>NC_141780.1:17035341-17345752 GCF_054643075.1 Acanthaster planci | reverse complement strand
CTGTTGTATTGCACTTGTGTGTAGGGTAGTGAGTAGGCACTCCCAGCAATGGGGGGTAATTTCTTTTGTTTGGACAGGTGGAACTGCACTGTGGGGGATAATTTATCTCCGACATTTTTTGTCCCCACATCTTCATTTCAACATTTGTGTAATCCTAATGACCAGTAATGAGTTTGGGTGTGTGCAAAAGTGTGTCTACCTTTTGATCAGAGGTAATTCCTGTTTTTTCTCATTTCCATTTCAAGATTAAGCATAATGTTCCCTTATGGTACCACAACACACACTAAAGAGCACCTCTAAGGAAACATGTTTTCTCTGATTTTATCTGTTCAAATAAATATTGAAGCATCCAAATCGAAAGCAGTGTCATCTGTCTTCAGAGCTCAACTATAACAAGCTTAAAAGGGCTTTTTTTCTGTTCATGTCAAGATGCGATTGGTTGGTATGCACAAAGGTTTATCCACTACGAACACAGGGCGAGGGTTCCCCTCGTTTTCTCCGAATGACACAATCTACATTCAGAATTCGCATCTTGGCATGAACAGAAAAAAAACCTTTTTAGCTTGTTATAATTGAGCTCTAAAGACAAATGACATGGAATTCAATTTGAATGCTTTTATATTTATTTGAACAGATAAAAATCAGAGAAAAATGTTTTCCTTAGAGGCACACTTTATCATTTTCTGTATTAGCTGACAGTGAACTCTTCATAAAACCTGAATAATATTCTATCTGCCTATGAGGATGACGGCATTTACTCACTGGTCCCCACTCTCCCTGGTACCAGTCAGCACACTCGATCATCTCGCATGGCCTTGTTGTATCCAGCATCATGGTTAGGTCACAGAGGGTAATGTCGACCTTCTGGTTCCGTTGGTAACAGCTTACTGCCCGCTGTCGTGTACCCTGGCCACAGGTTACTGAACACTGCAGCAGAAAAATACAGAAGACACTTTCTTCTTTCAATATCAAGAATAGATTTGACAAATCATTCCCAAAGTGCTTGCTTGTGACATTGGAGCAAACAAGCAAGGCAAACTGCACTGCTCTGTTTGGCCACAAATCCCAAAGTTTCCTGTGTACAGAACTGTACTTTGAACCATAGTGAAATCCTGAATCCTGACACAACTTGAAATTGTTATACAAACTAAAAGAAAAACACATATAAAATTACCAGAGACAGTCTTGTAGACAAAGCCCAATCCATTACATGTTTTTTACTAACTCAGGTGAGCAGAAGATGAGTCTTCAGAGGACCTGCTAATGTCTCATAACTCCACTTCAGTTCCTTCCATAGGGCGTAAATTGGCCTGAGATAATCTTTTGAGAGAAATCAACATAACATAACCTGGTTTCCCCCCCCCCAAATAAAGAATTTGTTGAAGGAGGTGGTACTTGACTGTCCTAATCCTAACACGTTGCTGCGCACAAAGTCCTTAATTCTGTGCAGGTTTGATAGGTGAGAGTTTTCCCTAGTAATCCTTGACTGCATTCAAGCCTGGCTTACCGCTCCCCAGTCATCCCCTCTCCATGTGGGGCAATCTAACGTCTGACACGATGTCATAGTGTCTGGCTTCAAAGATGGGTTACACTGGCTGCTCTCCACAATCTGGTTGCCTCGGTAACAGTTGATGGACCTCCGTTTCTCTCCTTGACCACACGTGACTGAGCACTAGAACAGATTCGTTACATAATTAATGTTCCATCAGTGACAGAATATGACTAGTGCTGTGAATATGTCAGATGAAAGCACAGGAAGTTCGTGACCTCAAGCTTACACGGCATCAAAAAAAAGCTGTTCCATAGAAGGCAACCCATCTGGTGTAACAGTTTGTTGATAAGCCGCATCCAATTAACTTTGCTGAACACCAATGAGCAATGGCTATTGCCACCAAGCCAGTGTCTTCCCATAGGCACACATGCTTTCACTAGCCACAGCCGTATAATTTAGACAAGGCCCTAACTACTACTGTGATTTATGATTTCTGCATTTGCTTCCATCACTGAACTTTGTTTCTTGTGAGCTTAACTCGACTGTCAGCACACACGAGGACACACATACTTGTTCTGTAGTTGTGGGGACACACACGTTATTTCACCATTTTTGTGGCAACCAAAAATGTTGTGGGGACAAAAAAATGCTCTCAAAACTTTGCCTTACCAAAGAAACTGCCCCATTCATAGGGTGACGGCTTACCCACTGGTACGGCCTTTAATTGGTTTTTGAATAAACGTGGGGATAACAAATCCAAAGTCATTATTTCAGGAAAGGAAAGAAGTTTTTGCTATTTTTACCGGCCCCCATTGTCCATGCTGCCAGTAGGCGCACTCCGTGACCTTACATAGGGTCACGCTTGCAGGGATGAGGGTCAGGTCACACTGACTGATGTCCACCTCATGGTTGCCTTGGTAACAGGCTACAGTTCGCTGCATTTCTCCCTCACCACAAGCAGCTGAGCACTATGAGAATGGACGTGTTTTTAAAAATCAATTTGCAATACAGATTGTAAAGAGGGAATTTTTAAATGTGCAGTAAGGAAGCATTCAAAGTACTTCAATACTGGGCAAATGACAAGTTCTATCCATAATTTTGGCTAACAGCAAAGATGGCACTTTTTTTTGTAAATGCTTGCTGACAGAAAACAGGGAATCAGATATAATGAGAGAGATTCAGCCAACTTTGTGTGGTCCTAATTTAATTTCTGCTTCATTCTTCAACATGTACTATGAACACTATCCTGCGCTGGGGTGTCGCATAAATATGGACAACAATAACAGAAATATAATGGGGCCATTCGCACTGATATTCACAGTGTTGAGACAAATCAACTTTTTATGTTCTGAACAGGTTGTAAAGACAGTAAGTTTTAGATATGTAGAGCTAGTCTGTTTTCAAGTGCTGAGGCAGTCATGCCAAGGTGTACAGTGAAACAATATCAAAAGCTAATAATTTATAGTCAGTCAGTCCCTACACCACCTGAAACCCCTTTGCCTGTTTTTCCCCCTACTAGCCTGAAAGATTGAAACCTGCCCATAACCCTTATACTTAAAACACATTGACATTAGCAAACTTTAATACAGATAACTCACTGGTCCCCATTCTCCCTGGTGCCATGCCGGGCATTCCGCCATCTTGCACGATGTCACACTATCGGGCTTGCTGGCCTGGTCACACTGGCTTGAGGGGACGTCTCTGTTGCCTTGGTAACAGCTGACAAATCTCTGCTTCTCCCCATGACCGCATGTTCCGGAACACTTAAAACCCGAAAGAGGAAAACAAAATATAATCTGATTGATTACAGAAAAATTACATGGGGGAATTTGGCAAAAAGAGCAACACATCCAACAAATACTATTCTTGTGACGACAAAACACATCACTGCACTACGGGACAAATTTAACAAATCTGAGCCACTAGGAAAATTTTAAGATGAAAGTGACTCTTACTTGTCCCCATTCTCCATGTTTCCAGACAGCACAATCTATCATCTGACATGACCTGCTTGTTGTTGGAGCTAAGGCCTGGTCACATTCATGGTCACGGATAGTTTGGCTACCACGGCGACAACTGACTTCCCGCAGTTGCATCCCTTGACCACAGCTGACCGAACACTACCAGATGAAAAGTACAACAGTTCATAAAACAGTCCTACGTCAGATTTCTTCTGACAAAAACATTTTCATATATGAGCAACTTTCCAGATACAAAATCTTTCGGACAATTTTATGAAGTATATGATGTTGTCCAGTACCAGATCACAGCGAGACTCCAAGTGACTCCCTGTCAGAAGAGATAGAGGCAAGGTCAAGATTTGGAAACCCTCCCAGGAAGGAGAGTGGGTTTTAATAAAGAAAACATTTCTATGTGTACCTCTCCCCATTCACCATGTTCCCATGCTGCACAGTCCTCCATCTGACATGGCGATACAGACTCTGGTTTCTGGAGGAGAACGCAGTGACTAACATCCACTTTCTGGTTGCCTTGGTAACAACTCACTCGCCTTTGTTGCTCTCCCAGGCCACAAGTCACAGAGCACTTGAAGAAAAGGGTCAAAGTTTCAGGGACATTAGCACATGACTGAGGAAGTATGCTTCATTTTCAATCGACCTGCATTTATAAATGCTGAATTTCACTTACAGCAGCAGATGGTTGACTTCAAAAAAAATTCAACACAAGAGGTAATTAAATACTCACTGGTCCCCAGCCACTTGCTTGCCAATAAGCACACTCTCCTGCATTGCAGGGAGCCACTGACTCCGGCATCAAGCTATGGTTGCAACGGCTGGAGTCAACGATGTAGTTGCCTTGGAGACAGCGAACCAATCGCTGCTTTTTGCCTTGGCCACAGGAAACCGAGCACTGTTGAGTATGAGATACACAGTAAGTTAAACTTTCTTTTTATGAGCAGAAAAAAACAGGAAACACTAAGAGGACGTAACACTGTCAAACCGTTCACAAAACTAACATTTTACAAACTAACAACTTATGACAATGAACAAAGAAATTGACAGGAATGGAGAATGTTATTCAGAAGCCATTAAACCTCATACAGAGTGTGTGTGGACAAAATGTCATAACACAATCAATTTTGTTCTGCCAAGTGCCATTACCGGCTTTTGATCTGCCATATTATATAAAAGGTAGAAGTTGGGGTTCCCAACCCCATTAGTATTTTTGTTCAGACTACAGGCACTGGGAAACAGTCTAACTTGGAGCACGTTCGAGCAGTGACTAAGGGCTGTGTTCGAGCGAGCCACTCGTGTTCAGCAAGAGTAAGACCCGCGGGTCAACGAGGGTATACTCCCGTTGCACATACAGAAATATTATGCGCGCGCACCACACTCGGGTTGAACTGGAGGAATCGCATGAATGCAGCCAACCATTACTGGTCCATATTGCCTGGTATCCGGGTTATGTGTCACGCATGGGTTACCAAGGAAAATTGAACATTGGTTGACAGCATGACCTACGTTTTACTATGCGTAAAGAATTATGGGGTAATTTCATGTCTGTGCACATGTGTTCATACATGCATGGCGCTGGGTGACATGGGCCGGTGATGAGCGATCGGCCCTAATGAATGCCTTGGGTGTAATCAACGTGATTCTAATTCTAACTAATTCTAATTCGTAATTCTGGAACAAAACTAATAATAAATCAGACGCCATAATCCCACAATACTGTGCTAATGTTTTAAGAGCTGTTATTGATGTGTTGGTCAGACAATTTGCCCTAACATCTTTGATTTTGTTCAGACAGAAACAATAAGTGCTTGGAAAATATGCGATGTCTGACCGTAATTTCACACTCTGTTCATACGCAATATAGTTCAGCAAACTTGAGGAAACTATTTACTTTTCAGCAAGACTTCAAAGCATTTTAGACTTCTCAGGTAACAACCTCTATTTATATTTAAGATGCTCCCTTCACTGAATGTAGAATGACTAGCAACCACATAGGTTTTCTACTGAATGTCACACTTGTGCTGGAGTTAATCCTACCATCCCTTTAAAGATATATCAAAGAATTTCAGACAGGATATTTGTAATTCCTGTGCTGATAGAGAACAAAGCACTGACTGTATCTTTGAACAGAATGGCTGTTGAATCCCTTAGGCCCTTAAGCACAAGCTAAGAAAAGAAGATATGAAAGAGACTTGTGTTTAATTTCATCTGAAAGAACCCACTAAAAAGATATTTTGACTTGAAAAGATACTATCTTACCGAACTCCATTCCCCCTGGTGCCAGAATGGGCACTCAGTGACCTGACAGGGCCTGGTAGTCTCTGGCATGAGGCTCAGGTCACAATGAGTGATGTCCACCGGCTGGCCGCCAACCATACAGCTGACTAGTCTCTGCATGGACGCTTGACCGCAGGTGGCTGAGCACTGGGAAGAGAAACTCAAAACTGAGAGGATGTGCATACGACCATTACACTATGCATTCCCAGACAAGATTACAAGATTTTATTTCCAAGCAGCCCGGTTTAGTTTTTTGGGGGGATTTACTACGAAGGACCTCTCTGTTGGTTGGTTGTGGTTTATTTGATGATTTTGATGATCTGAGTTATTTGATGAACATCCTCAATTGAGCACTGATGACCACATCAGCACTGCACAGTGAGCGGTGATCAGCTTAAGACCTTTGGAAGTGCATGTGCAAAACTTCCTTCTCAGTATCAAAGATCCTTCAGGAAAGTTAAAAAAAATTGATTCTATAAGGAGGAAAATCCTAAGATTTAAAAAAAGAAAAACTTCAAGCATAACTGTGAAGCACAAATAGCCAAATTATCACTTACTGGTCCCCATTCTCCCTGGTGCCACACTGCACATTCCTCCATCTGACACGGCCTTATCGTTTCTGGCATTTCAGATAGGTCGCACTGACTAAAATCTACCATCTGGCTGCCTTGGTAACATCTAACAGACCGCTGCATTTCGCCACTGCCACATGTCACTGAACACTGCAAATTGAGAAGTGATTACATTCAAGTCGGGCAAACCCAGTAAGCTGAGCCAAATTTTTTGAAAGTTCCAACAGCAGGGATTAACAATAAAAAATTTACAGGGCAGAGCCAAAAAATTGGCTGACCATAATCCCAAAAGATTTTGGTTGGTAATCTGTCTTTGCTGTGCAAGACTCATGTCCTTCATATCTGGCAGATTAATTCTGAAAAGTGCATAAATCAAAGCAATGGAGTAAGTTTATTTCATGCCGATCAGTTGGTCACAAGTAATGAGCTTAAACTCAATTACTCCTCTGCAGTCTGTCAAATGAATGCGGACAGGGTACATTTAAAATGGTACCATCAAATTTCCATCAGGTCACACATGCCTGATCTTTGTCAACTTACCTCACTCCATGATTCGACAGCCCAGATGGGGCATTGCTGTGTGTTACATCTCTCTGCTATCACTTTGGGGGAGCTGTCACAGTTACTATCCTGAGTGTAATAGCCACTGGAATCTCTACATGAAGCACTCCGTCGGCGAGTACCACCATCACAAGACCTGGAACACTGCATGTGGAAATGTGAAAAACCTAGATTCAATGAGTTACTTAAAACCCAAGGCCAAGGACAAATTCTAAGAGGTATAAGATACTTCTGATCCAGTGATCCTTGCTAGGATGGCAGGGTCAAACCTGTACGCTGCAAGCTTAGTGACAGAAGCAACAAAAAAGAATGGCAAGCGATATTCTTGCAATTTATACCATGAACACTGGCAATTTGATTCAAGTACTTGCTCCTATGCTGCATTCCACAAATCAGCTGGACAAAGTGAGAGCACAAGAGAAGCGAAATGCCTCGTGAAATTTTGATACATAACCCGTTTTTATTTATAAAAGACTGTATGCATCAATGCTCTTGCCAACTTGCCAACTCCCTAGGTGACACCGGGCGATCCCTAGCCTAAGCCTCAGCCACAACAACCCGAAACACACAAGCCTGTTTACTGTACCTGAGACCAAGATGAATACTCCCAGTGAGCCTGTTCGCACTCGTTATTGCACTCCACCACCTCAGCTGGCCTGGCTTGCTCATGGCAATGTGCATCTGCAACCACCACGCTGGTCCGTCGGCGGTTGACCGACTTAATGCACTGGACGCGTCGGGTACGGCGCCCGGGCCCGCAAGTCGCTGAGCAATCACTTTCAGCCATTATCTGCCACCTGTGGCAATACACAACCAGCCAAAAACAACTCTTACACTCAATGGAAACAGCAACCTGTGACTTCAAATGTATGTGAATCCAAAATCCCTTACAAGGCACGTGTACAAACTTCCTTGACATCCTTAACCTTTCATTGTTATGAATTTAACCTATTAAAGTGAATCAAAATCGTCAAGATTCCACGTACAACTCTACACAACCTAGGACTTGGTAGATGCAGTATCTGAAGCAGTGTGACACAGCTTGGTTTATGTTCACTGTCATGGGATTCACAAGAGCTCTCACCATTACCCTTTTTACATTGCTTTCTGAGCTAAAGATATTAGCTCTCAATTATGATGGGCTGACATCTTGTGCAATAAAACCAGAAAGTCTTCATCTGGCGCACCCACTTCAAGCTCTTGGTCAAGAAGAAATGGATGGAGCGCTGTGAAAGTTCATCTCTACTAATGTCTGACTGGTTTTCATGTAATGTAGGTGTTCCAAGTGCAACTACATTTAAGACAAGCGCAGTTCAAGAACTTACCGCACTTCACATCCCGTATTGCATTTTGACGTGATAGGCTGAGGGCGCCTGCCACGACAAGAGCTGTCTTTTACGTGGAGGCGATCTTTCTGTCTCAAACACCGGAGGTCTCTCTCCCTCTCTCCTGGGGATTGCACAAATAACAAACAATGAGCGTGCAAAACTGGAAGAATGTTGGCCAAAAGTAACAGAGCCTTTTAGTTTTTGGTTCGACACCGGTCAGTCACCGGTCAGAAAGGGACTGGTTAAATCAATAACAAGATATTTTTTTCTTGGTACACCCAACAATTAACACCTCTATTTTTCCAGTTCAGGAAAAGCCACTAAAACGACAAAAGAGAATATTATCAGGCTATTTTAAAGACACATCATCAAGAAATTACATTAGTTTTCAGCCAAGTTGTCCCTACACCCCACCTCTTTTTTGCCCAGTTCAAGCCTGAACAATTCAAAAACCAAAGTGCTAGCCTTTACTCACAGCATAGGGATTAGTGCAAGGCAGTCCTTCCAGATTGCAAAGAGATCAAAGAATAAAATGCTGTCCAATTAGTATGTTTGAATTTCAGGTACATGGATATGGGTAATTCCAGAAATTAAGGGTCCAAAAGTGTGAAACTTTTGTTTCCCTGCTACATCTGACCTTCGTTATTTGAGATGGAAGTATCACCGGAATTGATTTCAAGCTGTTACTATTTGTTTGGCAGGTTATTTGCATTAATTTCATCACTCTTGGAAATTAGAAAATGTGTTCTGAACTTACAAAAGCATATGTCAGATGTGACTGGGACACACAAAAAATGGACCCCTAATTTCTGGAATTACCCATATGGAAAACAGCACACTTAAATTGACAAATCAAGGTGGGACAGAGCTAATGAAAATGACAAGAAAGCAAACACTTTGTTCATGACAATTTTACAGTTTTAAGGCATTTTATACAATCACGACTGAAAAACTGATGACAAAACAAAGTGCCCACAATAAATAATTAAGGGGTGTAAGCAGGCTCAGCCATTTCTGACATACATGGTGTCAAAATGTGATCCAACATTTTTTAAATGGGTCTAAACATCTGGGCCTGGGGTGCTGGCAGGACTAAAAATCACTCCATTACTTTTTGACTAAAATCAGTCAATGTGAAGCACCTTTCACAGATGATATGGAGGCCATGGGTTTATGTATAAGTACAAATTGAAAGAGAGGATAGAAAACTGTCAGCATTAGTGGATTGACATGGGGCAGATAAAACAATAAATAAAGTGCATTCAATTATGTTAAGTAGCCTAGCAACTCAAACTAAGCCTCATCACAAAAAAAGCAAAGCAAGCTAAAACAGAGAGAAACCATTCAAAAAGAACGGAGAAACCTTTCCAAAGTTTACTGACAATAAATTCTGTGCTAATACAACTTGCAGCAACAGGGGTAAAAGACAAACTCCACACTCTCCTGGTCAGTCCTCACAAAAAAAAAGAGACTTTAGAAGCAGGGAAAAATACTCCACAAGATGAAGGGTCACTGTCTGTAGTGAAAGTGGCCTCATATCCTTCCCTTCCCAGATTCCACTCAACCTCTGATGGAATGTAACAGATGAACCAACTAGGATGTGGTTTACTCTACAGAGTTTTAAACACTAATCAGTGGCAAGTGATACTGATAGCAAGCACAAGTAAACATATGAAACAGCAGCAAACAAATTAACGACGGTGCCACCAATCTGGGTCTAATTTCGGTTTCAAGCAAACATTTGGGATCTCCATTTCCGAGGAGGAAAGTAATGGGTTATCTAAATTCACTACAAAAAGCCTATGGGGTGTCCAACTAAATATTCCTGTCATTGATTTCAAAACAGACCATGCAGGTGAAGTTTAACATAGTCTGTAAAGCAGATTCATCCATTACTCATACAGAGACAAGCCGTGTGTGGAGTAACTTGCAATAAGTTGAGCTTTTTTATCTACACATTTCAACCACCAGGCATGCAACTTGGATTTTGACCAAACAAAACCAGGAAATCCCACTCTTTACAAGACTTTGTACAGTGTTTTCCATTTCCAATGGCATGAGTGTGAAGTGAAAAATGAGGAAATCAGCTGATCTGAGACGTTGCATGCATGAACCACAATTGTGCAATTGTAACCACAACTAAAACAAAAATATTTCTACATATAAACTAACGTCGAACCCAGCAAACAGATGATGAGAAAAGTTTAGAAAAAACACTAAAAAACACTAAGAAACACTAAAATGTAAAAAAAAAACCACTTGAGATTTTTGTTTCATATTGTACTGCTTAAATGGTACATACAACTTTGGTGCGAATCTTCGGATCAACAGGAAACGTTGCGAATTACTTAATCTTGTGCTAATCTGTTGATGTCGACCAGAATTAACCCCAATCACTGTTGAATGCCAAGTGTGCAGGCTTTTAAGTCAATCGATTGACAAGCTAGCTGTGTTTTTTTTTTTTTTTAGATTTCAGTGATGGTGAAAGTTGATAAAGAAAGACGATGAATAAATAGAAAACCAGGGTCAGATGTTTGTACCAGTCTGCCTATGACCACAAGGCGCTGTAGCCTGACCAAAACATCCGGATTGTAATTAAGTAAAGTGTGAAAAAAGGCAAACGGTCATGCAGATGGGAAAAACTGGCTCAAACCTTTAATTCAATCAGGCGGCAAGCTGACTCTAACTTTTTTTTAAGGGGGGGGGGGTTTGGTGCTGATGAAAGTGAAGTAGAAGGGTGAACAAATCAAAACCATGGCAAAAGCGAGACCACACCATGAATCAACAGTCCTTTCATTCAATACTTCTATGCTGTGAGTTTCCTATCCTGCAAATTGGCACAAGGACTAATGTGTTTGCGGCCCCATACCAGCCAAATGCTCCCCCCCAAAAGCTTGAATATGCCTATAAACTGATAATGTCACACTTTGTCTGTATGTGCAAATTTCCTATGAGTGCCAGGTTGCAACAACAGATTCAAAGCATACATGTACATGTATTTAGACAAAGTGTGAAATCGTCAGTACAGAGGTCAACCCCATCTGAGATTTATCAATTAGCAGGCTACAAACCAGCCAACACTTCTCACCTTTACAAATCTTACTGCAGGCTCCCCACGGTCCATACACATCCCACAAGTAGATGACCTCGCCTTTGATAGGAACATTGTAGGAGTACCTGATGTCTGGTGGCAAGACTTTACCGACGGACAGAACCTGTTGACATAGGAAGCAACAAACCGCTGCATTATAACGAGCTTTACAAGAGTTATTTCCAACTGCAAGCCAAGAAATATGGAAAAAGCACTTGTTGATATCCCTCTTCCCTATGCCACAGCAACACGAAGCAACCAATGCAAGCTTTACTCACATATATGGTGATGTTAGAGGTGATCCTCTCATAGCATGTGATCTTCTCGATGGAGTTGTTGGAGCCACTGTATTGCAGCACAACGTTACCGATCTTGATCTCACGTGTGAACAAACTGACCACAAAGTGACCGTTGAGGAGATAATCGCCATTGCTGTTTCTAATTGCTGCAACACGATACAAATTGAACAATATTATTTCATCTCCCAGGAAAATATTTCAGACTTGTCCAAAGAAAAAAAACCGGACCAATGCCACTGAACACACCCGCAACTGAACAGAAATAATACCTGCCCAATTGTTATCTGAAGTATATCGTGTACGACTGACCCTCAGTTAAATTCTACTCAGAGCTGAAATTGGGTGCAGTCCAGGTGACAAATTAACGGCCAGATTTTGTGATGGTTTGATGTGGATGAATCTTGTAATACAGGTACCGGATAGTAGCACATCAAAGGCTGTGGACAATCAGAGGACTGAACTAATTCAATGGACCAATATTTTCAGAAGATCCTTGTCCAATAATGTTCAGGAACGTACTTTTGTCCCAAGGTTGAACTGAAAAGTATTTTTAGTGACCAATGTCCTACAGTTAGGTTTTTTCTCTCTGACACTGACTTTATTTGCTGTCTGCTGTCATTATTTCTCTCACTTTGCTCTAAATAAACAGCTCAATATTTGATACTGGCGAAGCACTTGGAGAGTACTCGACTGTAACTGAGACACTTCCAATATACGTATGGTTGGTACTCTGCACTTCCTTAAAATTGAGTCCTGATCAACAGGGTTTGGTTATGAGGTGAGCCTCGTGTAACCAAGCAAGCATCCAATCTACAATGCACATTAACTAGGAAATACATGTACCAGACTGCTTGGAGTAGGAGCCTACCACCTATGAAATATAACAAATCAATCCATCTTTCCACTCACCGAGGTAGTTGTCGTCTTCCGGATCAGTACCGAGGTAGCTGTGTTGGCGGATGTCCAACTTTGTGGAGCCTGCAGGAATCTCAACAACTTTGTTGTAACCTGAACCATTTTTAAAGGAAGAAAAAGGAAGTGGGTCTATTTTCTGCTAATGTTGTCACTGAATGTACAGCTGGAAGTTGATAAAAAATTAACTTAGTATAAAACATAGCCACTGATACATCAGCTTTGAAATTTTAATTTTTAAAACAAAAAGCCAGTTTATTGCCTTTCCATACATGTTAATTAATTTTCAAGGTGATCATTAAAACAGTGGTATTTATTAGTTCTACTTAAGTGAAGATAAGAAATGTTTTTCGAGGCAGGAAACTATGTTACAAAAGCATATTCCTGAGAATAACGAGCAAGTCATGATGTCGCACCACAATTCGGCCTGGCTACCAAGACAGATCCCCTCCATTAGCAAACAAATACATCAGAAGAAGGGCAAACATTAATGAGAAAAAAGTGCTTCAGAAACTCTAGCAGAGTAAATGTAATCAACAGACACTGATCTGCAAACAATTGCAGCTTTCCCATGCCATGAACTCCAGTCTGACCCCCAGGTCATGGAGGGGGGGGGAAGAAGGCTGCGTAAGGTAATGATTATAAACCGAGGACAAAAGATGATATAGATCTTAAGCTGGTCCGAGATGCAGAGGCCTGCTGTTGGGTTTCAACATTCCACCTGTTGCCAGAAGTCAGGGCTTATCCTGACGAATTGGCGGGCAGTACAGGAGATTTAGTTTTTGTTTTTTTTCTTTTGGTGGGGGAAGCTGCAATCATAGCTGGTTTCCTTGTGTTTTTGTAGAAAAAGTGGTGGTAGGAAATTGGGAAATGGAGTGTGGTGGACTTGAAAGGGAAAAAAACTCTGTTGGATAACTTCAGAGGGCAGCTGCAGCTTAGAACAGCGAGAGCTTTTCCAGTTCAAAATTACAGGCGGTTAAAAACAGGTTCTGGAAAATATTAAATCACCCAGCAATGTCAAATAATCTCTGTGATCAGGCACTGACATTCAATGCTGTCAAGTGATGAGATTGACGTGTTTGATTGAGTAAATTAGTTCCAAGTCATTTGGACATTGTTATGGCATATCCTGTGACTGTTTGCTGTTTGTGGCAGCAAATCAAAGATGATTGACACCATCTTCATTGGACATTTCACAATGGGGGAATTTTAAAGCAGCCAGTCTCACCATACTGGGCCTTGTTGTAGGTGCCTGTGACAGTCCTACATGCCCGGTTGTCACCTCCACAGACTCCACAGTTGTCTCTTGTTGTCTGGGAACCCAAGATGTGGTCACAGCCGGCTTTCTGCATCAAACAAGGACAGAAAACAGAATCAGATGCTGGTCCTTTAACAGTCAGTCGTTCGGTGAACACCTTTTGCAAAGCCATTTTTGTTTCAGTTGGTAATTTTGAGGGTACTGGGATGCAAGTCCTGCCTATGATGTTGCAGCAAGTGTGTCTTCAGGGAGGACACTTTGTAATTATAAATTGCCTCTCTCCACCCAGGGGTTAATGGGTACCTCTAATCGAACAAAGGGTGTGCCAGTCAAGGATTTGTTAGCTGAATTGAAAGTTTGAAGCTACATTCTACTTACGATGGTCTGTGGTTCAAGGAACACTTACTGGGCCAGACAACAACCGTATCATCATTCCTTTTTCAATAGAGCAATCAAATGTCTGGATGGACCCTTAATTCTATTAAACTTGTATGATTCACTGTCATCATTTCATGACCAATATATAAAATAATGAGACAGACAGCAATCATCCAACTTTGGAAAGTCTCATATCTCCTGATGATCAGCCCAGTGGCCAGCTTCGGGCAGTGTGGGGCCACAGTACCAGCAGTAGGGGGGGCACATCACAAGAACAACAGATTGTTTGATGCTTATGAGTTTTGATAATGGAAGGTGCGGCAGCTGCTCGCTGGAGTGGCCCCGGCTGTCTGCCCCCCCCCACTCTTCAATAGCGGACAGGCCTACCAATGATGATGCTGCCAGAGATACCCACCCAGCATTGACCTTGCACACATATGTCATCGGTGTCAGGGCCGCAGGGGGTCCCATCAACCACTTTCTTGCCCAGCTTGTAGAAGGCAATGCTCCCCTCCACACGGCAGAAGAGACTGCATCGATCCTTTATCTGGACTGCAGGGAAGGACAGTTAAAAGAGTGTGTTGCTGATGAAAAAATGGATATACTTAAAACGAGGCGAAAGGCTGGAGTTAAGAAACTGTAGTCCCACCTACATCATTTCCGTTTATCCTGACCTTGGGGTTACTTAACAATATCAACAAACACTAAAAAAAAATCAATCAACCTTTAAAATGCACAGGCCCAGGTACTATGACTGTTGTGGGGATAAAGACTGCACTTTGCTTTTAACTCTGCATTTATCTTGCACAGAGTGTGGTTCTTAATTAATTAGGAGTGCCATCTCAGATTGATTTTTAATTGGCAAATCACTGTCTGGCGACTGCTGCTACACTTTTGTTGACCTTCCTTTCTGTAGCAAAGGCGTGATGTCTTTCTGGACTGATCTGACATTCAAACCTATCTAGAGTTCAACACTGTCATCCCTCAAATCTTCCATGGACACACTGACATTTGATTATTTTTTGATTTGTCCTAATGGATCATAAAAGTTGGGCTCTTGAAACAAGTCTTTGATTCTAAACCTGAAACAGATAAAAGAAATCATTCTCACCACAGTGCAGATAAAACACAAGACTGCTGAATCATTACTGAAATGACACTGCATGAAATCAGGCCAAAAAGTCTGCCATGTGCGGTTTCATAAATGTGGGTCAGAAAGTCTGCAATGTGTGCCGAGTGGCAACTGATGATGACAATCCCACCCCTGGGTCTGGATATCTAATCATTCTGTGAGACACTGAGTAAGATCTATACCCATCCCCCCAACCCATGTGAACAGTTGTTGGGTCTCGGTCTGCAGGACCTACGGGGAAGATGACAAAACATTCCTGTCACATTTGGCTGCCAAGTGCCGACCGACAAATCATCATTCCCTGACATGTTGGCTCCAGTGCTGCTGCGCCCCTAAAAGGTTTGCCTGGGCAAGGAAGTGGACACCACCACCAACTGAGCTCGCTCTTAGATGCTGATCCCACAATGCGGGTGTAGTGGATCAGACTCTGTGACATACATATTACATCAACGTCGCCTTCTCCTACAATTTGATAAATGCAGTCCTCTCGTGCCCCGCACCATTACAGCTCCCTTGTTTTTCCTGGTCATTTTTAAATTCCTGTCGTTATCCGTCTTTGATGTCTTCATTTTACTTAATTTACTTGCAGCTAGTCTACAATCTGCGATTAATTAATCAATCCCAAAAAATTAATATATTGTTAAGGTTTTGGAGAGAGATAGGGTAAGCCTTTAGGTTAACAGGGTGATAAATTGGAATGTGGAATATAGCAGTTTGATTTTGTAGAATAGCAGTGAAATGGGGAAGTGGAGAAGTGTGGTTCTGGAGCACTGAAGCACTAACAAATAACCATGCAGGTAGGGGAGACGGTAGGGGTGGGGGTAGAGGAGGGGAAGGGGAGGGGAAGGGGAGGAGTGGGGAGGGGAGGAAGCCAACAAAGCCCAAGTTTATGTTGTCCCTCTTAAGGTTTCAGATGAACGTAGAAATCTACACAATGGACTGGGTACAAAATAGCATTCCAACTCCCAACTATGCACAAGAGAGATGTCATTCCAAGACAGATTTCATACAGATAACTGTCACTGAATGGGCACACTGCGAGGCCCGAATACGTGAAAACCTTTTGATGGAACCCAAAAACTTGAAAACTTAACAATAGGCTTATCTTTCACGTATTAGAAAATGTGAAAAGCCCACTTTTCAAGGACGTCAAAGTATCACATAATTTTTGAGCCGGCCTTGTTGCTATGGTTTTTTCTTTCATGTAGAAAATATGTGAAAACCTTGCTGTGCACGTGGCCCATTGTTAGCGGATTAGCCGGGGTTCTGTTAAAAGTCCTTTTTTTGGTCATCTGCTTAGCCGTGTTGTCGAACCATGTTGAACCGTGTACACTGATGTATTGCGATCGCCAAACCACAAGGTAAGTCTTAAAAGGGCTTTAGCTGTAAACTAATCAGTGGATATCTTTTAACATAAAACATATGTTTAGCAATCTTGCTGCAGGGTACCATGTTTAACATAACAATGCCAGGGCTAGCCCCTTGCAAAAATGATCACAATACTCTGCACTCATATTAATTCCTAATTGAATGTCTAGAGAATTATTAAAGGGGACTTTGAAAAGATTTTTCTTTCTTTCTTTTTTTTCTTTGTTCCTTTTCTTTTTCGTCTGCTTTTTTTTTCTCGGATCGCAGTTGCAAATAGTTAACTTTTGTTTTAGCCAGGATGAAGGGACGAAAATGCTAGTTATAAACAGGACTTTGTAAAAAATAGAAAAAAGAAAAAAGAAAAACATCAGAATTCATGAAATTGGGATTTATAGAATGTGCTCTTTATAACTGCACTTTGTTCAATATTCTTCAGGAATGAGAGTGTTCCAAACTACACGTGTGCAATAGAGTGGAATGTGACATCAGGGCCACATGTGTTCGGTGCTACTGTGTGACATGTCTGCACACTTTAGGCCATAGGGACCACTGAAAAGCCTTATGCAACATACGCAAACTCTGTTTATTAATTTGCATTTAGTCGCTATAATTCAGTTATTTTTAATTATGAATTTTTTCGATGCTTTGTCAGAAAATGTGGTTGTCGTAGTTCTGGCTGAAAAACGGATTTAACGCTTAATGAAATTTTTAAGCACGACATTTTGATCCGATCAAAAACTGACTGGTTAAACCACATTCAGGACAAATACTGGGAAAGTGGCATTAGCGTTGGCAATGATCCAGGATGTTCCAGAGTGAAAGCTGAAGTTTGGAAAATACTTTTGCAGTACATTCTTCAGATAAAGGTAAACTATTAAACCCATTTCAAATTACTTTGTGTATCAGTTGAGCTGAAAGTGGATTCTAAATATTTGCCATGCAGAAAAAGGACAACGACAGTCATGTCAGTGTCACGGGTTGCCATCAAGCAATTTCAATTAAGCATCTCGTTTGTCAAAGAAAGAAATGAAAGAGAAGCTCAACATGTCACATATTTTTTATACAAGACATCCACTGATTGGTCTACAGCTAAAACCCTTATAAGACTTACCTGGTGGTTTGGTGATTGCAAAACGTTGGTGTACATGGTTCAACAACATGGCTAAGCAGACGACAAACAAGGGACTGTTCTTATGACCCCGGCTAATCCAATAACAATGGGCCGCACGTGCAGCAAGGTTTGCAGGTATTTTCTACGTGAAAGATAAACCCTAGCAATGAGGTTGACACAAAAATACATGGTACTTTGACGTACATGGAAAGTGGACTTTTCATGTTTTCTAATACATGACAAGTCAAGCCCATTGTTAAGTTTTCACATTTTTTGTTCCATCAAAAGGTTTTCACGCATTCAGGCTTCACAGTGACAGTATCAGCATGGCACTGGCAATAGTCCAAGGTATCAGGGAGTCAACACCACTCACCACCTGTGTACTTGGCAACCCATCGCACATCCCGTGGCACACCCTGAATGTTGAAGTTGTTGCCATTGAAGGCGGCACACTGCTGCTCCCTGAAAGATGTGGAGTTCTCTGGACAAGGCTATTAGTGAAGAACAGAGACAAGGTCAGGATCTAGACAAAACCGGCAACAACTCACTGGACATTCCCAACGGCCCCCATCAATCCCGGAAAACACTGTGTTGGGTTTTGTACCAAGTGACCATTACAGACAAGTGGGTCTTCATTTGACGGCGTCCTGCCACTGGTGGAGGCCACTGTAACTGACCAGATTTGTCTATCCAATGTACAATAACGAAACAGGAATAAATGTATTGTGATGGAGCTGTCTCTGATGAACTTCTCAGGACAAGTTTTATATGAATTGCAGTTTTATATGAATTGCAGTTTTATATGAATTTACAGCACATTAAAATGACACGACACCAGAAAATATCCCCGATACAATTCCACAGTTCCATTCAATTGCTTGCCACCAAGATAGTTGGGAATTCACCACCAAGATATTTGGGAATTTACATTTCACGTGAGTGGGCTGCCACTAAGTTGCTGTAAACATGAGGTGCTTCTCAAGACTTTTGCACTGAAGATTCAAATCAACTTTAACATGCTAACCAAAATAATCTTCCTGACAAAAAGATTCAAAGCTGTCTATTACGTGACATAGCATCTCAGTCATCATGCGATTCTTCATGTAGGTCATGCATTGACAACTTCGCTTTGTGTCAAAATACGCAGCAGCCGGACATTCACAAAGGCACAACTGCTCCCATCTCTCAAACAACCGATCCTCTTACCATCTGTTTCAGATACATATTTGCCTTATCAATTTTCAGCCCTCACATAAGAGCTCCAAAAATAGGCCAAAGGGTGCCACACAATGTTTCTATCAAGCTATCGGGTTGTTTGTGGACAGTCAGACCGATGGGATGAGGTGTGCCGCCCGGCGAGGGAATAGCGGTTTTTAATGAGGGGTTTCCAGGCCAAATGTTTAGTGGTAAGGGCAGAGGGGCTGGACTGGTTATGTCTCTTCTGCAGAAATTAGTGAACAAGTCGCCAACTTGAGAAACTGTTAATGGCTGTGCTCCTGTCATACAGTTTTGACATGCTGGCATCTTGAAGTTACATCAGTTATTGTTCTTTGTGATGTGAATCAAAGTTTCTCAACTGTTCCTTTTTTTCACCAAATAGAGCTAACATTTTTAAGAGCTGCAGTGCTACATCTAATGTTATTCATTATATCTTTCTGCAAATGAGTCTTCTAATTCTTAATTGTGCATGGTTGTTTGGTCAGGTGCTTTTCTTCTTGGCTTTTTTTTCAAATGACATTTGCAGGAAGAGTTTCAGCTTAAATATAAAATAGGCTCTGGAGGTGCCAAGCGTGCAATGCCGACAAAATGTAAGTGTAACAGATTGAGAAAGCCCTTGCTATCAATAAAATTCATCATGATGGTATATTCAGAACAGTCAGTCAGTCAGTCAGACAGGCTAATTTATCACAGGGGGTTCTTGGGCAATACTGCCACTCCTTACCCTGGCATTACACGAGCGGAACCGCACCCTCCGGCCAATGCAGTACTTGCCGCCATTCTCCGGCACCGGCTGGGTGCACTGCCGGACCGCCTGCTTGACCCCTCCCCCACAGGTCCGGGAACAGTCCCCATAGGGCTCCCACTTGCCCCATCCCCCATCCACAGGGACCAGGGTGTTTTGACGGGCGATGCATTCACCTCGATCGCACCACTGCCCAAGGAACAAGAAGAGAGATGTGGAAAGGTTACTGAGCTCTGGGTAAGAAGCAAAGCGGAATCTGAAAGCTGACAGCAGCTACACTGTACCCTCTCAAAAAATAGTGAAGAGGCCTAAACATCATGTTTTATATGTTTCACATCATGTAAACTGCTGATAAAAGGCTAGCTCCTAATTAATGTCAGAATTAATAGCAGCATGCTTGTACTTTTCAAATCTCAAACAGTGAAACTGTTACAACAGCCAGAAAAGAAAATTCACTTCTAAATTAATTCAAAATGTGCTGACAACTAGTTCAGCTTTTCCAGTGAATCTTGAAACAGAATTTAGACTATAATATTGAATATACTGCACAGTCTGAGTGGACCAGTCACGGGAGGTGATTGGACCTAGAAATGTACAACAGGAAATGTGCAGTGTTCCCATTTTTACCCACAGATTAAAAGATGAGCCAAGATATGGCTACATCCACTTCAGTTTGGCTTCCTCATATCATAATTCACCCAAGAGACATTTGATGTTTGTCTTTCTCCATAAGGAGAAGTCAGGATGAGGTGGTTACTTTAATCCTGGTCCACCACACCACATACTCCAGGGGAGCCAGGACCACTAATCCATCCTGTGGTGTAGAATTTCCCGGCAAATGGGTTCAAACATTCATGGATGTCTTTGAGGTCCAGCTGGGGCCAATTTCATAGAGCTGCTTAAGCACAGAATATGCTTAAACACGGAAAAACTTTGCTTAATAAACAAAGATTACCAGCTCAAACACTATGTGATTGTCATGCTAACCAAAAGACGGGTAAATACCATTCCAAAACAATACATATCACAAGAAGTTTTGGCTCGTAACCTGATTTGTCAAGTGAGGTTTTTCACACTTAAACAAATTTTTTGCTTAAGCAGCACTATGAAATTGGCCCCAGGCAATTGCCATGAAATCCGATCGGTGTGTCACACAACATAGTCTCGGAGGAGTCATTTGTATAGGAAGAATGGGGCCAAGTACATTTACACTTAATGAAATCCTGACATTCTTTCCGATTGGGGGGGTGGAGCATGGGGGTGCATGCTAACGAGGCCAAGGCGCTGTGGTATTTTGTCAGGGGACTTTATTTGGTGCTTGCAGTCAATTCAACCCGGGTTCCCATTTGCAAATTCATTTGGGAAATGTTTACTTTGTTTTTCTACATTTGCAATTTAAGTAGCTTTGAGTAGATGCATTTTATAACGATTGATACCCTGAAGAGATCATTTTTAAAATGAGCTGAGACATTGACACAATTTTTTAGGAAATTACAATATCAGGATATTACCAAGACATTTCACAAAATTTCTGGAGACAAATATTTCTTTGTTTAACTTCACTGATTGAAGTCTTGGGAAACAATGTTTGACAGTTTAGAAAAACACGAAACAAGGGCTTACAGCAACCCAACATTCACACAATCTCTCTAGCATCCAAACACTGTAGGACAAAAGCTACAAATCCTGATCAAACTATGACAAAATGGATAATTACATCCAGACAGCCTAATAATGAAGAAACAGAAAGTGGAAATATTGAAAACCAAAGCTTATGAGGTGAACAAAAATATTCTCTCCACCACAAACTGAAGTGTGCATCTTGATTGTTTGAATATCGGTAGTGTCCTCAAGGAAATTACAGCGCAAGCCCTACCTACCACTCAACTAGTTTTTATCCGAGAACACTAAGTAAAGATTTCAATGTTGATGAGATCGAATGTTCCATCACCAGAGAATGACAAAGTTGAAATCAAACAACAGGCTACCTTGTTGTGACCGCAGGGTGTGCCGTCTGCCCAGGGCATCTGCTGGGTTCGACACCCACGCTGGGAGCCTTGTGAAGAACCAGTGCACCACAACCGACTGCACATTTTCTGCACAGAGAACAAAAGGTTGGCAAATTAATTTGGGATTTGGGGGTGAATAAAGATTTCAAATTGTGAACAGGATCAGGACTACCACAAGATCAGGGCAAATTGACAAGGGTAGGAACACAAGCTTGTCACTTCTAAACACTCTAAAAGTCCTGAACTCAATCTGAAGATAGTGGTTGGTCATTTTGTTTAAAACAGTGGTTAAGGAAAACAAGTCAACCTCTTTCAGCCAAGTATTTTTATTTTTTTATTTTTCTTTCATTCAAGTGCTTTTTTCTTCCTTTTAATTTTTCCCCCTTCTTTTCATAGTAGTTTTGTTTCGCCAAAGAGAATTTAACAGATATCTCCAGGGTACTTTTCAAGTCTTCCAAGGACAATGTTTTTTTTTCAAGGCCCCAACCGACAAAATTTCTCAACATGCTACTGGAGTCACCTAAACCACTGCACCTGCTGAAAAAAATGAATGGGAGTTCAGCTTGAAAAATATTCAAGTCAATTAGCAGAAATTTTGAAGCTAACGTGCCTCTACCTAAAACATCTACATGTAAAATTATGAAGTTGCTCGGTAATAAACATAGTAAAAACATGGGGGGGGAGAAAAAATGTAGATTTTTAAGGCAACTTCCTATGGCCTTTCTGAAGTTTGAGTCTGCATTTAAGAACTCTTTACATGCTTATGAATGCCTCCCCCCCCGAACTAAGCGAGTGACCAATTTAAAATTTCCTTTGTCTCATAAAATATCTATGTCAGCAAAGTCACACTTAAAATGTGTCTCAACCTACAGACTTTGTTGAAGCTGTTGTCAAAAGTAAGCCTTATAGTACTGACTCTGTTGGTATTCAATCAGCTTTCAATTTCTACTCATGATTACGGGCCATTAACATTTATCAAATGCCAATTTGGTCAGTCCCATTCTGGGGGGAATAACAAGTGCTTTCCCAGCTGCTTCTGAGGGTGAATTGTGAGAGCACTGCATGTAAATGAAAGGAAAATTGGGGCCGTAAAAAATTGTACATAGACCTGTAAAGGATACAAATTTTTTCTATTTTTCCTACTCTAATAGTAATAACCTGCATTAATAACTGAAATGGCAATTTTAAAAATAATGTCAAAAGAACAAATCCAGTAATTGACAAGTATTTCAGTGCATTCCTGCTGATTTGAAAAAAAATACTTTCCCATTTAATATGACAAAGTTTCACCCTTTCCACATAAACCATTCCACATAAAGAAGTCAAGACCTTGGCCAGAGTTTACTGTGGGAAAAGGTGAAATAGTATTACAAGAACTCTTTGCCCAAGTTGCTATCCTGTGTCAAATGTCTGGTATGCAACAGATATGCCATGTTTTACTGAAAGGTCTCGGACAGTTCTGTTCGTTAAGAATTCACCCAAAACTGACAACCTTACAATATTAACTTCCTTTATTCAACCCTCCCATAGCCAAAACCACACACAAAAGGGAAAAAGACAGAAAAAAATAAAAATACACAAAATAAACATACAAAAATGTGCATACCACATACAGAGCAGAGTTTCACCTGCTATTTTAACTGATATAGTAGCACAACACTTAACAAGTAGATCTGGGCCAAAAGGCAGAAAATTAAATTATGCTGGAATTGCTCCCCAAGGCAATTTCTTCGTTACCACTTCTCTGGCGCACCAGACGGTTTAGAAATTTTCCCAGAACCCAGAAAAAAAAAACCACATTTATGCAAACAGGTGCCACAGATGGGTGTGTATGCTGATTTATTGGGATTTTGGTCGGGACTTGTAATGAACTGTTTCCTCACAAATCACATTGCCACTGGAAGACTGATACATGAATAAACTATTTGTGAGGATATTGTAACATTTTAGGTATGACTTTTTGAAACTAAAAACTGACAGGTCTTCTCAAAAAAACAGGAACGTCATTTCAAATATGCTTCATCTGGAAGTTTTGTTAATGAAGTATACTGAATAAACATACTGAATATACGATTGGGAAAAACCCTGAAGAGAATAATGCAGCTCAAGAAAATATTGGGTTCAGCAGACAAAAGACATAACGGAGAAAGAGTCAAATTTTACATTTATTCTAGTCTAGGTAAATCCTGGTGTTTTCAGTGGAATTTTCGCTTACAAGCTTGTATAAAGTTCCCATGTTGACAATGTTGATAAAATCTGCAGTTAACATGAGGGCTATTGACATCGCTACAAGAGTACTGCTGGGGGGGGGGTTGATCATGGCCCAATCCTGACAGATGACCAGGCCCAAGGAATGATGATCCCAGGGATAGCCAAGGGGGGTCGACTTGTCAGGGGGATTTCCTGCCAGACTCTGGGGTGTCTCCCAGGATGTGTGTGTTGGAAGGGGAGAGGTGGCGATGTCAATGGACAAGAGGACTCGCTGAGGGTGAGATGTACTTTGATTAATAAGCTTCCGGGGAGAGAAAAGTCTTTCCTATGTTTGTGTTGCAGAGAGTCCTGACGTTTTGGCCTCGGCTGAACTAGTCAATAGTGTCCTACTTGCTCTTTATTTTGAGGAAATTTGAAGGGATTTCTCTTCTTATAGGACTTGACCAGCACAGAGTTTGATATCAGGACAAGGCGTACACATAAGAGAAGAGGTGGGTGGGGAAACTGAATACTTACATCTTACATTTTCGGGGGAGGGGAGTCTTTTGCCCCAAGTCCTCATGCTTGGATTCCCACAAAAGAGACATACATGTAATGTGCTCCCCCTTTTAGTGGCCTTATGTTACAACTGGACCATAACATATGCATTTAATTTTCATTTGTGAACCAGTGAAGTACAGTTCCCACCAAAGGAGCCTCCGTTGCTAAGAAAATTGCCCCCTCTCTTGGTCCCCATCAAGTTTTCATGTGGACAAATGAGTAGGCCCACGTTCTCCCCGTAAGATTCACACTTCCTGTGAAGACAGCTGAACAGCAATGAAATATGCATCACTATTATTTCCAAGACAAAAAATACTTCCAAGAACACATCCCATCCAAACAGTACTGAAGACTGTTTTTAGAGAGCCACCCTCACTTAAAGCCACCTCCAACCACATTAGATTTCCCACGACCATGTTGTACTTACCATTATCGGACAGACTGAGGAGCCCTCGCCGAATACCAGCTCACACTGCTTGCTGACATTATACACCTCGCCAGGCTGGTAACTGGGTAAGTTTTGGGCATCTGTGGGGGGGTCAAGTAAGCACTGACCGTATCCCATACTGAGGAGCAAGAGTTAAGTTGGGTATAGAGAAAGAGTTAGGCAATTAGGGAGAAATAAATCAGATTACAAGTCACACCAAAGTTTGATCAGTCAGGGAATTTTTAAGGCACCCTGAACTTGGCATGCATACCCTTAGAGGGTAATGACTGAGTAGGAGTAGAAATGGATACTACTGTGCTCAAAGAATTTCCAATGTGGCTTCCATGACCAATAGTTTAAATACAGAAGTTCGACTGCACTTGATTCTTAAGTATCCTTTTTATGTTTACTTTTAGCACTTGTTATTTGAGTTAACTTTCTCAGCATGTACATACATGTATAGGCCTATACAAATGGTCAACACATGAGAATATTCAAGGTCTATTCTCAAAACTTGTTTGGTTAGTTAATTTCCACATTACCAGTAATTAATCCAAACAATCACAAGTATGAGACAGTAAAAAAAGGGGGGGTTGGTACGTAAGTTATGAGGGGGAAAGGAAGGGTCAAGTTCATATTGACCGAGATTGCAGTATTCGGGAAAGATTCACATTTTGAAAGACTTCAACGCATGTGCGGAGTTCAAAAGTTGACTGTTCTTTGTGCTATCTAAAAAGGGTGAAAACAGCTTGTTTCAGGTAGATTACTGCTATGACTGTTATGAAATGACAGGTTATGGAAATGGTCAGCTGTAAGGTAACTACAAACTTCGGTGCTTCAGCTTATTAAAAGCAAATATGTACTTTTCGATGGTCAGTAAATGACCCCTGGTTCTTGTGGCCAATGCCATTTAAGTGGTCATCATCCCTCTAAAAACCCACCACACTCCCCCCCTCAGCTGTTGGACATGTTAACAGTCAGAGCTCCTCGTTACCATTTACGATCTGGTCACCCGTGAGTTACCGGGTCAATCTCGTTCCAATCTCCATTTTAATCTTGTATCCCCTTCGGCTAGTTCTGTCTGTGTTGTTAACTCAATGGAAATTTTATTACACTTTCATACAATTTCTTTCCAAGTCTAACTTGGTTTTTGATTGCTGACTGGTCAGTTTGTGGTGACCCATTTGATCCAGTTTCACTGCATGGAAGGTTTTGTGTTCTCTCATTTATTACTCTCTTAATTCAATAGTGTGATTAAATTTCCATAAAAGAATGGTGAAGTGGCTTGGAGAAGGGAGTGTGGGAGATTTATTCTCTGTTTTGCTGAATGCTACCTTTTTGGAAAATAAAATCAAATTTGTGTCCAATTTTCTCAACATTCTCCAGATTGTTTGCAATTCTTAAGTGGAGAAAAAAATCGACTTTCTATGCACCCTTTCAATTTTGCTCAAGATATGTGCCTGCTCAGTCGTACGGTAATGGAGGCGTTAAAACGTCTTGAAATCTTGGAAATCTAGACTTTAATATACCATACATGGCTGGCAAGCCAACAGATAAGATACAGATACTACAAATACCCTGGCAACAATTATCATAATTGATGAATCAGCACAAAGCCAAGGGTATGCCTTCAGGACACCAGACCAAGATGGTGTCAGCTTTCTTGAGGTCTGCTTTTTTCTAGACTGCTACTTCACTTTGTTGGAGTTTCTGCATAGTCATAAGCAGTTCTCAAACATGTAATTTCAATGGAGAAGGAAGAGTTGTTGCAGTTTTTTGTTTCCATTCAATCGTAATGGATAAGATCCAACCTATGCATCATCCTTCAGTATAGACACGCAATGGGAAGTCTGACCCAGAAAGCTCCACAGGTGGTTTGAAACTCATACTTACCACCCCAATCAGGTTCAAAAGGACTGCACCAAACTCTGTTCTAGAACTATCTTAGTCTCTTAAAAACGAACCCTGAAATTAGGGGCTTAATGACTGTTTTTTTCCCTTTATAAGCCAGAGATGTTCAAAAAATGAACTGGCTGGATTTTGCACGACCATACAAATTTAACGTAAATTACAAATTGGAGACCAACAAAGTTCCTAGCCTGACTAAAGCAATTTCTCCCCTTTATGTTGAAATGAAAGATGTACGTGGAGTGTACATCGGTGTACACATCAAGAGTTTTACGATTAAATAGCAAATCAATACAACTTGACTTATAAGAACAATTAGTTTACCATTGTCTTAGGATTTGAAGAGTTACTCAACATCAGTCAACTGTGAGTAAGGGTCAGTTATCAAAATTAAACACAAAAAATCAAGACCTCTTCTTTATTCCTTTGGCATTGGGATCAAAAACGGGCTTCCGAAATTCTCTGTTGAATAAGAAAAGGTTATGAAGTTCTAGTTTACAGTGCTATATCTGCAATGGCAAATTCACAACTATCATTAATCTTTCCATTTCTGAGTGAGGCTGTGATTGATGACATTTTACCTGTGCTTTCATATATTTCCTGAGCTTAAGTAGGTAGATTTTTATTCATTACATTACATGATGCATTCTTAACCCCTGACTGGCGAGGAGAGAGAGGCTGGGTTGAAAATAGAATGCTGTTGATGCCCTGCTACAGGTAGCCACAGAAATACACTACAGATATGCACAACATGGGTGATTCACGAGAGAGTGCACTACCACGAGTTTACCATGGAGAAGCCGTTTTTCAAGTTTAAGGTTGACATAGATATGGCCCACTTGCCTTGATTTGCATTTGAGTGTATGCTGTTAGTTAACTGCAAGAAATCTTCGATCAATAGCGGCATTCCATGTGATAGAGAGAAGAAAAAATTAATTCTGATACTCAAACACTTAAAGAAAAATTTTACCAAGACAAAAATGCCATCAGAATAATTAAAAATTTGGAACACAGTTGGCAAATAGAATTTGATGACCATTTCCAACAGAAATGGCATTTCTGTAGCAACCTCTTGGTAGCAGTAAATTGTGAATTTCCTGTACTACAGCTGAGTGCTTTGTGCAGACAAGCATATGTTACTGTGCTCATACTCCTAGGTGAACAAAAGCAAGCAGGTTAAGTGACCTGCTCAAGGACAAAACAGAAGGACAGCAGGCCTGATGAGAAGGAATAACGACCATTCAGCCAAACTCCATATTGGTGTGTAAACACACGTCAGTAAAACTGCATTTACATCTCTCTGTGAATCTCAGAGTACAGCCCAATTCAATATGTTTTTCACCAGAAAATGCATGGACACCATCTAGAGAGCTTACTCCAGGTATTCTGTGATCTGCGTCTTGCTACAGCGAGACCAGATCCAGGGGTTGATCTGGTAGTTCAGCGTGGGAGCCATCACGCCGTACTTGCCAGACATGTTCTCTGCAAACTCCCGGCACTTGCTGTTATCATCGTGAGGTAGATTGAAACTGTAAGATAGGGAGAGAGGCAAATAATCGATATCACAGACACAGGCCAGTTACATTGAATGAGCTTCATTTTGGGAGGGCAGACTGAGAAAGGACACTTTAGGGAGAACAGCAGCAAGAGCTCGAAATTGGTGCGTACAATTGTCCTTCTGGACAAATATAGTCGGGGAACTTCTACCATGTTGTCCTTCACCCAACTAATGTGAACAGCACTGCCTCTGCAAATCCTACACAAGAGAGTTTTTGAACAAGGAATATCTCACAATTCCCGGTAACATCTTGAAAAAAAAATCTTGACATGCTCAAAAATATTTAGTCATGTTAACTGCCTATGGGCACATATACCTGAATCATACTGACAAATACAACTGACAATCCTACCCATCATGTGATAGTTACTGCTACATATCCTGCAGACCAGACTGGAAAAATGTACTTCAGCACAGAACATCCCAATAATATCATATTTTCATTTTTTTTCCCTTCAAATCAGGTAGACGACTCCAAATGGTATAGCTCCATCAACGACTCAACGCTTTTGTTTATATTTCGCCCCCAATGAAAAAGGCCCCAATTGGTTTGGGTCAGCAGCGGGTCAAAATCATTCCATATCTAACAATAAACTGTGGAGACCTGTTTGCTGATGGACTTGTGCATGATACTGTCCTCAACGTATAACCATGTGAGTTGGTATGTACCAAGCCAGGCTTTTCAAGCAGAAATAAGAGACACTGAGGTAACGGGGGAAAGTTTAGGTCAATTTGCCCCATTAAACAAGAGTGAGACTTGTACAGTCCATGGGGAGAATTATCGCAGCTTCAACTCTTCTCACATTTTGTGGGACAGATTCTGGGTGGCCCCAAGGTAAATATTCTGAAGGGGATTGTTCACATGAACAAGGAAAGTTTTCAATCATATCCTTTGCAAGATGAAGAAAGAAAAATGGAAAAAGTAAACCAGCAACATTTACGCATTCTGGAAAGTACACAAACCTTTTCTTGAAACTCTGATGTAATTCCTCTCACACTCACATACATTAGGGGCCAAATTAATAAAGCTTGAAAAAAAGAAGGTCAATAAAAGCAGATAACCGGCAAAAATGTCACATCTGTGACTGATTTTTGCTGAGCTCACAACTAAGCTGAGCAGTATTTTCACTGAAGAGCTTCTGGGACATTGGGCTCTGGCTTGAACGCACTCAGTTAAAATCAGTTGCACGCTCTTTACTTCAACCCATACAGAGTACCGAAGAGTGACGTCACTGTGAACCAAAAAGTGCAGTGCAAACGAACGGAGTACGCGCGCGGGTTGGTTCACGCGTTGGTTCTCGTGCTAATGCCTTTTACACACTAATTGTGCGCATGACGTACATGTATTCACTTCGGTACTCTATAAAAGCCTGAACTTCAGTCTTTCACTGCCCCTTGAATAAAGGCAATGTGGAAGAACCTTTAGTTATCCACAAGAGGATTCAAAATGTAGGGATAAGGTCGGCCTATGTGCATACAACACTTCTGATGTCAATCCTAGCTTTTTAATGCCCCTTTTAAACTAGTTTCCATCAGAGTTTGCAATTTTTTTATGCTGGGATTTCCACATCTTCTACAACTGCAATGACAAACTGGTGAAAGGCTCACTCAGGGACTCCTAGTGAAGTGGTATACAGTACCGCTGGCAAAGGCTGACTGAGGACCTATACTGCTCCAGAGAAGTGGAACACTTTTTTGTGGCCCAGCTGAGCTTCTAGAATCCAATGAGACTCATCAGACTTGTAATTGGACAAATAGGCTGGACAAGGTTGAAGAATGCTAAAGCAATCCAAAAGATCTATTGAATTACAGAGTGTGAAAGATCATGGACCTTGGAGGCAAAGGTGGTGAGAGAATTACTTCTTCTCAACACAGTGAGGCACAGACAGGTACAAGCAGAAATTAAAGAAACAGAGAGGAGGGAAACTAAGGGTCAGACTAGCAAAGTTTTGAAGATGTCTTGAAAATCTGTGTCCCTGTTCCACTGGACAGAGTTTTCTGGAAATGTTCAAATCAAACAACATGTCACTGATGCCCAGCTTTTCAGCTGAATAACCAAATATTGGCCAACAGACTGTCCTCAAAGACTGATTAGTTTAAAAGAACTCCCCTATTTCATCCACTTTTTATTTCAAAAGTGTACAATCTACTCAGACTGAGCCTAATGGGACACGAAGCACATGAAAATGTCTCCACACAAAAGCTAACTACATATAATGTCTCTTACGTAGGCCTACTTGCTCACTTTCAAAAAAGCCCTCCAAGTATAATCCCCCAACTTTGTAAATAAAACACTATCATCTTCTGACATAAGTGGAAATGTAACGGATGATATGTTTGGAAGCCAACAAGCAACTTAAGAGTTGTCATCATGTACACCTACAATCCTGGCAACAATTGTTGGAAGACACAGAAAAAGCCATTCCCTCCCCAGATCCCCCACTTGCCCCCTCCCCCCTCCATGTTGTCATCTCCCGCTAGACTTAGCTCTGGGTGGAACTCCTGAACCACAGGCTTTTTCCTGTGGATGTCCCTTCCTGCCCGCCATGTCTTAAATCAATACACACATTCTAAGCCAATCATCACTCATTAAAGCAATTCACCAAACCAAAACATTTGACTTAACCAGGCTGAAGAACTTTCAGCAGGACTAAGGTGCCTGATAATTGACACCACTAATCTCAACAACAGACCTAAGCAATTCTGAAAGACTTTTGTACTTGGCAACAAGGTCACTGTTGACTGACTGTCACTCATTGGCAGGGGAGGACTAACCACAAAGAAGGAAAAGGAATGCAAATTGTGATTAACCTATAAATCGATCAAGGGGTATTTACAAATAAGGCTTATGTGAATACTGCATAGACCAATGCTTACAACAGACTCCAAATATGTAGTCTTTGCCCTTTCCTGTGTTAAAATATGCTTTTTGGAGCTCAGTCTTGTGTTTTGTTAGGAAGTGAGTGCCCTGGAAGGGACTGACTTGCCAGCTGCTTGAGCATCAATCTACACTCTGCAGGTGACTACAGAGAGTGAGGATTAACGACTTAGAAGGCAGCTTCACGCTTGATTAGCAACAAGATTGGGAGAGGATACAAGTGATGTTTGATTGAGTAGCAATGCTATACCTGAGCTGTAGCATTAATCGTCAAAACTCTCCTGAAGTACACAGCTGCAGTTGCTGGGTTCACCCTATCCATTGCATTGCATTACAATGCTATCCCTATAATACACCCTGAACAGGACGAGGGATGCTGGGATATGACTGATTTACACATTCAAATGAATATCCTGATAGGACAATTGATAGATTTACTGTGTGCTGATTCCATCTAAAAAGTTCAAATACATATGGGCATTACTCATTAAAAGCAATTTCTCTTGAGCACAACAAATCTCCCAATAGCCACAAGAAACACCAACTGTTGCTTCAAAATGAAATGAGAAAAGGGACAATTTTCGGCTTTACACTTGAATAACTGCATGATGAATGCACATCAACAAACACTATTTTTCTGCATGCACTGAATTTCTGCCCCCTAAAATCTAAAACATTTGTGATCTACACAGAGATACATATCTCAACCATTGGTAATATAGGCCTACAACACATTATTCTTCAGCTAGATAAAATCTGTCCATGCAGAGCACGTTTGTCATCAAGAATCCTTGCTTTTTTTTAAAATAAAGATCACTATATAAACTCTCCAAGACAAAACAAAGTAACTTATAAAAATTCCCCTCACAATACATATGACCCGATGCAATTTCTTTTAAAATTTTATAATAGATATAAGAGGTCCTGTGATGTGCCTTAAACACCGACCCATATCCTACCAATGTTACCCTGGATTGCATGATGTATGCCTCAGGGGGATGTAACGCAACTAATGAGTCACGGAAGATCTATATGACAGTCTCTGTACCTTGCCAGTGGAACGGTGGATGAACAGATTAACAGCTGAACAGGAATTAAAATAGCAGAAACCAAGTGCCTCTTCAATTTAAATTGACTAAAAAGTGCTTTGTAAAGGAATTGGTAATTGGGAAGAAAAGGAAGTAGCAGACTCCCCTAAAAAAATCTGTTGGGATGGTTTTGGAAAAGCAATCAATTTTTGCACTGTGATTTTTGAAACTGAAAAACAAATCAAAATGACATTCTTCTAAAACTTTTACTTCAAATCAAATCATATCTTCACGCGATCTAGGAAAGTACTGAGATGCAGTGTAATGCAGCATGGCATTTTTCGGGAAGCCTGCTTATATTCAAATCTGTCCTTGATCTGACAGAGATGATACAAAAATAGGCTAGGTTCAGTTCTGCCAATGCATTGGGATGGTCTTCTGTAATCTTGCTAACGGATTTTTCTTAACCCTTAAAATATCTACCAGTTGTCAACGATTCATTTGATAGTCCAAAAACAGCAACCTCACTGCGAGGGTGCAGAGAGTAGAGTGGCAGTATGTCCAAAATAGCAGGGCAAAGCAAGGGCGCCAAAGGTCAGTCATGGCACAGTCCATCAGCTAACATCAACTATGATTCATGACAAGTTTAGGCCACTGAGGGTGACCGGATTAGCACCCTGGCTGGGGCTGAGAGATTAAAGCTGGAAAGTCAGAAACAAGGAAGAGGATGTGAAGACAGCACCCAGATGAGACCATCCGGAAATTTCTGCTGGGCTCGGAGGGATCCACAGTCCTGTAAAGTCTCTTTAGTCCCAAGATAGGTTGTCCTAAATTGTAGCAAGCATTTGGTGATGGGGTGATAGATTCTCATTAGACTGGAGCGGCACCGCACCTGATCCGACTACACATCGCTTACAGAGAAATGCCCTTTAGGAATGAGGCCAAAATATGTCAGGGTATTACCTGAATTACATAACTGCTTCAGAAAGAAGGATAAAAAAGATCTGTCGTCGAGCTTGCTCACTTAGCATAGTAGGCAAGGGAAAGGATTTGTATTGTGCACGTTCTAGGTTTTTATCTAGAAATTTTTTTCAGGTTTTTTCCTGTGGGGAAAGATCTTCTTTGAAGTTTTTTATTTAGGGCCTACTGCCCAAATTTATGCAATTTTTACAATTCCTAATGTTTTCTTTTTAGTTAAGGACGAAAGCTCATTAAGCTCTGTAAAAGCCTTGTTGTAATAACAGGAGTAGGTAGTCAGATCAGCTGAACAACAACCTGTTCTGGTCCAAATTTCAATCATAACTACAACTGGACCGTGGTGCCTGCCATCAATATGTATAGCAGATAGTCACCAGCTGCATCCACTTTAGCTACAGCTGGCTATAACACACATGCCTATATGGGACATGGATAGCCACTGGCTATTGACTAACACTGGCATGTGCATTATTTTCCAGCCATAGCCAAGTAATTTGGACAAAGCACCTTTCATGACAGAATTCTTTGTGTGGCTTCTGAATCCTATTAGCCTATAGTTCAGCATGTACAATTCTAACTTTACCTCCCACTCAAAACCCACCCACACATCAGGCCCGAGAAGGAGAGGGGGGGGAGGAAATCAGCGAAGAGCATGAATGGGATCTCCACTCAAGCAGATAGTCAGCATGGATCTGACGTCATGATATGCATCTGCTTTGACCCCATTCATGAATGCATGGCTCTTTCAATATTGGCACCACAGAAGTGAACATCTTTTGTCAACTTACACATGCCCCAGTTCATGGGCCATGGTGAATGAAGCACTGAGTCCATTATCTTGCACTATGGAACAGCTACGGAATGGATCGCACATTGTACCCAGCTCTGCCAAACCTGTAAAGAGATAATATCAATGCTATCAAGATATAGGATGGATACCCACAAGACATCAACCAACATTTCTGGTGGACACTGTCCACTTTTCACATTGAGGACATTTGTGAAACGTTGAGGTCAACTTTGACATCCAGCCTCAATAATAAATGTCCATATTCCTCCGCAGAATCACCAAATCTTTATAGATTCAAGCAAATGGTTACAGTCTTTCATTTGGCTTCTGGTATTAAAGACAAAATTTCCAAAACCTGAGAAATGCCTACGTTATTACGTTGGGAGAGGGGCTTCTTAGAGATTGACCTCACACCATCGAGAAGTTGTCTTCTTGTTTAACTGGACCTGTAGCACTCCACATTTTCTTGGTCATGGTGGGGGGGTGTGTTAACTGCCACATTTGTGGCTACTAACTGTACCTCCGACCCTCCCCCTAAGTAAACCCCTTGGGTTTGCCACAGATTACAAGAAAGGAAATGTTACCTGCAACTCTCAGAATCAAGCACTCAAAGCTATTAAACTGGTTAAAAAATACAAATATTTGTCTCTAACTATACCGATGAAACAGTGTCTTTAATGATAATAATTGAAGGCAAATATGCACAAGACCATAATTTTGTCAGTTGCCAAGGACTTGGTTGAAACGTTGCAAGAGACTGTCCCCCAAGTCCATAATGTTGACTCCGAAATCAGCCTAGGCCTCCCCCATTGTGATGTCAAGAGGTGGTAATTGTACATTTTATCATAGAGCAATTAGAAACCAGCAATAATTCACAGTCTGACCCTAAAATCCTTTAACACTACAGCCGGATATTTGGTGGTTTGGGTTTTTTTATGAGGTCAATTGAGGCTAGACACATTAAGTTCAATCAGCAGAGACAAGGAGTAAATTCATTTTGGAAACACTTTGGTTTGGTTTCGGGTGATTCGGTGAAGGGAGCCCCGCAAATTCATTAGCCTGTACCAAGAAGTATGAACAGTCAACACCATTTTTACTAACCATCAGTTACATGTTTTAATATTTTGGTTTTATCGTGGAGGGAAGTCACCTCCATTGTACACAACTTGAAGCACCTGGACATGAAGAAAAGCCTGAGAAAGTTCCATAGCAAAGCCAGACAGGATTCATTTCCAATCATGCTCCCTCTGCTTGGATAGCCACACACAGACAACTGTGGGAAAAGCACACTTTCAGTCTTCTGATATGCAAAGACCCACTTGATTTTAAAGTGCCACCAGAATTACAATCATCTGAGCCACTTCAGATAATGTCCTTACATTAATGTTCTTTCCCGGAATATATCAGATAATGAATCTTTTGTTTAATATCTCATACACCCTATCCCCACCACCAAAGCAAGGCAAAGTGAAGGGTTTGCATTGCCTGGTTGACTTGTAGGTGGTTGACCCGAGCCAAACCTTACCACACAGAAGCATCCAGCCTCTAACCTCTCTGATTACCAGCAAGAAGTCCCTACATCACACTGGTCTCAGACCACAAAGTTTACCCATTGAAACACACAGGCCTACTGAAAAAAAAACCAGGTCACAATACACACAGAAAGGAGCACACCTCCACAGAGGTCCCTGGTTTGAGGAAAGACAGATCTGGCCTGAGTTGAAACAAGACAGGCTCAGTTTTAAGGCCAGTTTTGACAAGTTCAGGGGGCAGCTTTGATTGTGGCCAAACAGCAAGGGAGTCTTGTTTGATCACAGCTTGAAGTTGTTGTGGTGTAAATCTTAAGCAAACACTCTGACCAACATTACTCCCAGGGTGACTCTTTTTTCTTCAGACCTTTTTGAAACCCAGAATTGGAGAGCAAAGAGCCGGTTTTGCTTTCTTGTTGGTGAGGAACAAGCTACAACTAGACCCAACTTTGACTTTGAGCTAAATGGAGGTGGACTGGTTTCTGTGACCCAGTCTGATGACATATTACAGATTTTTACATGTTTTACGAGCATTCGCCACACTTAAGACAATCCCAACCTGTTTCAGGACTTGAACTCGGTTGAAAAATGGGCCCTCGGTTTCAGCGAAAATTAGGGTTCATGTTTTGGAACCAACCCATTTTGAAGGTCACTGGTATCTAATGACCATTACAACTACCAATGGCAATTTGGGATTTCAGAGGAGAACATGCAAGAGGTAGGCCAACTTGAAGATTTCAGAAACAGGGAAAAATCTAGGGACGTCTCACAACAAGCTTTTAATGTTTAGTGTAGCTTATAAATGACAATCAGTCTGTACAAAAAAAAATGATCTTAATAAACATGTACTCGAGTGTGGGAATTAATCAATTTTGACATTGTTTTACGTGTATGTACATCCATCAAAACATTCTTTTCATTATCTTTAAAACGTTCCAAATGTTTACAATTTTGATTTGATGTTTGCATGCATCTTTAGGCCTTGTACATTACTTAAGACCTCTTATCCTTGTATGTAATCCAATCAGTCATGTGACCTTGTGAGGAATGGCTGCAATAAATTAATAAAATCCAAGCCTGTTTAGGTTGACAACCTGACACAAAGGACTCAACTGTCATTTCGTGGAGAGTTTTCCTGCTGGAGTAAAGGCATTGACAGAGAATGGAGAGGGGGTGAGGGTGGAAGGAGAAAAACAAATGAAGCGGTTTCCCTTCCAAGCTGCTGAGAATCCCAAGGTAATGGGGACTGTGACAATTCTTCAAGGAAAATTAATTGGCTTACGTATTGTTCCATTGGGGTGTGCATGCAGGCGTAAAAGTAAATTGCCTGTCAATCAACGACTGGTGAAGTCCAATATATCAGTGCTTACCTAGAGTGTCACAGTCAAATGTAGACCTGCAGATGTCCTCCCTGCAAAAGTGAAAAAAAACAAAAACAAAAGCCATTATTGTCCCCAACAGAAATAAGCTTCCAGAGGTTCCTTTTTTGAAGAAGTTAAAGGCCCGCCCCCTTCCAAGGACTGGGCAAGTCTATTTTTCAGGAGGATCAGCTCACTGCATGCAGTGGTTTTTCTGTATCCACAGGGTATTGTTTTGACATTGGTGTGGTTATAATTGGAAGATAATTGCCTGAACCTATTCCAGACTCCTGGAAGCAAAACTGCTGAGGGCTGTGTGGATAAAACATCGATTAAGAGGTTGGCCCAGATGGGCAGGGATGAAACCACAGCTATGATAGCCAAGTGGGTATCTCTGCATATTCTGTCAAGGGCAAGAAGTTGGGTGAGGTTGCTAAGCATAAAATACTGCATCAACATCCCGAAGTAACACCCAACTATAACACAGTCCAAAGCAATAAATGTGACAAGCTGCCTGAGCCCTGGTACATCATCAACTACTAGGTCAATATGAGGTTAAGGAGCATTGGGGAGAGTTTTGTGTCACCTCACTGTTTTTGTACCCCATGTCATCATTAGTATGTGTTCACCACAAGGAGAACCAAGAGACACAGATCACATTTCCAGAACTATGTAGGATCTTTTCTCTCCGGAATATAATCAGCTCCGACCATGTAAAAACACACAAACGTGAGGCTGGTAAGAAAACATTTAGCAAGGTTGATAAATTTCTGCACTCAGCAGCCTAATGAAATTAGTGCATACACTCGACACTGCAACTATACATGTCCACATGCATTTTGTACAGAGCGGAGAAAATTAACGGTCATTGAAACATTCGAAGAAAATCTAACTCCCCCATTTGCAGGTTCTCCCAGCCATAAAAGACATTGCCATGGCCAAGATTTAGATGCACAGTTCCTCCAATGAGTTCCACTGCTGGCTAAGGTCATGCCCAGAGGGCTATTTTCGTTTGAAGGTGTCTGGATAATTGATACTAATTGGGTGTTGTCTCCTCCCTCAGGGTGAAGACTGGCTGAAGAGGGGTGACAAGGTTAACAGTGTGGAGCCTCAACGCTGAGGGGCCAGGCTTTGACACACACTGGCTCTGAACTTGAAGCAACCGTGAAGGAAGGAATATACCAAAGCTGACTGCATGGCATTAGAAGGTTTTTTTTCACACAAGAGGGGAACTCAGGCCATTCACACATGGCTGCAAGCAGGAAACAGTAAACATGAAAAGGGAAGTAAAACAAACTGTTAAGATGTTACGCTGCTTACAGAAGAAACTGGGAAACGTCACTCACACCCACTTTTTGGGAGAGAGTAATGATCCTCTCCCCTCCCCTTTTCAAAGATGATCCTCCTGTGTACAAGCAACTGCACCTTTAGAAATTCACACCTAAAACTGTGGTCAATCCTTCATCACTAGTAGTCAGATGACGTCACAGGCAGTTCATGGAGAAAGAGTTCAGGGTGCTTTTTATTTTGGTGAGGACAAGGATAATAGTCAGATGGCTAACATCTTTCAAGAACAATCGAAATTTATAAGCCATCTTGAAGGTCTGCCTGTGGTGTTTCCTGGGTAAACTATCTACAGCGGCCCATGTTAACAAAATTTACTTACTCATGGAATTCTCCTTGGAATGCAACCTTGGTTTAATAAAGGAAGAAAAATCTAGCAAACAGACAACCTGGAACTTCACTGTCAAATAGAACATTTGACAATAGCCTTCACCATTTGGTTTGTTGGCATGAAAAAATTCCAAATTTTTTTTTTGATTGTTCTGAAAAGCCAAATGTTCACTAAAACAAATTTACACAACAAACCCTGCATTCACGCACGACAAGTTTTCAATATTTTCCTTTTTTACAAATACATTTGTAATTCATAATGACCCTGTCAACCTCAGATACATAGTTAATGCTGGAACCATTTCTTGAGACTAATTACTCCATGAATCATTCAAAAGAAAAGACAAATGAAATCTTAATGAAGTAAAAAGCTTTGCTCTGAACATGAAGCTTCATTCCAAACTTGTCCAATCACTCCTTCAGTTTACTTCCCTCTATGGAACCACTCCAATTGCACTATACCAATGCTATTGTAACACAAGGAACAGTGAAATTAGTGTTCCCCCCCCATGGTGTCCTGATAGAACCAAAAATTCCCATGGCAGTCATTCACACAATTATTCTCTATATTTCGCAGACAAACCCTAGGGTTTTACGAACCTCGTAAATCTCCATGTGGTGTTTCTTGTGGGAAGAAACTCCCAAACAGAGTAAACATACTTTACAGAAGCAGAAAGTCACCAGTGATGGACCTGTAAATCACTGTTGCTCTTTTTCTCTCTCCTGAATTTGTCAAATTTCCCAATAAAGGAATCTTGGCATCTCCAGACACTGTTTACATTATTGAAAAGACATGTGCCAACACAAAATAAACACCGCTGAACGGAAAAAAAAGGCCTGAACTCAGACTGCATGCCATAAAACTACAGGGCGGGAAATGTTAGAATTAGTTACTATAAGATTGAGGGATATGCCTTTCAAGCCATACAGGGTAGGAGTGTTCAAGAGCCTGGCTTCCTTGAAGTGCACTACTCCTGATACTCAAGGGTATAGAACAATGTTGTATACGCATTTCTCTTGGATGACATAGCATACATGGTCAACAATTGCTTTCCTATCCTCTTGAATGACCATGGAAGAAGGAAAACAGATGGAAGTACTGTATGATGGAAGAGCATGTACCTGTAATCTTGGTCTGGGAAAGAGTACATTCTGGCTCACCCACAGGTCATACTCCTGTTGTTTACGCACTTAGAAGAGTACTTGGGTCAACAAAAGTAACAATAATAACAATAACAATATTGTAGGCAGCCCTGGTGATCTTAAAGTACAGGTGCTTATTTTCATGAGGTGTTTGGTGTTTCCAGAACACTACCTTGAAAGGCATACTGCGCTAAGAAGAGTGTTCCAGTCTGGAGGACAACTGATCTGTTGACACTTTCCTTCAGACACAGTTTTAAACCTTGGATGGGAGACCAGCCCACAGCATAACATTTACCTAGCACCCCCTCATAAAACTACTCTTGGGAGAATCTGAGATATTTGGAGAATGACATGGACTTCATATGGACCTCTGAAAACCTTTTTTTTTTTTAAATCCAGTTCCTGCTTTTATACAGGTGTTGTAAGCCAGGTTGGCGCATTGCTTCTTTCCTTGCCTTCTACCTCTTGGGGCCTGGGTTTGAATCCGGCTTGGCCCACATGTGGATTGGGTTTTCAGTCCCTACCTGAGTCCGTGGGTTTTCCCGAAGCATTTATCCGGGGTTTTCCTTCCACCTCTAAAACTGAACATTTCTTCTTTGTTTTCTTCACTCATTATCATCCTTTAATTGCCGCTAAATGCACTGCTGGATGATCAGATAAATTAAAAAACCTCAAAGGAAGTATCCATTATGTCAGCTCTTTCCAAAGCAAGTTCATATTTTAAAACAATGCGGGCAATTCATGTTAGGTTTTAGAATAGTTACAAATATATTCAACAAATTACTTTACAGGAGTTGAGATGATTTCAGATAAGCAAATGGAAGTACAAATTGTGGAGTTATGTTGGTCTTTAAGTGAGTATCATAGAATAAAAAGAAAAAGTTAAGAACTTATCACATTTTGTACCCAAGGAAAAATTGGACCTATTGATATTTGTACACAGTGAATAAACTCATGTTTATTACTTACATAGTTACATTTGTTACTTAGGTAGAGCCCAAAATAACATTTGAAAAATTTGAAACTGCGTTTTTTGCTAACCCAGACGACTTGAATGGCGATCCACCAAGCCTGCCATTAGTTTTGGCTTCCTTGAATGCTTCAGAACCACCCCGGGCAGTATCCGGGTTTGTTTTTTTAAAAAGTCTGACAAATGTCTGACAAGCCAAAAAGGCAAATCCCTGAATTCTGAAAAAAACCTGATGAAAAAAAGCCATTTTATTCAACCCTCTTGACCAGCCTTGATTAGGCTAACCCACTCCTACACTGAATGCAACCCCTGCTTTTAAATCAAACTTGAGCGGCGCATTATTCCCTGTGGCTTGGACAGCCAATGTGAATGAACTCCTTAAATGGGTCACTGCTACCTTGGGGCCATCCAAGAAACCGTTTGGATGCTTAAGTTTCCTTTTGAAAGAACATTATGGCTATTGTAATGTAGGGTTGGGTTTCAAATACCTCTTTGGGAATAGCTTCAGTTAACATCAATATTTCCACTGAGGGTTTTAGAAGTAATTTGGCCATTTACTAATGCAAAACTCGACAGCACAATGTGTTGTCAATATTCCAATCTACTTGCTAAACTCTGATGTCATCTCTTATTTCTAATTTTAGGTAGAATGAGTGCAAAAATAAGAGTGGTTTGAAGTTTACTTATCTCCCCTCTTTGAAGGAAGAATTCATGTATAATATGTACAGTCCAAGGAATCAATGAGGAAGATTCAAATAAAACTTAAGGTTAGACCTAAACTTTAAAGCCGATTCTTTCTATTTTCAAGAACACCCAACATGTATACCCGTGAACTTTAGCCAATCAAGTAGGTCACTTAGTTTCCATGGTGATGATTACACAGTTTCGGTCAGTTACTTGGCCCGAGGCTGCCTTCCTACGGTGAGACATCATAGACTTGTAATATTGACCTTTCTTTTTTCTCTCGGTCAGTCACAAGGTATACGTAGGGAGCTTTATCGCTTACTGCAATGTTCTCAAAAGTAAATATGCCAGAATAAATGTGTTCACTCTTACCAGTTTGCTAAATGCTCTTAGGTTTCAACCAAAAACAAAATGAAATTCTAAGTAACACGACTGATGAGAAATACAGTAGCAGACCCCCCAAGAAACCCTTTTTCAATAAGATTTTAAAACATAAATGCCAGTCCTGAAGGTTTTGTAATGCAACTGTAATTTACATACGACCAAAAACTCAATTTAAAATGATTCAACACATGCTTCACTGCTGTATATTTCTTCAAGGCATTCTCCTGTGCATTCAGGAAAAACATGAAAGAAATAGCTGTATCTTGCACCTTCTTGCTTTTATACTGCACCATGCTTGCCTGGTTATCTTGAGTTTGAAGGGGCAAAAATGCCAATTGGAGTGATTTGTACAAAATGCCTGTCAACCATGATCAAGTCTAGGCCAGACTACACATGGACTCTTGCAAACTTTTCTGACCCACTCATGTGCCTACATGTTCATTCAGCAATCCCAGAGAGATCAGTCAGCACACCGTTGGCCTGAGACGTTCCCTCTCAGGTTGATGTCTGAACAGACAGCGCAACATGACAACCAGGGGATAAGTCAGGAAATAATGCACATGGCTGGGGTAAGTGATACTGACACCCCTCCCCCTTATAAACCAACTACCCTGGATGATGAAGTCACCGGTGCCCGCCAACCCCATTCTTTAATGTGCACATGGAATATGAAAGGATGGCTTATCTGCGAGGGTCATCTTTAGGGCATGTAGTTCAGGGGGTCCATGTGCTGCGTCAATTGATGTAATTTGAATGGCATTACTCACCTCACTCCTGACACTGTAACAAACATGCCTGAGAGTCCAATGCCAGATGAAATCAAACATTTTTTTCTCTTCTTCACCTTTCAAAATGACTCGTAAATTAAAGTTATTCTCCTTGCCACTGGGTTAAAGGCCACTCAAAAAGCTTGGTTTCAATCCTTCATTGGCTGCTGGTTGAATGCAGAATATAGAATAATTCTATTTACATTTGAAACACTTCATGGCTGCCCTACCTATAAAACTTCTTTCTGTCAAACAAGCTTTGAGGTAATCTAGCCAGTTATGATTACAGAGCCATTTCAAATGTTGTACCTCAGCATTGGAACTGTCTCCCACATGAGCTCAGAGACACAGTAACTATCCCACTTTCTGCACAGAAAACTGAGAGTCTGTCTATACATTTAGAATCACATCTTTTGTGGTGTCATCGTTCTCAGTTTCTACCAAATCAAAGCTGAGCTATCCAATGAGTCACTTTTCAACAAGAATCCTGAAGGAAGTTGAAGAATTGTGAAAAAAAGAGCAAGCCATGAAGAAAGTTGACAAGGCCAACAATGACTGTACAAAATGTCTGCAAAATTACAAAAGGCCTTCTTAGTGCTAAAATCCCTCCCCACAATATTTCATCCCATTTTATCTCTGTGAACACAATTCTGGGGTGAAGGCTTTCAATGATAATGTTTATTTTGGAATGGGACATTGACAAGTACAAGTAAATCTTAAACGTTCATTTTGACAAAAATAGTATATCAAATAAATTACACAAAATGGTTGACTTTTGAAGATGTAGAGCCTAGAGGACATGTCTCACTTTGAAGACAATTGATGATGTATGGATTGTTGTACAAGAAAATCAAATGAGGGGTAAAAAATAACGCTCAGGTGGGCGACGGTGTTAGAGTATACAGCAACAGAATCTGCCACCTACGATTTTTGTACAAAGGTAAATTTATCATTCTATTGCTGAAACCAACCCTCCAACGACTACGACGCTGGCACACAATCATCTACTATGTGTAAGATGTGTCATTCTCTGCCAGCTGAGTATCATAGCTTTTCCCCTCTGACGGGATGGGCACTGTCCTTGACTGATCCTGGTCTGGTGCAGGTGACGCCACACTGCACCTGTAATGGGCCCTGAGAAGGTGAAATATGGGCAACACCTGGCTGCATCAGTGAGAACCAATGCAATCTGGTTTCTACACAGGAACAGACCTGGGAGCTTGTAGGCTTGGTTGATGGAGGAAGGCTGGGTGTCATGTTGCCACCTGGGTACAGATGTGGCATTGCTGTGACAGGTTCCTAGGCAGGGATTGCTTCAAGAGGATCATTTCTCGCTCACAAGTCATGGCCCTGAACAGTTGTTTCTTTTTATTCATTTTTTTTGTAATTACAGATTCCAAGGAAACAAATGTATATACCCATACTCAGACTGGTGCTTTTTCCAAACTTAGAAACTAATTGTAAAAGTGACTGTTGTTCATAAAGGTCCCACAGATCAGAATACTACTAACGGAAAAATCATAGGCCTAAATGTTGTTTTTTTTTAATGAAGTTTTATGAATGAGACACAAAGGTAGATTTTGAAGTTTTGAATTTCAAAAATTCCACTGCTGCTACCCTTTAAGAACTCCTTATTCCTATATAAGTGATCCATTCCTTATTTCCCTTCCAGCTGTTTGAATAACTCTCCCAAACAAATGGAAGAAGACTTCTGAGTGATGTTCCATTCTTTTTTTTTTTTTCTTTCCTTCATCACTGCTATGGGTCAGGTCAGTCGGCAGTCAAACGGAAGTAATTCTGGTCGGCTGAAAATTCCTGAAATGCGTGCGCTACCTTGATGACATGAGAAGGTGGAATATCTGTTTATTTTATCTCCAAGCCATTTGAGTTGTCAGCTATTTAGCAAAATGTAGATTGCAGATCTATCTTGTTCCCCTTGTTTTTTGCAACAAGAATGTAACAGTAACAAAATTGCGGCAAGAATGGGCAGCCAATTCCTGCGTAACTGACTTGAAAAAAATGCATCGGAATATAAATGCATTACAAACAACTCCCTCGCAGACCCCAACATGTCCTCCAGATTTTCTCACAAACATTTTGTTTCTACGGTACTGACATTTATTTAATAAATACTTTTGTAGCCATAAACACTTCAGTGGACGTCTAGAACTGTTGGTCTCCTTGACTCACTTTACAGCTTTCTTATTTTTATCACCGGAACCTGTTCCAGTAATGGTCACAACCTGTCCCACCGATGACAGCCAATTCACCAAACCAACACTTGACAATTTTCACTGTAGTTTACAGTACATCCAACTTGACATGTTCCATGCAGAATATAATCTCAACTACTGTGCTGTACAAATCTGCAAGAGCATTTAAATCAGTACTTTGGGGAGCAGACTGACAAAAAGATCTTTCTTTTTTTTTTAATTTGTTTTAAACACTTTCCCACAGACAGATTTTTGTTTAATTTAGCCAAAGTTTACAAAGTACTTCAAACATGAATTTCAAACAGAAATATCTAAACTGAGGCCTACAACTCCATTTTAACTAGATCTGCATGAAGTGCACTATATTTCAATAAATTAATCGGTATTTCGCAGTAAGACACTTTGAACTACATGTACTCTTGTGTAATTGGATAATTGTTGGCACAAGAATGCACAAAGAGGTCTGTGTACATGTACATGTAAAATAGGGCTTACACAACACTCCAGGCGGAGAATTTCTTTGTCCACCAAGACAGAATGGTCAAGTGACCTAGTTCACATCATAATGGGAACAGGGTATTTTATTGCAGAAAACCAATAAAATCTTTTTGTTGGCATGGGAGACCATACCTATCCCACCAAACACAATCTGTGTTTATTCCTGAGCAATCCCTGGAGAGATTCGATGGTAAGAGATGACAGACTCTTCACTGAACTCTATCTGTGGGATATAGAGAATGGCAGAAAACCGTTGGCTTAAAAGGCCAAAAGATATAAACAGCAACCTACATGTTGCTCATCAGGTGATTTAACATCCAGGCTCAGAAACTTGACTCCATCTGTACCCTTGAAGACATGGTTAGACTGACGACCTTGGGCGGGTTTCCAATACTCAACTTCGTCTCTGTCTCAGGCTTCCTGTAGGAAGCCAATCCTCAATTGTGGGCCTAAAGCGTTTAACTTAAATTGAAGTACTGTAATGTTTGGCTCTTTTGCATCTTACTTGAGGTTTTGTGCCACTATCAGACTTACTACTGCACTTATAACCTCATAAAGTCAGGAAGTAAACAAAACAGTTGAAGCCTGAGACAGACAGCCCAAGTTGGGTATTGGAAAACAGCCTTAGAGTGAATGAAGAACCAATGTCTTTACTAAAGGGGGGTTGGATAAAGAGAGCCTTTAACTACAATCAGGCCATAATTCTACCTGATTTTTCCAGTGCTAATCTGCTATTCAAATATACTGTAGTCTTAACACTTCAACCCTCAAAGAGCCGGGTTATTTTGGTCAATCTCAGGTGTGGGGGAGTCTGCCCCCAAGAACTTGGCTGTGCCATGTTCATTTTTTTAAACTTGGCATTCATGTAAACACACTTCTTATCAATAGAAATGTTAAGTTTGAACTCAATCAGACATATGGTTTTTTTTGTTACGGTCATCTGAAGTTCAAGGCTGCACATGGTCAGCCCCCCCCCCCAGCACAGCAGTGAAGTGGTATACATTTTTGACTGAACTGTCTGTACTCTACAGGTCCCCACCAACGTGGGATCTGTTATGTAAAAGCATGCCAATTCTTGCAGATAAGAGAACAAATTGCTACCGTATCACTGGCAGTAAGTATGCTTAATAAGAAACAGTGAAAGTCAGCTTTTTCCTTTCCTGGAAAATAAACAGTATGGGAGGAAAGTTGCAAAGTTCAAATTCAAAGGATGGATTCTTTGAGGGTCCCCATCATGATAGCTGTATGGGCAGACTGACCCTTCACTGCTCTGGCTCAGACCAGAGAGGGTTATAAGGTCAGTGACTGTGGCAAAATGGTAAACGGACCCGCCCCCATGAGAGAAATGGCAACAGCTGGCAATGCTGGGAAACTGGTTCCTGGGGGAGGAAAGTTCATGCTGTAGGATTTAAGCAATTCATTTCATGGTATTTAGGGAGCAAAATACATCCAATATTGGGTTGAATAAACCAAAGAATCATACATTCAGAAAAGGGGAAAGAAGTAATCTAGGAAAATTTGATAAATGACTGATATGGTTCAATTCTGTTGAGTTGTTGCTGGATACACAGGTGCTGCAAGAACTTGCAATTTTACTGCTCTCCCTTGAAATGTAAGAAATGATCTGGAGTTGCACATGCTTACAAAGAAAACAAGACCCGGGCTTCTATACTATCTCTGCTGGCAATATAGGAGCTACATGATAATGATGAAGCTATTCTACTCACAATCCTCACTGACATACCTGGCGATCTACTCTGTGATCACACGTTAATGTCAGTATACACATATGAAAAAAAAGGCTCACTTAGGCATAACATATCTCTTCAGCAGCCAGCTTCATATGAGTAAAACACAGCTGCTCAGACTAGAGGAAATAATGAAAATAAACTGAAGAAATTGTTCTCAACTATGGTCGAAATACAAGTATTATCATAATGCATGACTGACAATCTTGACTTAGCAATGATGGACAACCTGTCCTTGTCAACAGCTGATATACTCTGTTTTTTTCATGGATGCCTGAACAGTCCATGTGCCTCAACACAGCCAATGGCCGAAACCTGACCCTCGTAAGTGCTCCAAACTCAGGGTCAAAACAGTTCCAAACATTTTCTGCCCAGGAGGGCAAATAATCCCCACATTGCTCAAATGAAGCGAGATCCCGGATATTGCTTTGAAATTGAAGTTCATTGTATGATTGAAACAGTGGAAAGTAATTGCAGGAATTTGATTTGAATTTCAACCACAAGTATTTCCAGGTGTCCACAACTTCAACTTGACCTCAGAAACAATTTGATTGGAACAATTTTTGTTCAAAACAAAACTGGATCGGATGCAGTGTACAAAGTCAAGTGTAAAGTGAAGAATATTTTTCTGCTGACCCTCTCAAGTGTATGTATATTCTTCTTTATTATGCGTACTCTCTCCTCCCTCTATTTCGACAAGGTATTTTCATGAGTATTTTCAGGTTCAGGCTGCTGAAAAGTAAAACCAAAATGGAGGCATTGGACTGCAAAGGAACACATGCTGCAAATTTCACACTGTCTGCCAAGGATGCCTTCAACATTTCATCACTTTTAACGCATGCTCAGAGAAAATCAAAAGTATTCTGTCACTATGGTTATTCCTCTAAACATACGAGGCATGACAGGGATGACAAAGTGAGCATACAAGATGACGGCACACTTTCAGGAACTTGCATCCCACAGACTGCCCAATTAATGACATTTCATGGACAGTCAAAGACTACAGAATACAGCGTTCTCATCTCCAGGATTCCTACACTTCATCCGCAACCACAGTAACAGCTGCTATCATGATTTTTCTCCTGCATGGGCACTGGACAGGAAATGTGCCCAGCTGTTACAATTCCAACACCTTGGTGTTTCTCAAACAGAACGCATGATGTCTTGTCATTCCATGTTCAATCTGCTGTACACATGGGTCCATGTTTTACACTTCAAGGTCCGGCAATGTTTCCAACCTATATTTTTCTTTCTGTCTACTTCCTGGTCTCCTGGGTTTCTTTTCCTCAGGAAACTGAGTCGTTCCATGTAATTTCACTATCTTCCCCTTCTTTTGCCAATGCAGCATCTTGGAGTGATATCATCATGAGCACATGATCAATGTTAAGATGTATCAAGAAGTTCTGACTGTAGCATGTGGTAACACACATGACACACGGAAGTGCATGTAGACATATTGACTACCTGTCAACCCTGGTAGGAGCATGTGTTACTAATTAGCATTACCTGTCACAGCCAATACTTTGGGCAGCAGCCTGAACAAGAATCCTGGTCCCAGTCCCCAGACCAAGGAATAGCTTATGACCAAAGCTCTCCTGGAAATATTTTCTTGCGTGTGGCTTTAACAATCCACATCCGTGAATTGCTACCCCGTATCTTGGTGTGAGTTAACTCTCTGGATACTGAAATCTAAGTGAACTACAGGAATTAAGAAGGACCCTGGGAATATTTCAGTGGAGGCATGAAGCTGACAAGACAGACTGCACGTTTCCGTGAAGCCCATTTACAGGCATGCACAAATTTCTTGATGGATTTTTCTCTCAAATGCTCACTGAAGATAATGCAACAATTTGTGAGCATACTCTTGTTTGCATCTTATGTAAGAACATTATTAGGCATGGCCAACAAACATGTTTCTTCCAAAAATAAACAAAAACCAACAACTGACAGGTAGACCGTCTAGGTTTCTTTTGCAACTAACTTGGAATGTGCACATGAGGAGGTTAAATGATGCCACCTTTGTTCTGCGAGTGCCAGTGGTTAACCAGCAAATGACTTATGACAGTAGTGTATATTAATGCTGGAATGTGCCCACATACTAACTTGGCTGGAATGCTGAATACATCTGTATTTATGACTACTCAATCCATCATTCAACCTGTCCAAATGACTGACCTGGGGCCAATTTCATTCCAGACACTGAGCAGGAATGAGCAAGCATTTCTGTATGGGTCAAGAAGCTAAGAGTTGTTCAGATAAATGACAATGTAGGTTTACACTTAAAAAATACTTTCTGATGCACAGAACACCTTCAGAAGTTTCAATCCACCTTGATTTACGAACAGTTGGAGTATTTATTTCTGGCAAATGCAACAACTAATTTATTACACAGCATTTGCTACACTTTAGCTTACAGGTATGAAACCCTGAGGAGACAAGATGGTGAAGAAATGATCAGATCAAGTGAGAAGGAAAATTGGACTAACCATTCTATGGGAAATTGAAAAAGACATATGTCAGCACAAGTGGGATTTGAACCCCAGACACATCATGCAGAAAGCCAAAACACTACAGTCAAATGTTCCAAATATTCAAACCATGAAAATGAGACAGCAGATGAGCAGACTCTGAAAGCTTCTGGAATCGGGTACATTTATCTAATTAGGCATAAAGCAGATTCCTTCTGAATTACTGACAAAGGAGATTAGAGGCCACAAAAGTTTGTAGTCCAAGAACTGATAAAATGCTGTGTCCCATGCATTGTGACTTTTAACCAAAAAAAGCATCCAGTTTGGTGCTCTTTGTCCACCTCTATGAGGGGAAATTTCACAGAATGGTTCTTGTACCTGTTGTGTCATTAAAAAGAAAACATGGCATTACATGTGGGACAAAACGGACCTTTTCTTGGAGGTACTCATGAGTCACGGTCATACAGAAGAAGCTTTCAACTTTCTCTTGTATTTGAGTGTATTCGTAAGTGACTCCGTCAAAAAGGCGGACTTGCCACGATTTGCAGGCTCCCATTCGATGATCGCTGAAGTTGTGCATTAACTTCCGGTTCTGTGGTTCCATGTAAATGGCGATCAATGCATGTAACTCTACGTGCAGTACATGTGCAGTGGGCGTGGTTTAAACTGAAGTGACGTCACACTTACGAACGGGATACATGCAAGACAGTTAACAAAGAATAATTAACACTATAGCCAACTGAGTAATGGCCCATGAGACTTGCATATAAGAAACCAATAAATACAGCCACTAAAAACTGCTGGACGGGTCACCTCTAGTGCAGAATTCACAGTCCCTCCCTACAGAAAAAAATCCCTGGAGAGATAGCTAATGCAAGATCAACTTTAGAATCATGGATTAGCTGTCCATCACAGCCAAGTTACTGTGTCAATCTAACAGTGGTCCTGTACTTCAGTACAATGTGCTCAAAGTGCTACACATGACATGTAGGAATTCAATCTCCCACGCAATCAATGTCTTAATGATTGTCAACTTTCAACAGTGTCGGCATGATTCCGGGCTGCCAATTACCTGAGATTTATTCAGGAGAGCAATTTCAATGACTCACCCCTGGGCGTGACAATGTTACCCTCGCTCACTTAACGATAAATTAGGCTCCTAATTTTCTCCCCGGGGAGCTCCATACATACTGCCTCCAGTTCAGGATTATCCAATAAGTCACATTATGGAATTCACCAGGAATTTCCTAATGTGGCCTGGGAATGCTACATGCAAATCCCATGATGCTTCTATCGCCTGATCAAAACCTCAGTGTCAAGCATTCACCTATTTCAACACTCTGTTACCTTTGTGTCCTCAGTTGCTTTGTTGGAGTATCTCAGGGTGAAATCAGAAGGGGAGGACAAGGCCGTAAGAGAAACTGTGTTTATGGATGATGTTTGTCTACTTGGCAATCAATTGACCTTCTACTCCTATCCGGTGCTTTCAGGCTACAGGCTGGTTAGTAGTGTACAGTTGAGAACGAGTAAACACGCACCATGTGCAGAGTAAAGACCGATTTTTGTGTGACAACTTATTTTGGCAAGATCTTGAGAACACGTACCCTTAAAACCGCTGATCTCAGACCCTTCTTTGGGGAGTTATGAGGTCACAAAGTTCATTCCCCGTAAAAACAATCTCATATGGAAACATTCATTCTAATTACAGAGGTTAGAGTCCTTCTGTAAAATGCTTTGTACAATATGTAGTGCCTCTTCTAGTTGCTTCTCCAACAGAAGGGCACCGTTGAGCAGTATGTACCTCTTAATAGGGGTTAAGGACCACAGAAGATGTTCTGTTTTTTTCTTTAGAGGAAAGGGTCGATGCATAGTGGTGATTAAGAGCAGAACGAAGCGCCTTCTTACTTTGTGATGAGTACAGCAGTGTCATAGTGATGGGGGTGAGTGTCTTCCCTCTGGTTCTGGTCTTGCTGCCAGACGCAGAAATTACGCAACGTCAGCTGGGCATCTGAGGTGATAGACAAATTCTCCTGCAGCAAAACAATCAAGTTTTATCTCGTAAAACTAAGAGGTGTGGCCAGGGTTCTCACTGTGGGAGGGGGGAGATGAGAGGGGGAGGTGTCTTGTACATTAGGGGGAAGGGCGCACATCCTTGTATTTCCTGAATACTCTTATTATTTTCGGGGGGGGGGACCGGGTTTGATACTTTTTTCATGGGCCCCCAACGTCAATATTGCTTCACCCAGCTTTGATCATCCATGATGAAATAGTTAATGGTAATAATACAAGGAGGGGAAGAGGCTTCAATCTGGGGTAGGGGTTAGAATAGCTCATCACTATTTAATTTGTGACAATGCACATAATTTCTGCTTCGGATTTTGGAAATTTAGAGCGATATGAGTGGATTGAGTTGACAACTGTGACAGGGAAGGCAGCTGACAAATTTAACTCACCTGCTCTTGACGGAGAACAAGAAGCTTGACTAACACTATGTTGATATCATTTCCTATACTGGGATCTTTGAATATTTTATTCACCTGAAAGAAAAGGAAAAGGGAGAGGAATGTGGCATCAACCATAGCTTACCGTATTCTACCTGTGTGAAATTCATTTAAGGGTTTGTTAAAACTGGTGAATAAACTCGGAAGATCTCAAAACGAACACTGCTGTCACACCTGAAAGGTCTGACCAACACTTCGGATTTTACCAGCAGACATATCAATCAAGTATGACACTACAGCCTGCAATGAAACCCGGAGTTGGAACTGATCTGTATTATTCTTTCCCATGAGACTCCTAATAGTAACAAAATATTTCCCTTTGGATAAAACAATATTTTTGAAGTAAATAAGAATAAATCAAGACAAATCCAAAAAGAAACGAAGAAAAATTATTATGACTGATGCCCTTTGAGCTGAAGACCTTTTGGTCCCCCCATGGAAATTTTGTTCTTTACTTGCTTTTTAAAACTTACGAGAACTTCATAAGTTGTCAGAAATCCTGAAGAAAATGGTGTTCTTCAGAAAGTGTGTAGAAACATTCATAACCCATGGCAACAAGCACTTGAAGACCATAATTGTATTTAAGTCCATCACTAATCAAATCTTAAGTTGAAATGCTTGCCACCAGTGGGTGCAAAAGGAATGTCTTCACTGCAGGTCACTTCAAAAAATTGTGACTTGACTTGACACTGGACGGCTTTTGATTGACTTAGGAAGGAACCACAAAGACTTGACAACACTACTGCCATAGACATGCATATGGGAATAAATAATGGAAAGTTCTTCACCTTGTCCACATAAATCCAGACTTAAAATCACAGCTGTGACAAAAAAAACCCTGTCAATTAGATACATGTAGTTTGCTTTTACTTTCTTAAATGATAACCAGCCCTGTGAGACGTCCACACTTGTAAGACAGATGTCAATCAATCTCTCATCAGCTGTATCAAGTTCTTGAACAAGTATCAATTGGCCAAATCCAAAGTATCACACTGTCAATCAACCTGCTGCCATTCAAGTTCTGGGCACTAGTCAGAAGCAGCTCCCGGTCTCATTTTCCAGTTTCTTTATGGGCCTACAAACCCCAATAAAGGCATAAGCCATTTAAGGGTCTTAATTTGCAAGCACAGTAAAGGTACAAAACAGAAGGCACTGAATGACCTCACCACTGGCAACAACTACATGTAGGTAACCCCTTGTATGAACAAACATGTCCAAAATTCCCTCTTCCCCCCCTCCCCGGAAAAAAAACCTGGATCTGCCCCGATTGTCTGTTGGAAAGTTTCCCTTCACACAGCAAAGCTAGTGTGGGTGAACTGCCATTTCTTTTCCCTCAATTTCCTTCCACGAAGACACTGCAGAAGTAAAACAGAATGGTGGTCTATACTTTGAAGGGATCCTTTTGTGCTTGTAAATGAACAGCAAACTTTTTTTTTTCAGGTGAAAACCTCTGCCATTTTCCCAAAGATGCACTGGCCTTGTGATTGTCTCATTTTACTGCAGTTGGGAGGTCAAAGGCATTTGCTACAGAACAGATAAGAATTTAAATTAAGAGTCAGGAAAAGCAAAAAACAAAAACAAAACACGAGAAACACAACATGCTAACCAAAGTAAAGATATGAACCTCAGTCAAAGAAGTTGGTCAGGGCAGCACATTTGTACCCGAATTCTTTCTGTCCAAGGGAAAGTACTGCTAACGCTGGCATAAACCAAAAATGCATACCATGAGTGGGATGTGCCCCAGTGAACCACAGTCCAAACCCAGAAGGAAGGAAAGACTTATATGTTCAGTGTGTGGGTATGAAGTTGCCCTGGTGACAGCTATGAAAGGCAGGAAAACAGCAAGCCAAGTCAACTTTCCATCAATTCCACCCTGTTTCTTAGCTTATCCTAGGGCATTACGGTGTCAGTCACCTAACCCAGGCTTCGAAATACACGGGCTATTACAAGGAATCTTTTGTGGACTGGAAGGAGAGTAGACACAGTCCACAAGCTGCAGCACAAAATCTCTGTTTGTACACATGGGCTTCTGTTTGTTTTGCCATGGTCAGGATCCGGTATTTATTTTACAGGTATTGGGATATTGGAAGCCTGGAGGGGTTGATACAAGGGAGTCTAGGTTACAGACTTGTTTCTCTTGATTTGGTCTTCAGGGAATTGTGCACATAATGGGAACTTTATTTTTCAATGACACTGTCAAAGTTTCCATTTTTTAAAATCATTTTTGGGGGCAATCAATACAGGTTAGCATTCTAAAAAAAAGAGTACCTAGCTGAGCATAGATTTTGACAACAAAAGTTTCAACATGAAATCTATGACACTGTCTCCCTGAGATAGAAAGAGGATTTGAACTCCAAGGTGAAACACAAATTATTTTTCCTTCCATTAAAAGCAACTTTTAATTTTCCTAGTCAACTGGCCTTGGGCTATGTGACTCAAATCAAGATTACATGAATTACAAGGAGTGATGATCACTTGTCAAGATACAGAAGCACTACACTGTGAAGGGAAGTTCAAATGTGAAGTCTTGGGTCCTGACTTACCAAGGCGACTAGTGTGAGGAGATAATGCTCCACGTTTTCACCATGATGGTTCAACATTTTACTATCAGCCACCACCATCAACTCCACATGGCGTGTGTAGGATATAAACCGTTTCTCTCTTCTATGTGAATCACCTGCTACTGAATCTGACATAGCCTTGCTGCTGTTGTTGTCTTCTTGTTTAATACTGCAAGCAAATGAAAATAAATTGGTCTGACTTCTCTCCAAAGCCAAGATATTTAAAAAACCTTTCTTGAATTTTCTGCCAAACTTAGTGTTAACTGTTTGTTAAATTACCAGAATTTCTCTCTTTTTAAATGTCCCGGTGAATCTACCATTGAGATACACTACCTTTTGCTAATTCGTTGGTGCATCTGATGGAGTTGTGCAGCTAATGTGTTTGCGGTTCTGGCATCCTCAGAATGAAAATGCCTCCTGTTGCCATGGTGACGCTTTCGATGTTGAAAACTATGCGGCCCCGGCACATCATTTGTGGAATCTGCACGACAAACAGAGAAGGACGTTGTCATGGTTAATTCACAGTGAATTTGAAAATTTTGGACAGTTCATGAATTGAAAAAGCTTCTGACAAATGCTTGTGCAGAGCAGCCTTGCAAAATGTTCCCTTCTCCCACACCGAGAACACACGAAGAGCGGGGAAGCAGCATACACAAATGGTGCTAAACAAGTGTCAGCACACTTCAATATCATCCAGAAGAACTGGAAGTCAGCAACAGTTGAGCAACAAATAGAATCAGATTGATAGGATGACAGTCATACCTAAATATGCATATCCCCAATTGTCTATAAAATATCCTTTTTACAGGTACATGTACATAGTGCTGTAGGCACTTTGACTGCTGACTTAGAGTTTGTCCATATCAGATTTTTCAATAATCAAAATATCAGAAATCAAAATTTGAGTAGATTTGACATACTCAGGGGTGACCAATGATAAAAATAACTCAATAACAGCTGAAAAAAGGCATAGAGAAGCTGAACTGTGAAAATATCCTTTTGTACATAGCCAGTGAGGAAAACAAAAGCTGAAATCCTAAACAAAAAAAGCTGAAATCAGCTAAGAAGCTGAGAAATACCACCCCTGCTATAGAATAAGCCTTGTGTACAAGGCTTATTACTATATCTACAAATAATAAAACATCGTTCGGAAAGACTGATATAACTTTACAAAAACAATATTTCTCACTGAAAAGTATACCATCAGAATAAAAAAAAAAAAGAACAATGTCCATTCAACGGTCCTGCCAGGCAGAGGAGGCCCTGAATTCCAGCAGACGGTGAGATATTGGTGCTTATGATTTTGCTTTTGATGATGTCATTTCCACACACGGGTACAATTTGCTGCTATGTTGCACTTAAGTTTCAAAGTAACATTAACGTAGAAATCACATTAGCTAAAGCCGGAGATTTATTTCGACAACAAACCACCCAAATTCGCATTTCACTTTTCATTAACCATGTGATTAAATCTGGAAAGCAGCCTCAATAACTCAACTCTGACAAGGGGTACAAAAACATTCTGCAAATTTGCATTTGATAGAAATTGATTGGAATCCAAACCTGTTTTGAAATCTCTATTGGCAATAAAATCTCCTGAAACAAGCCAATATTAGACACTTGTGACTTCCACCAAAACAACAAAAATCCCATACAATAACAAAATAATATTTCTTTGCCCCTTGGATGGGCTTAGTGTACTGACGACCTACAAAATTTCAATAAAGCAGGTGTAACCTTTGTTGACACCTCTAACAGTGCTATAATTCATCCTCTGACCCATATTTTTTCCAAACCTCTTTAAATTATTGCCCAATTTCTGGGTTATCAGCAAACTCACTCTATGCTACCAACCATGGCGTGCATTTGCTGCTGGACTGTGATACTGTTGGTGCGGGGTTAACTTGTGACATGCAAGGTAAGCCCCGAAGATATGCAAAGGCACAAGCAAGTGGTATGGTACACTGTGCCTTACTCACAGCACCCCCTCTCTAATAAAAATCCTCTGCACCTGCTGTAAATCTATATTTGGAGTTCTGGGCCGACACACGCAGCTGATTTGTGAGTGGTCTAGTTCAGTAGACGAGATGATTCACTACTTGATAAAACTGAACCAGAAATTGTTGAAATCACCACCAGAAACTTCATTCCTCCCAAAATGATTCAAAGCCAAGGCTCAACATCTCAGTTCACCCTACATACGTGACAGCAACCAATCTGTTTATCACCATAACCTATGTGCCAAAACCTACAATCAAAATTCATGCTTTCATTAAAAAAGAGAGCAACTAAATGAAAAAAAGTGCTGAGACTTCATGTCAATGACTAACTCTACAGCTAAGACAATGAAACCCAATCAAAGCATGGAAAGGAGTAAGATGAAGAATTGGAACCACATGTACACATGTGGCTGACATCCCATCAAGTCTAACGAGAACTATTTAATTTGCAGGAAAATGTGTACAGCATTTCTAACTAAAGTTACTGCCCGCCAATTACAAAAAAACTAACAACAAAGATAATAACTTAGGACAGGACAAGCTGTTACACATCTATGCATCACCAAATAACAGCTGGAGGTAACTCAAAAAAAGTTTACAAACTTTGAGGAAAAGTCCCCATCTTAATTCGTGTCGGAACCCAGAATAAAGTAATGATTGTCCGACCTCGACCCCTACTTCTGTGTAGACTGAATCTTGCTTCCAGTACATCTCTGCTGTCAAAGGCACCCATAAACGAGCATACAATTACAACCAATCTGTTTATTCTCAGGAGTTTACAACACCTACAGTAGGAATCAAGATGTCAGGGACAACACAGAGAGTGTTTCCCTAGCTAATTCCTTGATCTTTCATAAAGGTCACAAAATACATTAACCAAACTGGATTTCAGGCAACAAAGTGCCATTTTTAGAGTCTCAGAATTTCTCTCCCCACCACAAGAAACTGAAGGCTGCGGATGTCAGTACAACAAAGGATGATTTCTGTACTCAGCCATACTGAAACTGCGGTTGGGATTTACTATCAACTTTAATGAGTGGGTTAAATGGACTGAAAAACTGACATTTAAATCTCTTAATCTTTACAAGTTAATTCTCATCACATTCCTCCATTTTTACAAAAAGGAAAAACTCCCATTTTACACCAGTAAACATGTTGACCACAATAATGGATTTTTTTCACATTCCTGAATTCTACAAACTCCATCAATCACACAGGGGTCTAATCTAGCAATCATGAGTCAATGAATTCAGATGTAGTGCATGGGTTTTGGAGGGGCTTTTCCCAAGGGAAAAAGCATTAGTGGCTGAAAAAGTTAACCCAAGAAAATATCCCAATAATGCAGAAAAAACAAGTATTGCACTGGTTCCAATGTATCAGAACAGCCCTGACCACTTTCAAGGTGAATTCAACCTTTTGGTGTCGGTGTCACAGAGCCTGTGAAGATGGGTTTGTTCATAAACAGTTCACAGTGCCACATAGGCAAAGTGAATGCACAACTGTTGACAAATTTATAAGTTATCCCTTGTGCGCGAATGGCATACATATACGCAAACAATTTCCTGATGCTTGCCACACCCAAAGGCTTGCAGTGCTACAGCACAGGTGGATTTAGAATCTGCCCCTTTGGTCTTGCCGAAATAAAAGAAATGGCCTGTGAAGTGGGATGAACTCCAAATACAAATCGAAACGCACACATAGGGGAACTGCAAGAGGCATGTGCACCCACTTGAAAGCTTGACCAATCAGGTAACAGGCAGGCAAGAACAAGCATGGTGTATGGCAACCACTGAAATTAATTGAAGAAGCATCCGGAGGACGTCACCTGTCCTACTAAATGTACATGCTTACGAGGTCAGGTTGCCACACAAGTTTCTCTATGGCCATGTTGAAATAAACTGACTGTGGCTGAGACTCAACACAAACTCACATGTGGGAATTAGCCGTAGCTGCTAGCCAGCAATGTGCCAATTAATTCAAGCCAAAGCCATAACTTTAGAAGACATCCTATCTATGCCAAGGTCCTCCATGGTGCTGTACAAACCACAGTTTACAATCTCCCTAATGACAGAATTATCACCCTTCTGATCTCTTTATATGGTCTCCACTTTGTCATTTATTAAATTTATCACACTTGACAGGGGATTTATCAATGTCATTTGGAAAAAGAAGTGATTTGCTGATCATGGATAAATCTGTCCTGCCCTATGGCTCAATTCTGGACCTTAGATCTGTAAGATGTCTATTCTCACTTCCTGCTGCACTCTTCATCTTTAGTACTCTCCCGTCTGTGACCACTGTACAGTGATATTCCTTTCTTGTTCTACCAATTCCAAAACTGAGATGGGGGGGCACAAAAACATTAACCCTCAATTTTAAAAGCTCCTTGGTAAGCATGGAGATCCAGTTGAGCAGTCCATTCTTAAGTATCTAGTAAAGTAGAAACCACTTGTTCCACTTCTGTTGCAGGTATCCACTGGAGTCAATGGCCTATTACTGAAAAGCTTCAGCCCACTGAGGGGTGATGGTTTATGTAAGCACAACCCCAGATAACCCTTTGCACCTTTTTTTTCTCCTGTAAATAAATTAAAAACTCATTATTACACACCTGTGTAAATTGCAGTGTGTTTAAACTACACACCTGTTGATTGGGGAGATGATTGAAGTATGTATACAGGACAGAGTTGGTGCATTTTTGAATCTCCCAGTGGAAACCTGACAGCTCTGTGACCAAATATTCTTGGCAACCACAGTGGCATGACAAAACCACTTAGCTTGCAAAACACTACTGAATGAGTGAATTGGATCTGTCGTGCATGCTTCTTTTGGAAGCTTATCTGAAATGGGGCATGAAATACATAACATTTGAAAATTTGTTGAGCAGAAATTTCCCTTTCTCAAACTCCAACAAACACCTGAAAGATTTTCTAAATATCTTCCCGCACTCAAAAGTTCTCTTCTTCAAAAGTTATGGTTAAAAAACAACTTTCATTTCAATACGTCATTCCACAATTTACAATCAAGTGCCCTTGGTAACGCACAAACTGCAGCCCAAGTCAAAATCCTGTGTAGGTCATATGTAGGTCATATGTAAGTGTAATAGTTCTTCCACAATGATATCTACATCAGGACCTCTGGGCATACAGGATTATATCAGTTGTAGAAAACAGTTCGCTCAGTGTAACTTCTGATGTTTTGTACAGAATTATATTGATGTGCTCAGTACAGGTATACTCCACTGCCAGCAGGGTTCCAAATTCAGACTAAGGAATAACAAATCAGACAAAAGATACTCATTCTACATTTTCCCTCCCCTAAAGTAACATCAGGTTGATCACTTCCATGTTTCAAAACAACTCCAAGGAAAGTGTTACAACTGAGATAGGATCTCTGGACTGGGATCGGGGGAAATACAGACTAGCAAATGGGTCACTTTCATTTGGAAGACATTTGAGACTTTTGACAAGCAAAGTGCTGCTTCCTTGTGGTGTTTTATTTTCTAGAGTCTTCAAGATGTATGGGGAGGACATTTTTCATGGCCAGCACAGGTGGTAAACTATGAGGGGGCCAGTGCCCCCAACCTCTTACTTATTCAACTGGGAGGCATTCCCCCAACTCTTAGTCAGAACACAATGCGGGGAGGGGTTCTTCATGGATCCGTCTATTAGTGACTGATGCCTGATGGACTAACAACTGCCCCCCCCTCCCACTTTGAAAGTCATTCCAGCATCGATGGCCAGGGCGGACTAGCAAAGAGGAGTGGCAAGGAAAAGAAGGTTGCACAAACTTGTAGCCTATTAGGGAAGAAGATAAGACTGTGACACCTGCTGAGGACTGTGGGCTCCAGGAATTAGGGGTGGTGGCAAGGAAAAGAAGGTTGCAAAAAACTTGTAGCCTATTGGGAAAGATGTTAAGACTGCGACACCTGCTGGGGACTATGAGCTCCAGGAATCAGTAACACCTCATCACCAGCAACAAAAAAGACCACAGAGAGATCAAGAACATTCCAGACTCTGGACTGGCACTTGAATGCTATTGCCAAAGTTTGTGTTATCCATATACACACAATTTAACCACTGCGATGCAATAAACCATTTGCGAGTTAAATTTGAATAAAATCTGGTACACTAAGTTCTTTACATTCACATGAACATAGCTTGAATTCTCCATACTAAAACTACTGTTGCTATACCTCGTGATTCGAGGTAAGCTTTTGCTTAGACGTAAGAGACACCTTGCAACAATACACTGTTCTCAATGGATAAGAACGACACAAAGGAATCAGTCTATTCCAGAGATGGTGGTCGCTATGCAAAAGCTTGCCACGAATCATGACGTATAGTAACAGTGTCTTTAGTCTGGTGAATTCAAATTGTTACGTTTCTGTGCAATCAGGTAACACAGTGTACCAGATTTTATTCAAATTTAACTCGCAAGTGGCTTATTAGAATGTCAGTCCAACACGACAATGCTGCCATGCTAGGGATTAAGTTGTCCTCTACTCTTAATTCACTGAATATAGGAATTGCAACCCTTGAAAGTAGTTTCAGGCAAATCGAACACCGCTTTCATAAAAATCGAAACTCAAACAAAACAGAACAGTCCCCTCAGATGCACAGTAGTATGCTTGATGGACACATCTTTCCCAGATTCTAAAATTACAGCTTTCTGGCAGTTGTCAGGACTTTTTAAAAAGCCTTTTTTAATACTTTTTTCAGTTGTTACAAACCACCAGCCCTGTGACCTTTAGGAGTGTGGGACTGACAGATACCACAGCTCCATAATACTAACTCCTCCCTTCTCTGCAACAAGGGGGAAAAGCATGCAGCAATTTGCATAGGAAGTCAAACCACAGGGGGCTAGCGCTGGAATGAACAAAACGTGCTTTTGTCAAAGCTAAGAAGTTATCTGTAGGGTCAGAACAGGTCATCCTGCAAAGAGCATTAGGAAAGGGTTTCGGTTGTTGCCCAGGCAGGAGGAATACAAGAAATCTAGGGTAGCTCTCTCTTTCTTTTTGTTTGTACTTCTTTGTCTGAAGCAGCATCAATAGAGATGTCTGTCTGCTTTTGTTGATGCTCTAGGGAAAAAGAATCCTCTGAGGGCTGGTCGAATGGTTAGAGAGTGGGAAATGTTTGGATTTTGAGGGGTAAATTGTAAAGTGATAGGAGACAGGGCAATGACCACCAGGGTGAATATCAGTCTTTATCAGATTCTGCTATCTGGAGTTAAAGTTGCACATGGATTTACATGTATATGCTGGAGGCATATTAGGCCTAGCACTCAGACCTAACAACTGCTAGAATGGAACAAAATCCAAAACAACAGTCACTTCCAAAAATCTTCTGCATTCATACTTAACATAAAATGGCATAAACTAAGAGAAACAAACAAATGAATGACAGTCATTCAATCAAATTCATGTGTCCAGCAATCCGTCTGGTTAGTCATGGCAAAACAATTAAACGTGTGCAAACAGCATATATTATCACACTCACCTCTGTATAGATTAGAAGAACTGCAAACAACTGTGAGATAAAAAATCTTCCTCCATACACTCAAACCAGCCATGCATTCAATAACACAATGCTATGTGTATGCATACATGTAGTATCAGTGATAAAGATATACAGGATGGACTAATACCACAACATATATTACACTAGTGAATGTACTTCAGGTGTTGGCATGAGGTCCTTCTGGGTGTGCCATTTCTCAAAACTCAACAGTTTCAAATGGAAAGTCAGCATATCAATCCCTGTCAAATTGTCTTTCTGACTTCCAGAATCTGATGAATTCCTTCAAATCCATCCTCAAGAGACCACTTAACATACCTAGACTATAGAGGATGACACTGAAATGAAAGTACTCATAGTCGGTCCTCAAGGTAAAAATATCTTTTAAAGTAAACAATTTTTAACAAGAAGTCCTCTTTCTGAAATTACTTTTGTGTACTACAAAACTCAGGATAGGAAACATCATACAGGTGAATGAGTGAGATCAACTGTATAGTAATAAATAACTTTGTGGGTTCACAAGGAACAAGAACCACGCACCTGTCAAACACAGAACCTCTGGGTCTATCTTGAAACCACAACAGAAATTTAAAAAAATTTGATTCATTTTCCCCTCAGAACAGAATTTCCTTCTTTCCAAGTATATGACAAAACAACTCAACCTCAACTGCACACATCTCCCCCAAAAATGTATCTTTTTCAACAATTGTTTATGGGACTAGGGAGGAAATTTGAACAAAAAAGTTCAGCTCACCCCTTCATGTTTCCAGAATGAAAGTCCAAATGGTGTCGGAACAATATTATTGTGGGTTAGTTTATGGCTGGGGGGGGGTATCTCCATTACAACCCTGGATTTCCACTTTATGAAGTCTGGCCTTGCTGGCTTGTTTGTTGTCATTCTTCTAAACTGAGTCATCTTTCCCTCTCTCTTTTCAAACCTCAAGATGTATGTCAGGGTTGAAATGTCTGATCTCATTCTTTCTCCTAGTTTTTCTGTCACAAGGTGAACAAAGCATTACTGTACAATACCACATTTTTCTGTGGTTATTATTCTGTTTGCCTTTCACGTGCTATTGACTTGATCTGCCCCCTGATTTCCTTTAAAACATACTTATATCCAACAACCCCCAAATTCTGTGTAGGTGGTAGAAGTCACACAATTTTCCCTTGAACAAAATAAACTCTGAAAGGGAAAATTAAATGTATCCAAATTTACCATTACAAACTTCGTCCTTCGTTAAGACTTATTCATACACACTGTCCAACTAGTGTCTAGCATGGAGAGTCTGCTTTAACCTCCACTGGAAGTTGTCCCAGTACAACCATCCCCTCCTCAGGAGGCACTTAATAATTGACCAAGCTGTAAGGAAAGTTTAGTCATGAGATAAGATGTAACAGTTGTTTATTCCTCCTGATCCCAGAATGATTAGAGCACCAGTGTTAAATTTGTCATTGGGCTTTTGTCACTTTGTGGGTTCCTGAGCAACCTCACCAGTCAAAAGCAATTAGTGCTGAGAACAAGCCAGGAAGTTCTTAAGAGGACACAATTTCTGCAATTGAACAATCACTACCATAAAAGCCCAGGACAGCTGACTGTGAGTTTGATTGAATGCCATGGGGCGGACTCATTCGTTTTTATCAATGAGAGTGGGTCCAAACCCATGGTCCAAACTGTCACAACATCCTCAGACCACCAAGGAGTCTGGTTACAGAAGACAATGTGTCCCAACCCTCAACTCCGGCCTTCAATAAGCCGCCAAGACAAGCACCAAGTAGGAGGCAGGGAATTGTTGGCCAACCGCTACTTTTGTTACACTGCATAAGCCCCTCGAAATCATTTCTGCAAATACCCTGGTTCCGGACCCTAAGGCAGACGGTGTTGTCCAGCAGTGCTCTAACCACCCCAGGAATTCTGTTAATTCATTCCATAAAAGACAGTTACCAGTCAGAACCGATTTGTTTATGAGGAAGGAAGTCTTCCATTTCACTGTGGGCAAATCACAGTCCTAAATGACCCCCCCAAAAATTACACTTTGTTTACCTGAAAAATTCTGCTCAATTCTGTTCTTTCCTTTACTTTCATGAAAGAAAAAACAGCAACCAATCTTGTGTGTGTGCACTGTGCATGTACATACAGGAACCCCTTTATTTCTTTACAGCTGGTTACATGTATCTCTCGGAACCACAAGCACCAATATTTCCACCTCAAAAACCAATGTTTTGATAGAAAAGTGACTCACTCTATTGAGCTGCAGGCTTAATGGTGGACAAAGTGAGACAGCAGAAGACCAAATGACCTCTGAACAAACAGGGGCTAGTTGTTTGATCGTAGCACAAAGGACCTACAGGATGAAGTTCCAAGACGTGAAACTGGTTTTTACTATCTGTCACACATCTTGGCACTGTTTGTAAGATTGCACAAGTATTAGAAAATTTCCCAAGCCTTTTGATTTTTTTTGGCATCACACAAAAAGGGCTTTTCAATACCCCTTCAGAAAATAAGGCACAAAATCACCTCATACGTATTGGGTGTTTTACGGTGTAAGATGCTTTCAGTGTTTCCTTGACGGATTCAAATCAGCTGCATAGTGAGGATACTTTCAGCTGAGAGAGACAATGTAACTGCCATCCCTGTGGAAGGGCCAAATTTTCTTGCAATCTGCACAGATTTTCTAGATAATGATTAGGCACAATCAACAAGCAGTGGCATAATTAAGACGGGGGCATGGGATCCCCCTTTCACTTGAGGCCGGTGCCCCTCCCTCCCCCTCCCCCGAAATTAGGGAAGGAAAAAATCTGGTGACAGTCCACCTTGGTCAATGTTTTCACTGTGACCAAACCCATAAGGTACCCCTTCCAGAAAATAAGGGCCCAGACAGTGCCCCCCTGCAAGGGTTGTCCCAGTTACACCACTGTGAACAAGAGGAATCAGAAGTTTGAAGCACCCCTTTTACTCTCTTTGTCTGCCACTTATTAGTGAGTGGTCCAACTTCCAGGATCTGATGAGGTAAACCATGGCACAAACACCTGCACAACAAAGCCAGATTAATATCAGTGGTTGCCTTCTCCAGGAGACACCACTGGTCACCCAAGCACTCCCTCTGTTTAATTATGCTTCAAAACATGTGGCTTTAATGTAGAGGAACATAAAGTGAAAAGAAGCCACAGACCACTACCATGACTCATTGATCTGCACACCGGTATCAACAACAACCTGTCAAAACTCAAACCAGTCAATTCAAACCTTAATACGACATGGATGACTGAACTGAGAAGGTGACTACTTACAGTGCTCCCCAAAGAAGTTTGAAAGAGGTTTTATAAAGCAGCAGGAAGAATACAGTCTAAATTAATACATTCTGAAATAAAATGTAACAGAGGATCGAACTATACTGACCAACTCAATCTGAACAAACTGAAAATCTTCAAAAATCAAAGTGGGAATTAGAGAATTTTCTAATATTGAGAGTGCCAAGCTCAGATGCTGTAAATGTACCATCCCCTAGCCCAAGTCATATACAGAGCATATGTCACTGGTTTCCCTGAAAAGTGGTCAATTTTGAAAGATCTTGCATGTCATTATATAGTGTGAGCTTTCCGTGTGAGAAATGGACAGGTAAAAAAGTCAGTGTTTTTTTAATCAAAGATCCACATCCAAGAACTAACAGAAGTTTTCTCTGTCATTTCCTGTGATGTCAGGCTGTTGTAGATAATGTTTCACTTGTAACTAGACTGAATGTCTACAACTTAGATGACTAATGGGCACAACATGAGTGCAGCATTTATATCTTTGAAATGACTTTATCAGTAAGTCAAACAGACATGTTTTCCTATTTGGAATGCAAGGAGAGTAAAAAATGAGGAAATCAGTGATCCAAGGGAAAATTGACTGAGGGAATGCTACAGTTTCCAGGCCAGCAGCAGCTCATCAGGATAAGCAATGGTCTGTAATTGCAACCACAAGTTGATGGAGTGATTGTCCAAATCACAGCTTACAAATAGAAGGCTGGGGGTCTGAAACTTTGACTCATTCCTCAGGAATGTGGAGGGGGACCTCAAAATGCCAATGACAAACAGGTAGGTTGTAATGCAGCTTTTAAAAAGTACAATGTTAGGGACTAACCAAGGCCTTGACTAAAGCAGCAAATCCAATATGTAAACAGGCAATCTCAGAATACCTTTTAGTCAAGTCTCCCAACCGATATGTCCTGTTCCAACCCTTTTCTCCCTTTTCATTTTTCTTGAGCATTCCACAAATCCTGATCCAAGCAGTAACTGACACAAAAATTGCCCAAATGAATTAAAAGGAGGCCCGTGATTACATTTAATCAAAACACTGGGAAAACTGGAAGATGGATGCAAGCTACCTGTGTGTAGCTATACTTCAACAGAGAGAGGCAGTTGGACATATGTACCATAGAGGTAAAATTAAACTGCGTGTATTGCCTTAAACCACTACCTGCCGGGTGGATTTTTCTTGAGCGGGATGAGATGAAAGGACCTTTTCAAGATTTTCCGGTTTCAAAATTCTTGTGTTCCTTTTAATACTAGATATTTACACCCACACAAACGACTGTCTGGTGGCTACTCTATTCTGACAGACAACCTTCATTGATGCCTGAATATTCAGCCCTGCCTGCAGCCCTGTAAAAGAGAGCCCAGAATTGTGAGGTGTTGCATAATTTCCTTTGTTCCGGTGAATGCCAGTAGCGTCTTTTCATACGCTAGCAGCAGTGCTGTGTCGCTCATCAATAGGGGCCTGGAGCACTTTTGTCCCTGGTGCTGATCCAAGTGCGCCCTATGCCCAAAACACTGGTATACTGTTTCAAAACAATGCTGGATTACATTTGAAAAATGTAAGTTGAAAATGATGGCAATTCCCAGCAGCAGGTCCTTTGTTCAGAGTACAGTCTTTTGTTACACAGACCAGCTCTTTTGTCCAAAACTGGGTACCCCGGCTCTGTGTATAAACACACCGTGTCCAAAACCGGGCAGGAAGTGGTTAATTATATTTCAATTATGACACTTGGTGCTACTCAAAGTATACATATACATGTATGTGCTTTTTTCTAAAGATTTGAAGGATGCATGAACAGAACAGCAGGGGTGAAAAGCCTACAGCCTTCAGAGCAAGGAGTTTCAGGGCTGCCTGCTAAAAAAGATGTCTGCCTGTATGAATGAAAGAGGGATTAGTAGATTCACACTAAATTCTGACAGGCTTAAGAGACTGTGATTTTGGGAGATTATCGTCCATAAAGGGACCCATGTCTTACAGCTGAGCTAGCAAGCAGGAACTCAATTCTAACACACATACACAGAACAGAACAGCCCAAACAGATAAGATTTGAAAGTCTGCATGGTGGACGAACAAAAATAGATTAGTTTGCATTTGCATGATGAAGAACTACATCTTTTAGCGAGTCTGGGCAAGCTGCCAAAAACATTAAGTTCCTCACTCTTTCACCACCTAACCAACTCACAAAAGAGATATTTTCCTGCCTGGTGCCATCCCAAACTTACAAATAATTGTCAAAATGCAACCACGGCATTATATGCCAGACAGTTGTCAAGTAGTGAAGGAGTTAGGATGGAAGTTAACATTAATCAATTCTGTCAGTGCAGTCCCATGTAATCTTGCTGATTTCCCTCCGATTGGACACTAAGATGGAACACCGAGGTTCCACTGTCGCCTCCTTTTTTCATCCCCCACTTCCCAAACCAAACAATAACAGATGCCTCAAAACCTACTGGAGGATGGCAATAATTAGTAAACTTGAGGCATCTGCCCTTGTTTCCTCAGAGTTATGATGTTTACAAAGAAGGAATACTGGTATTTTTAGCCATGACAGTAGGGGATAATAGGGCGGTGCCAGAATCTGAATATTTGATCGATTTATCATATATTCAAATATCATTTTCAGAATTTGATTATGCCAATGCAAAATTCGGGAAAGGGAAGGGAGAATTTTCTTTTATCTGAAATGAGAAAAAAATGTACCATGGAGGCTTGTTTGAAGCAGATTCAAATAAAAAGTGACAGATATCTTAAAATGACTCAAAAAGTAAATTATTCATAAAAATTTTTTAAAAACTTTAAAAGGAGTTGAAATTTTCTACAGGGAAAGAACCATTGTTCGACTCTTAAATCATGCTGGCCATGAGAAGCTAGTATAGAGATTATAATGTACAGTTGTGTATGTTATTGCAAATGATTTTGTATATGGTTTGTTCAACAATCTGCCCGTCATTAAGACCAAATATTCAGATATGTGATCACATTGAAGGTCGAATATGCGAATAGTGAGTTATTCTAACTGACTGAGCCCTAGGGGATAACTTTGTGTGCCCTCTCAAGTAAAATGAAAATATTCTCCAAGGCATCCTCATCTGGGCACAAGGCACACACTATTTAACCTAAGCATTCAATAGACCAATCTCGATCTGAACTGTTAAAACATCACACCAACAGCCATGGAAGCCCTTTTGATGTGTGACATGTGATGGCGAGATTAAAGAGAACCTTTTTTGAAAGATAATATGGGAAAGATTTCACATTTTCTGGTGAGGCACTTGAAAGGACTGGTCAGATATGTAGTTTTTACACATTAATGCACAGATCTTGTGAAACTGCTTCAACATTGTAGGCTGCACTTTTTGTGCACCGCTTAGGGAGTTACATCAAATGCTTGCTAACTGTCCTTCCATACCAGAGTGCAACAACCTTTCTCCAAAAGGTTTGGATTTGCTCCTAAACTGCTCAGCACCTACACTTATGGTGTCACATGTCATGGGCTGCAACTGATCTGGGTTAGTGTACAGCAGACACACGCTGAGTGGGAAAGGAGGATATTGCAATGACAAACATCATGTGCCAAATGCTGGAAATCTGTAAATCCTGGCATGACAGACAGAGGAATTTCTGACAACTCTTAGTCCTTTTCCTTCTCTCTCTCTCTTTCAAATTTAGACAGCGATCCTTGGCATGTTAAAAATAGGTACTGACACATGCACAGGTATCCCTGTCCCTTATGAAAGTGTCAAAAGCTTTAAAGGTAAATTCCGATCAGGATGGGTGTTAAAGAATTGACTACATACAATTTCTCCCCATATTGGGAGGAAAGTTACTTTACGTCAAGTCAAAAGCTCTGCAGAAAGAAGTTCATTTACTGGAGGGGAGGAGGCTGGTAAGTTATGTTCAGATGATTCTGCAGGAAGTGTTATTCCTTGCAAAACTAAAAACCCAAACCAAAAATGAAAGCAAAGATTACTCTGAATATTGTAACTATAAATAAAAAGTGTTGTTTCAAAGTGGTGAGGGGAGAACAGGTGTAGCTGATTGCCTAAATTGGTGTTTTTGCAAATGCCCCAGTTGATACAGAGAACAATCCTTTATATACAACCAAGTACAAACCACTACGGTGCGAAGTCCTGCCAGGTTCTAGGATCACATTCTGGAGATTGGCAATTGATCAAACATTGTCTGTGCGACAGTCAATGGCCTGCGGTTAGACAAGCGATTAATTTGGCTTGTGGTATCAACCAGTTATTACCAATAGGAAGTGTCGTTATTAGGTTGGCGTGGGGTTTGGACCCTGTTCAAAATAAACCCAAGCTAGTGGAACACGCTAGGGGATAGAGCAGCAGGTGGAAGGATAACTTAATATTTCCCATTGCGGAATGGTAGACCGAGTGGTTACATTTAACACATTAGCACATTCCTGGACTGGAGCATTTTCCGAACCCTGGCCAAAACTGGGTGGGGGTTGGGGAACCAATGGGGGGGGGGAGGAAGGCACTCAAGAGAAAGAGGAAAGTATCAATCAAAAGCAAAGCAGAATGAGACAAAGACTCTATTCAGGGTTTTTGTGCCAGGGAAATTTGAAAATTTCCTGACTGGTTGTGCTGAAAATTATGACGGCAGTGAGGACAAAAAAAATCTTCTCAACCTTAAACCAAAAATTAGGTACTGTTACAGGGACACAGAGGGGAGGGAGGAAGGAGGCAGCTTGGAGAAAAGAAGCAAGTCTGAAGACGTAACTTAACATCACCAGAACCATATTCAAAACTCTTGAAAAGTTTTCAAGCTACATTATGGACCAAATAACACTAGTAGTTGCCAGCAAGTAAAGACTAATCCAGATGCCATTATGGCGGGCCATTACACACTCGAATGAATGATGCATGCTTTATTAAACTTGAGACACGTTTTTTTTTACAAAACAGTAAATATCATAGTGTCAATGAGGTATTTGAGAGATGGGTACAACTTCTGTAAGAGCTTTGTACAACTGAAGTAAAGTCATCTAATTCTGATTGCACAGTGCCAGATGACAGGATTGAGGGCAAGTACACTGTCAACACGGTAATAGAATTCCACACACACACACACACAAATAAAACACAGTGGTTTCCTATTGACTATTTTACACCAAGAGCGCACAGTCTGCCCTGTAGGAAAATAAACCACACTGTTGGGAATACGGAGTGATTTTTTCAAAGATACAACAATGAAACAGCACATTCTGGCCAATCAGCAATCTTGGCAGGAATGATGTCAGGTAGTAACTGACAAGGCTGAGCACTTCCTTATCTTGTCTTTTATTCTTGCTGTGTGGCACTATCGTTAATGCCCAGACTCAGTTATCTACATACTGAAAGCGCATCACTTTGCCTTGACACCTCCCTTATTGAAGGCCAGTGTAAATGGCAAAACAGTTAAAAATCAAAAGACATCTCCATAAACACTTTCCTGGAAGGTCTCTACTGAACTGCAATGCCCCTCCGAAAAGATGTTTACAGTCTGTGTCTATAAATGGACAGAGTTGGAGGCTGCATTGAATTATTTTCATTAGCAGAAAGGGTGGTGCTGAGGGTTGCTCCCAGATTTCATAATTATAAAAGGAGACTAAATCCCTCCCAAAACTTTTTTCCCCATTTATCCTCATCTTAGTGCTATCGTGGCACAACAGCAGAGTTTTGCCAATCCCACATTATCTAAGACAGATCCAATCAGGCCAAGCTTTTAAAAATAACTATCGCTGCTGGTCCAGCCAGTCTGGAGGGGAAAAAGGATCAATGCAAAGGGCTATTTTTAAGACTACTCCACCGGCAAAACAAGTTTCCCCAATCGACCCCTCTTGTGGAAGAGACCAGGGTTGCTTGTTTACCGGGAGGGTAGTGGATGTCAGTTCCCCAAACAGACGGAAAGTCTAAATTTGGAGGATGTCCTCTTTGCTATCAGCAGCAAATCAGGCCTGAAAAGAATCGATCCATCAAATAAATTGGGTCGAAAATGGGCAAGAAGGTCAAAGTTTGCTAATACCAAGCCAGATATTTGACCACAGACTCTGGCCAAGACAAGTTTTAAGTCATTTCCATACAACTGTTACCTCTTGCTGTGTGTGCAAGTAGGAAATGCTACTTCTTACTTTCCTCTACCTGCCTTAAATATTCCTTCCAAAAAGACTTTATTGCTTTTTTTTTCCTGGGAGCAGTGGCAGTTCTCCAGACTGTTTCAAATGCAACTGGGCAACAATGGAGTCAGTGTTCAAGAAGAGATCACGCTTGGCACCACAAAGGGGAGATGGTGTAAAAGTTAACATGCAGTAATAAGGATTCCAATGGAACAAGCTGCTGGACGTGTCTGACCGATTATATCTGAGATCTATGGAAGAAACCTTGAAACCATCACAAGAAATTCTATGGATTTGACAGGCCCGACAGATTTGAGACAGACCCTACATAGGACAGCCACATTACTGTGTTGCGATTATCGCTTATCTGGGATTTCAGATTTTACAAACCATGGTTTAAATGATACACATTTGGATAAAAGCTTGAAGCTGCTTGGCAGATGATGCAGGGAACTTCCAAAGCTGTTTATGCTGAGTTCATAAATCCTTTTCTCATTTTCTTAACCTCAGAGAGCTTGGGAGATTCCTTCTGACTCGGAAGAAAGAAAGAGCTTTAGGGGTCACTTGTCTCATTTTCCCCAAGTAGGTAGTACACAGCACAGGGCATAAGATGCAAAGCCCTTTCCGGTTTTCACAGGTATCTCTGAAGCTGTCTACAAAAGATTAACCTAATCCTTGGAAAAGAAAGGACATTACAAACAACAGTACTGATTGCTCAGGAGGGAATAGTCTGTGCCAGATGGCATCTAAGCAAGGAATCTGGTGAGTCTGAATCTCCACTATTTTACATGTACAACACATTTCTCCACAGCAAACTCCACGTATGAGCTTGCAGAATGTTCAGTGATAAGTATTGCCGAGAGAACACCCTTCAGGCCACACATAATATTTTCCTGCTTCTATGTCCTACAAACAGAAACCTGGGTAGATAAACATTTGCCTTTGTCTGCAGGATGCAAAGGGAAGCATGTCCAGATTGGAGACTCAATCAAAGCTCCCTCACTGAATCAGACAAGGTACAAACCTCTCAGTGTTTCACTCGTAGATTCTACTTCCCTGTCTGCTCAACCTTGTAGCAAAGCTGGGATGCAATAAGGAAAAACCTCTGTGTAGCCCCATGAACATTCCCATTTACTAAACATGAGGTCATTCAAATGACTCCTGGCATACTGTCTAACCTCGGGCAGTAGACCTAATGCAGGTAGTCTGCATCTGTGATGAAATCAGAGATGGAGGCAGTGAACTAATCAAAGTGCAACCACAACACACATTTATGCTGTTGAACTATAAATAAGCTGCTCCAGTGTATCTACTAAAAAGTTCAGCTAGAATTACAGTGAAACTGCATCTGCTGTAGTGGGTGGCACCACACCAGTGTGGTATCTCGGCATCTTGCCGCTTAACTTGGACCAACCCTGCAAAGGGTTGGTAGGGGGCTTGGCCTCTTACACCTGTGTAAGCAGGGAGCATCCATTATTACAGGTGCTCCTGTGTAATTTAAGGGATGGTCAAGAGTTGAGGTTCCACCCCCCAAAAAAAAAAATTGAGGAGACATTTTTTTTAACATGTTTGTTTGGCATGCATTTTGTATCAATGTCACCAAAGTTTACGAAGTAACCATAAAGCCTGGCAACACCTGTGCAAGGCAGCACCTGTACAAGGCAACTTTTAATTTGAAACTGGATGCCCTACTTCTATGTATGCACAAATTCCAACAGTAGTCTTTTAATCTGTTACACTATCTCAAAGTGCTGGGCACAGAGTTGATCCCAAATGACTTAAAATTCAGTAAAACTGAGAAGTTCTGTCATCAACTTCTTATTGATTGGATTTTTTATTCAGTGCAGCTTGACTCAAAAGGCTATGGTTTTTTACTTGCATTATGTAAACCCCAGTTTAACAACAGACTGATGAAGGGACAGACTTTTAGGTACGACCCTGAACGTGACTGTGTGTCTGTGGTACTCTTCAAAGATGTCAACATCAGCTTCCATATGGCAAACTAGGTGAAGCTTGACCACCCTTCATTTGAGATACTGGCGCGGCATGCATATGTGTATTTGTTCAAGGGGATGTTGTACAAAAGGTATGCACCACGGCATACTTCACAGCAACTGAGTCCTGTCTAAAACCAGCATTCTCTGACACGGTTATGGATCAATTGTGCAGCACACCAACAAGGAAAACCAAAGTTACAGTGCTGAAGATATGACAATATCTGCTGGTTCTGATAGATATGATCCATGTGGCTCTTAGTACCTGTAGACGTGTAGTTGCTACTGTCAACCCTAGGATAACTACCAAAACCGCAGAAAATTTGTTGTTTGAATTGGGAGTCACAATTTTTGCAAAGAAATAATTTACTAGTTTACTTTTTAGCTCCAAAACCTGGTATATTACTGATCCACGGACATTAAATTGGGAGATGCTCCCTAAACTTCTTGAGAATGAGAAGACTTACATGTATTGACCACATCCCTCCCCAAACATCCACCCACCCATAAGAAATGACTGAAGCCCATGCACACAGCTGGGGCAACAGGATGGCAAGGAATAGGATTCAAGGGCAGGGAAAAGAAATGGTGGGGAAGTCACAAGGGTGGGATCAGCATATGGGATGGAGTGACACTAGGTAGGGTAAGGGGCAACTGGGCAGGGAAATCACAGGTTGGACCCCAAAGGCAGTAAGTAACAGATAACACACATGTACTCATCAAATTATCAACATCATTCAGGCTCTCTCCACATTGCCGGCATTCCAAGACTGGGTAGAGCAGGGAATGATTGACATTAACTTAAGAGGTGAATGTGATTGTTACCCCCCCAACAGAAATATGATGGTCACACGGTGATTCCAACTCTCCTTCCTAAGATAAGTACACTGCACCAAAAGTTCAGTGCTTTAAAAAAAAAAAATTATACATTAAAAAGGCAGCAAGGAAACTGTGCACATTCTCGAGATGTGCAGTTTCTTTGAATGTGTCACAAATGGATTGTGAATTTATAGCTACCGGTACCTTTCTGGTATTTTAAACAGTTTAAGATGGTCTTAACCTTCAAAATTCATTCAGCTGCCAATGACATGTATACATGCAGATCAGCACTAACCTACAGACGCAGAATACCATAAATGCAATTCAGAGGAATATCATTACTACAACTGGCCATAACCTACGAATCCCTTGGCTGGAGTTCAGATGTGTGCTATGTGTCACTGTCGGGCACACTCAAGCAATCCCTCTGAATACAAAGATTTAGTACTCAACACACTGTGAGTTGTGAAAGCAGCAATGAATCACTCCAAATGATCTACATGTGTAATAGAAATTACATTCGAAATGAAGTGCCATTGGGGGGGGGCAAAAAATTGAACATTTACATTTCATGCTTAGACATGTACGGGAAATGGTGCAGTCTGAGTTTTTATTTGAAGAATGGAAGGAATTTTTTCACAATGGTTAGTTTCAGCAGCTGTCCACCCACAGCAACTCAGCCTGGACACCCACTGGGATCAGGTGTGCCACACCGGCTATAAATTTGAATGGAATCAATTCATCATTTTCATTTCACATGAAGAGGTGACACAGCAACCCTACAGGAGCTACAGGGTTTTTTTGACCTGCCAGGGTACGCTGTCAACTTGAAAATGTGGGGTCTTAGCCTCGGAAGTGCAGGAGTGTCTGGTGTACAAAGTGCTCGACACACCCCTCTGCTTTCACTACATCACCCCTCACAGGTGTGTGGACGACTTCTGACTTTCTTGATTTGTGGAAGAAAAGGTATAAGGAATGGAGCCGGACTCATCCATTTTGCATAGAAGAAATGCTTTTATATAGAGAGTACAGCTTTCCAGAAAGATTGTTTATCATGCAAGAATCACGCTGTAAGACCTCAAAAACTGAAGAAAAAATACCGTTAAGGTAGAAATCAGTGTGTGCACATGAAAGACGTAGCTATTTACCAGTTTAGTGATTCAAAATCAACAAGCAAAGACACACAAGTACATGTGCACCTATATACACCGATAACAATATATTAGCTTTCACATGTCCTGTCAGAGACTATTACAAGAAATACCCCTTCGGTGATAACCCAGTTTCAATAATCTGAGAATGGCACAGCTGATCACCTGCTGGATGTATGCAAGGGCAATGGGGAGGTGAAAATTGCCAGTAATCATTGAAAGATGACAGAGTAACCTGGACATCATTAAATGTGGAGGTTGAACAGGTCAAAACAGGGATAGTGTCTTGGCAATTTCCGTGCAGTACTTCCTTCACTGGTTGACAAACTGCTCTCCTTGGAATTCTGTCATTTTGTTTAGTTAATATCAAACTATCAATCTTTGGTCTTGGTACATGTACATTTTTTGAAGAAGGCAATTTTTAAGCAACACATAATCCAAAAGTGGCAATACAATGAGCACAAATTCACAATGTAATAATATTTTTGGAATGTTGTTCACTTGAAAATTAAAGAAAGCAGTTAGACGGAATATAAGTTTTGAGAACGTAAGCTACGTTCCTTAAAAAAATCACAAAAAACACTATGCCCTGATCAGCATGGTTCTGAAGTACACAGGAATACATAGGCCTATACTTTTCCTCATATTTTTCAGACTGCCACAAGACAACCTCCACTGCTTAGGTACCTGCAGTTTCGTCATCATCAGTTCTTTCCAGGGTCTTGGATAGCCATCAACTGGAAAGGAAAAACACTGCGGGGAAATATTCTCTTACAGCTGTCAGTATGCTCCAGTTATTACTGTCGTCGAGCACTCATTCTCAACCTGAATGTTTTTTTAGCCTCCGGCAATATTTTAGGCCAAAAATGAAAACAACGGACCCAAATAATCTCCCTGGGTGCAAACTCGATCAAAGCTTGCTTAAAAAGTCCTTCACCATTCCTCTCTGGGACGGGATATGTAAAGCATATCTTCTCCCGCTTCAACTATTCAGTCTTCTCATTCCAATGAGGCAGAGGGGTCCAGCATCCCCCAAGACTTCAGGCATCCCAAGAGCTAACCTGGCAGTATCCTGTACAATGCAAGGCAAAGGTTAATGGGAGGAAGCAAGTTGAATCTAGACATCCAGGATATTGGCTCTTAAATGTTACAGATGCACCCCGACTGTTAAGAGACTTGCCAGTGCACAGGAACTGGGGGCTATACACCTGGATCTTTCCCCGGTAATAAAACTGGGGCATCGAGCGGGGTAAAATGTTAAAATTTCCACTGAAGTTGTGTTGTTATCAGCTAGCCTTAGTTTTCTGGAGCTTACTTTGTCGTTTGCTTTATCTGTCAGGAGGTTGAATTCTGTCTTGCCCGGGCTCGTTATCGGAGGATGCGAATCAATTAGTGAACTAGTGTTGTACTTATCTGATGTTCCGTCTCTCATACTACGACTTGAATGTGTATTCTGGACAGGACGTGGGGTGTGCAATGTGTCTTTCAAGCCCAATAAAAAATATCAAGGCGGCAGCAAAACTTTAGTGTTTCATAATGAATGGCATCCTCTATATCATACATGAAATACGACAAGCCAAATATTTATGGGCCGAGAGTGAATCTGGTTCAACATCTATAGCTTCCTTTAACAGTCTGTCGGTACTGGTGGTCTCCACCACTCCCACATAAATGCCACTCCAAGTATCATTCACTATCTCAAATATTTCAGACATCCTCTTTAAGTTCGGGTAACCCATAGCTTGAAAGGTGAATGGATAAAACATACAGTTGACGAGAAAACCAACTAAATTTTACTAAAAGGAAGGCTTCCAGTGTTGTACTGGTTGAAGGTTTTGTTCATAAAAATCTGAGTCACTTCTGAGGGTTTTGCTCAGCTCTGAAATTTTGCAGGTACATGTAATACCATCAGCTCTGGCCACGATACATTTGAATATGAAGAGTTTATTTCCCAAATGTGATAAACGCAATTTTGGTACCTTTCAGAATCCTACCCTCTACAGCTAGTTTCTACAGCTTCAAGACAGCTTAACACAACTTTAAGGAGTCAAAATAGTGAAAAAGAAGTTTAGGGACACATGGTACGCTGCTCAAGCTCTTCAATCTTTTAAAATTATGGACAAACTGCATGTTTTTCAAATCGATATATCGCATTTTGGAAATAAACCCTTCATATATGTTCTGAGGACATGAACATGTTCTCCATAAAAAAAGACGTATACATTACATGCATAGTACCACTGAGCTATTTCTTGGGTTACTCTTTAAACTGCACAGAACCATAGCCTCAATATAAATATGTATTGTGAGTCTCCACAGGGGGCTGCTCATTCAACTTTCATAAAGAGAGCAGGCTGGCTATTCTGTGTTCTCCAATGTCCTGACAAACTTGAAGTGGTTGTGCTATTTGTTTAAACAAATGCACGTGATGACAATATCCATCGCTCGTCAGAATATCTCTCATCCGCATTCCTACCCAGGGGTTCCACATCATATGTGCCGCCAAGCGTAACTGTTCCACTAAGCAACAAATTTCACTGTACCATGACGTTGTGGGTCATGATTCCCGCAACAGGTGATCTTGTTCGAAGTACATGTACTGTACATGTATGGTGTAATACATCTCTTGGTATGTTTTATCTGGACACAGATTCCACTGGTGTTGATGGGTAAAACTGGGGACAATATATCAAGGTGAACAAATAGCACCTGTGCACTCTCATAAATATGTTTATTGACATAAAAGACACTGGGGCATAGTTTACATAATACCTGAACACCTACAGTGTATGTGTGTATTATGTGTATTGGGGTAGAATTTTCAACAGAGACTGCCTCCATGGCTTAAAATAGAACGATTACGATCTTCACTGAAAATTCCTATCCTGTCATACTGAAATGCTCTGCAATGATACGGACAAGTGCACTTAACACTTTGATTGCACAGGAAAAGTCCTTGGTAAACAGGTTGGTATCCTGCAGACATGCTGCCCTGTGAAGTTTGCAGACAAAAGCTGGCGACCATGTGGCCGAGAAAATGTCTCCAATAAGAGTATGCCAATATAAGGACTCTGAACTAAATGCAATTTGCACCAGTAAGTTTTGTCTTTTTTTCCTTGTTGGTGCAGAGTATGCTGTACCGTATTTCATAAATAACCTCCCAACCGTATATACATGTACATGTACACGTACATGTACGTGTACAGTGTACATGTCAGACTATGACTTTAAGAAAAACAACCCCCCAAAAAATTACAATCAAGGCCAGAGCTGTCTCACATCCTTCAAAGGAAACTAGAGGTTACCATAATTGATTGACAGATGAAACAATGAAGACGTCATCTCCCTCTGAACCAGTAAGGCCCAAATTATGCCACTGGGATATTACAGTTTCTTATCCTCTCTTGTCCACCAGATTGGTTTTCAGCAAAGATAAAGGAACAGTAGCTGAAGGCTTTTTTAAATCCATCAATGTCACCACCCAAGGACCGCAGGGGAATCCTAGTCAAATTTGGGGATTTCGGTTCTTCTGGTGCAAGACAGTTAGTCACCTGCATTTCTCTTTTCGGTGTGACTCACTGGACGTGATGCTCCTGACAAGAAGTACATGCAGGGGTACAGTCATTGCAGTGGCTAGACAAACACTGGAGATGTGTTTACTCCTGGGGTATGATCAGGCACCCAAACAAAAGCCCGGCATTCCTGGGAGGAAGTTCCCTGTGAGTGGGTGACTTGTCTCACATCTAACACCCAATCAGACACATTTACAGGTACAGGGATGGTGTAAGGGATACACTTTTTAATAAACCTGAATTGCTGAAAGACATGTACATGAAATGACCTGTATACACCATGTACATGCATTCAGTACTTCATTACAGTACAGCTTAGCTGTACAAGCTGGACAATCAGAGGAAAAGGATCACTGTGCTTACATGCTATGGCAGCCCCCAGTAATGGTACAGGCATGGTGATGTGGGTAATTGTGCCTGGACAAAACAAATGCCCTCAATTTTAAATAGCACAATACTTCTGCCATTACTGAGGGGCACCGTAAGTTCACAGAGGCTTGTGTTTCTTACTGATTTCATCAGCCCATCCCCCTTTCTTTTATCCTCGCCCTTCTCTTATTTTCCTTTCACCTGAATCAAAGTAGTCTGAAACGCAACTATCCCAGTCCATTAAAGTGATAACTTCACATCCTGTCAGGCCCATTCTCTGGCAGGTACATACATACAGCACAAACAGGCCCTCTGCCGGGCTCGGGCAATTGAGCCCAACCCCACTTGCCTACCTATGACAGCACACCAATCAGTAATCACATTCAAGTTTCAAGGGAGTCCCCAACCAATCACTTCTGTTTGCCATCATCGTTGATCAAACCCCTGGATGTGGCAAAACTGGGGATCCATGGTTTAACCGTTCAAGTTCAGTCCATCATCGGCTGGACCCACAGTGTGTTGCCCATGGCTAGCAGGGTGGAACGGGGGCATTGTACCCACAGGTGATAATGGTAAGGTGAGCTCACAAGCCTTCATGATTAATGGTGGAGGGAAAGAATTCCCACCAAACCTACTGGAAAAATTTTTATAAATCTTAAATCTAATCACTTTCAAAGCCTGTGAAAGAGGATTTTAAATTGTTTGGGAATTTTTTTGATTTTGTTTTAATAAAAAGGAAGAATCACTGCTGTCTGCCACCTGTTACCTTCAACTCCAACTTATAAATTGTTGTCAAATTAACATCCAGATATGTACAGCCAGATATCAAATAGACATAACATGTTAATTGAAACATTTTTCAGGAGGGATGTATGCAAATATAAATGAAGTGATTGCTGAATCATAAAAACATCTAATTCAAAAATTAAAAGAGATCTGCTGGGCACATAACATCCACAACTCCAACCAAACCAATTATTCCATCAATTAATCATCATATAACCTTCAAAGTTGCCTGTATTCTGTCATGCCCTCTAGCATTTTGTGTCCTTTATGCTTCTAATATATAACTCTCCTCCTACTGTTCAAAAAGTAAGGAAACAACAATCAGCCTTTTGTGAACCAACAATAGGTGTAGAAATTTCTGTGGCGCCTTTGCCTGCCCACATAGTCACTTCCATAATGCGGAGACCAATATCGAACAAGTCTGATGTGGCTATTTCATATCTATCAATCTGTCCAGGTGTGGCCATCGCTTTCAACGAAGAGGAATTATAAAGCTCATCTATAGGCCTGCATGTATCACTGTGGGTGTGCACGTCACAATATGTATGTATCTACTATCAGACTTGATCAACTCACCAACCCTGTTTTCCTACACAGCACACCCTTAAGGCTGCATTGCTTGTTTGACAACATCAGTACCCTTTGAACATCTCAACTAACATCTACTGTGGATACATTTGTTTGCATGTATACCATGAAAGCTGGCATATACTGGCAGGACTTTTGCACAACTACGAACTTTTAGAACATCCGTGCCTATCCAAGGAAATGGTGGATAGAGGAGACAACTGTTACAATATTCCAAGGAAAGAAAAACTAACTTACTTGGTAAGGGTCCCTTCGAAGACAGGTCATCATCTGCAAAGAACAGAAAAATGCAGAATGATATTAACTAACATTTTACATTCACAAAAATGTAAATTGAATAATAGTAACTTTTAACAATGCACTCCGAAACATTACTGTCTGATTTCTGAGGTTGTTATCAATATGAATTTTCAATGGTAATTGACGACTTGGCAAAATATCACTTCAGCACGTAGCTCCAACAACAGCAGGGTTATGGTCACAAAGTTCTGAGATATTACAATCAAGAGATGAGTTAAAATAGATTTCTACTGTAACTACATTGTCAGTCCAAAGGACTTGGTACAAATACAGTTCAACATGTGGAAAAATCTAAAATATTAGCTGTTCATCTGTACTTGGGTGAAGCAACCCGAGAGCTGCTATATTAATTAAATTAGAAGTACAGTGGATTTGTGGATTGTGGATTTTCTCTAATGTATCACTTGTTTGATGACAAATGTTGCAAAGGCTTTGTACTTATAGATGACAGTATGTACACGTAATTCTGCTGACAAATTCTTCGTTACACAGCCCCTTTAATTTTAAACTTGCATCCTGTACAGATGAAATAGGTGATACAAATCTGTCATATCTGCAGATTAGTGGAGTCACAGAGTGGAGTTAACACAATACACACAAGGCATGTCATAATTGAATGGGGCGTCTGTCACCATTATCATTTAATTGGGTGTCTGTAACATCAGACACACCCCCTGGGGCTGGAACACCCCAGAGATGAAGTTACCATGAAGGGCATTCAAACCTGGCATTAAGGTCAAGCCTCTAGTCATTCAGATCATTGAGGGGAGAGTCCTTGGATTGTGATGGAAATTCTATTGAAATCGATGTTAATGCTGATAATTGAGGAATCTAAGAATCCGCAGCAAAGGCCTCTGAGATGGGCTCTTTCAGGGATAGCAGTCCATCAAGGTTTTATCAACACCTCCCCCCCCCCCAAAAAATCTGCAGCTACAGTACAAACAGAACAGCACAACATGACAAGTTTTACAGATTGGCATGGCAACTGAAATAAGTACCATACGTGTCATACATGGTTCGTTGGGAGAGTAGTTGATTAAAAATAAATAAATAAACCAACCCCAAAACCCAAAATATATAACAATAAATACATCTAGATGATGGGGGGGGGAGGGAGAGGAGGGCTGAGAGAGTGAGAGAAGGACTGTGTTGATTTGAACTTCCAAAAAATGCACACTGATCGCAGAGGCACCCCAAAGAATGCTCCAGGGTAATTTGAGTAAATGTGATCCATTAATTTGCTAAAGAGGTCAAAACTGAAGGCCAACAATGACAGTGATCTATATAGGCTTACACCCTATCACAGCACTATGATCTTATACAAATCATTATTTGTATACTTCCTCACACTGATACAGAGTCAAATTCAAGCATCAGTATGCTGACGGTTGCCAACCACAAGGTTTAACAAACCTCTGTAACTGCTGAGTGTTACACCGACTAGTGCTGTAATCACTGCATGGTATCCCAATGGCATAGGCAGCAGAGGTGATTAAGTGCAGTGAAATTCACACTTCCACCCACTGTATGAAAGAGAGTTTACTGTGAGCCACTCTTGACCAAGTTCTCCATAGACACAGGTATAACACTGGCCAACAGGCCAAGAACACTGGGGGGAATAGAAGCTCCTCTAGTTTACAAGATAGAGAACAAGAAAAGTTTCCAGGAGGTGATACAGAGGGAGGGATTTGACAGGGGGATTAACAAATCGACCCCCTCGGAGGAGGGCTTTACTGGATAATTATCTACCTTATGATCAGATTCCCTGCACTGGGGCCTTAGGGGCTGGCTGTCTGCAGAGGGTGGGATTTAGCAGTTGACCGGTGAGCATCATCAGCAAGAAATTACTCATATTGGATTGCTTTAAAGTGACACTCACTTTCAATGCTTTGGTCAAGACCAGACACAAGGCCAGTCCCACCCCGCCCATCACTGAGCAAGTCACAACTCACAAGATCAGTCACAAGTGAAGGATGACAAAGGAATGCTTTGGAGTTCAGTTAAACAGCTTGTGTGAAGTTGTGACTTGGCTTGGATTCATAACTGGAAGTCTTGTGTTGGCGTGTGAACTACAACACTGCTCTGTTTATAGGTGTCTCCCTGCAAGTTAACACCTCTAATTAGATTATCGGTTTTTAAAGATCTCAAAGCAAAATACGCAGATCTCCAATGAAGGGTTTTCTCTTCAATTTACATTCAGGACATTTTAAGAAATCTTGTACTAGTCCCCCTGAATGAAAACTACCGCAATACCTTTGCACCACCTATTAACCCTTTCTGTTGGACTCAGCTTTACTTGAAACATCTGTCTGAAAAAAAAAAGTATTACGGGATTCCATCCAACTCCAGATTTTGTTAAAGCCTTGGTATGGTTTCGCTGAATGTCTCATCAGCACCTGTCAGCTTCAGAGAAAACACACAACCCACAATGAGTGTGACTGCACTTATGGCATCACTGTGGTCTACTCCAACTGGGTATGGTTTTGTCATTCTGTCACAGTGATGTTCCCAGGCCTCACAAGTGATGTCTTGGAGATCCTGCAATGACCTGTTTTTTGCACTTTCCCTGATCCCCAGTGAATTGTCAACTCGTAAGGTGTAAATGGATGGGACAAATGTAATATTTGGGGGAAACTTGCAAAGAACAATGTGAGCTTGATTGTCTGCAAGGCTGTAATGTTATGTCTTTGTAACATTAACAGAGAATTCTGGTTTTTTTTACATTTGAAGCAAGATATGGGACGGAGAGAACCCCCCTCCTTTGTGTTGGTCATTGTTTGATCGGAATCTCAGGAATTCTTTACAGATTTCTAGGGGGGATGTGTTAGGTAACAATAGTCTAGAGTGTGTATAGGGATTGGACAGGTAAGGGGGGTACCCCTCCATCCCACATCTTGCCTGGTATATTTTCTTATGGACAATATGGGCAATTATTTTTAATCTAATGAACTTTCAGGAATAGGGAATCATCCCAATTTTTTGGTTTTGTTTTAAACCTCATGACTTGCTTCAGTTAAACTTGGCAGAAAAAATAAGACATTTCAGAGTCACTTTCTGTGCTAGGTGATCCCGTTCCTTTACCTGCATGTACATGTGCAGCAATATCCACATACTGGATATGAAGTTTATGCCGTGATCGACAGAAATGAGAGCTTATTTCCAGAAAGTGTGCACTTGTCTTGGAGTCATTGCCACTCTGCTGCACAATTACCATTATCTGTTTGTTTACAATGTGTCTGGGGAGACCCTGCAGTGTCATACGGTTGAATGACGTCAATGCCAGGGGCTGGTTTAAAGTACGAACATGTTGTACACCAGCGCTGACATCTCAATGCCCCAGTTTGCGACACCTTTAGGGTTTTCATGTCATTTCAATATACAATGTATGCAGTTCATCCTGAATGTAGGCAGAAGAGCTTCCATGATCTGCTACCTCTCCTTTGTGCACTGGTGTGGAAGGTGGGAAGAATCATGATTCAAACTTTCCATGACCTTACCAACTCAAGAAAAAAAAACAGGGAGAGAAGAGACACCCAAGGATTTTTTTCACTCAAATTCTGGCACTTTTGGTGAAATTAAACAATACAAACTGCACATGTCAATGACAGTGAAATGGCCATATTCGAGGTGGATACCAGGGGAAAGTCAGGTGTTTCAAACTCCAACCCAGGGGTTGTTGTATGTTTTGTATTGTATGTTTGAATTTCAAATGTAAAATGAACTTTTGTAACCACCACCCCTATTATTATAAAGGGTACATGCAGAACCACCAAATTTTATGAGTATAACTGTACTAACAAGAGTATGAGGTGTTGAACAGTACTGCCGAAAAACTGATATTTGACTGACTGATCCGCATGAAGCTTGCTGGTGTCTGAGTATCTCCATACTACTCAGCAAGAATGTCAACATTTTCAGTCATTGCATGCTTGGATGTACACTACGAGATACCTTTAACTAGAGGTTCAGTGGCTTGGCTATTGATAGAGGCTTAAGGTGAGCATAGGGGTCATGCTGGTTACTTCTGATTTGAAGGAATGCGACACAAACAATCCTTTATTATTAGGTTTTTGTACCGGCCACAGAACATACGGGTGCAATGAGAAGTTTTCCTACAAATTCAGTTGACTGATTTACTTGGGGGGGGGTTGTTTCAGTTTTTATGTATGGCAAAATATAGTTATACATGGTGGCCATGGTAAAATATTGAGTGCAATTATCCAACAATGCATAATAAAAAAAATGGCTCCAACAGCGAGTAAAATACCACTTAGGTTTTTAATTTGTTGATTTGTGCCATTAATTTCCCTCCGACTACAACCAAGTGACTTCCAGGAACTCTCCCTTTGTCCAGTCTGGCAGGTGATATGGTATTTTGCGTTTTCTTTGAGCAAAGATATCTTTTCAGGGTAGTGTCACTAGTGTGATTGTCCAAGATCTACACGTACATGCCTGAGAGACATAAAGAAACCATGTATATATTACCGGGCAAATCCTTCCAGACAGTGTGATTCACTTTCTGAGAAAAACTCAGCTGCATGTCATTCCTCTTAAGATTGCCTCTCAGTCATATGACCAAGTCTTGGCCACCCATCTCTATGCATCAATGTACAGAGACTGGATGAACACCAACCAGCTTAGATCATGGGACCAGCTGTCTTTGTGAGAATTCTACTCAGCATAACCAACGTCTAGGGACAACCACCATGACAGCGGCAAAGCTATACCCCATTTTTGAAATGGAATTGCAAGCAGCCCAGGGACTTAATCGCATCACATGCTTGGCAGAATCACTGCAGGCGTGCAGTGCAATTAAGTCCTCAGGGAATGTATCATTCATACTTGCACAACCACAGGCAAGGCCCCCCTGTCTGCTGCTACCCACCCCACACCTCTCACGCCTTCTTTTCCATTTCCCAGCTCTCTTCACACCTCAAGCAAATTTGGGTATCCAAGGTCAACCTTTGATACTGTGGGTAAGGCTGGTCAATGCCACAGCCAGTTCTATGGCAGAAGCATCAGTCTGGAAACCGACCAACCAGCAAGACACTTTCATGCAAGGAAAAGAAGTCATCCTGAAAAAAAGGTCCAGTCAGGACTCAGCCTTCACTGTGACAACCTCTGGGGAACCTCTTGGCAGAAGAAAAACAGACCCTTGCTTACTTGAACTTTGCATATTCAATGCCATGTCAATGTCACTTTAGAGCAGCCAAGTTGTAAATCGAATGTAGAAGGCTACAGAAACAAATGCAGACTCAACATTCTTGGCAGAAAAAAAATTGGTTCATAACTTTTTCCAATGCAAAATATTACACACTTATGGCTAGGTGAAGTATGTGGTTTTCATTCTTCAAGAAGAAATACAATCTTCTTGTTGGCCAATACTACAACAAAATTGGGGGAGTTTCATAGACTGCTTCCACGTCCCATAAGTGATATCATAAATGGAAGGACTTTTCCAGGGGTGCTTAAAACAAGTCTGCTTCCTTACGTAACCGTAACAAAAATATTTAATTCCAAGTCCCTGATTTGTACAAGTCACTGCAGTACTCTCACACCAAGGCTGCACTGGCTGGTGTTAATGTCCTTTCCTAAATTAACTTCAGCACAGTACAGCAACTAGGGGTAGTTTGCTAGTACTGAGTTCCCGTAATCTGAGGTGCTCCAGCATGTCATAAATTCTGTCTGCTTTATTTACCTTTGCGATTCAATGAATGTCTATCTATCCATCTATCTAGGCTGCACTATGAACCAGGCTGAATTCTTAACCTATAATTCAAGTGATTTATGTCATGTAATTAATAAGGATAAAAAGCTTTGACAGCTCTCTGTGCCTGGGTTTTCTCACAATCCATAAACATATATGCATTCTCTTCATTAATTAGAAAAAGGGAGGTCCATCTTTATACTGGGGGATTGAATCAGTTGGGCATCAATGCAGACCTTTTAACACTCGATGACCTTTCGATAACTTAATGTGCCTGTCTGAACACAGTTTTGATCTTTACAAGAAGGCCAAAAGACTACTTGTTTGACATTTGGCTCTTGAAAGCACGATGGAGAATGGAATGCAGTACACGTGTACATGTAGGGCCTACTTAGTTTTAACTAAAACAGATATATGAACGGAATAATAAAATTACCAAGCTGATAAATTACCCAGCTCAGTTGCACATACTGGACTCATAAACAAAGGTGGGCTGGGATCCTCCCAAGGAAATCCCTGTTTCTCCACATTTAGGCTGCACTCACCTCCCTGTAAAAAGTTTGGTAATGTGTACTTCAAGAAAAGTGAGACTCAACTTTGCCTCGCTGAGGGTTTGCAGCACAGCAACTCCAACACAGGAAGCCTGTAAAAGTGATATCCACAATGGGTGAACTGGAGTGCTGAGATGACCTCACCACTCCACTCCCAGGGTAGCTTGACCTCCACACTAGTCTCTTTCCAAGACTCTTCAATTGGAGTACTTGCCTGGCATCCACAGAGAGTGGGTAATTCTATTTATCCACTTATGATAAGCTTGTTAGAAGTTGCTGTGTCTGTTTGGCTGCTCTCTTGAGATGTCTGTGGCCCCATGGAATGAGGCCAAGCTGGGTGGTCCGTGTTTGGCCAGGGAGGCCATCAAATGTCTGGAAGAAGGCTAGCCCTCACCAAACCACAGATGCCAAACCCTGGTCAGGGAGTTTGTCTCCAGCCAGGTTAATAGCAACTGCAGGGGTAGTCTTGCCTGGCATGTGGGGAATGTGAGATGTAATCTCAGTGACGTACCAAGGGCCTGACCACATGGCAACTGGGCAGAGAGTAGACTGCAGAAAGTAAACTAAGAACCATCATAATCGGGTGAATTGTAAACAGTAGACTGTAGATTAACTCTAACTGTCCCATCCCCCTGTCCACCAAGGATAACTCCTCAATCATCCATGACATCTTCTTCCAGTAAAGTCCTCTTGATAGATCAAATCCATCTACTGAAACAGCCCCCCCCCCCCCGAATATTGAACTCAGATTTGCTGAAGTCTGGTTTTACTTACTGCATAGGAAATTGGATCCAACGTGAAAACCTGGTTATCAAACAACAGCAGGATGAGGCCACTGTGGGTCACATTATCCTGCATCAAAAGACCAATTGGCATTATGGTAACTGCTTCCAGGGAACAATGTTACCAGTTGGCAATTTTATTTCACATTTTCAGCATGACTAAGCAAGGTTCTCTGTCTCCTTCACAGCCAATGCGTACTCAGCGCATAAGGATTCAATTATTGCAGGGGCTGCATTTCCGAAATCTGAAACAATACTGCAAGGTGAAGCACAGCATCTCTTTCACATGCCCAGCTGTGGTTAGGTCGGCACACAGCTTGATACAAAGTATGTGTGGCTTAACTCAAACAAATTTTGGCCAAGGATTTGCTTGTGTACAACACTTATACAATACCATTAGCAAAATCTGTTAACTTTTAGTTATTTGAGAATCTGGAAAGCCTGGTGTCAGGTGAAATAAGATCCTGAGACCAAGGTGTGGTATGAATTGGTTAGCTGTTTCCACAATGACAGCAATCCACAGGGTAGTTCCTAACTTCCAAATCCCTTCTGAAAAGATATCTTTTCAGAACTAATCTGAGAGGTTAGCCCCACTTAGAACTTTCCTGAGCTGATTATCAACTCAACAAAACCTGAACTGTTTGTATTCCTGGTCAATGGGTGAAATATTTTTGTGAATTTGCTTAGCATTCTTGTAAGGTGGAAGAAAATAAGAGTCCCCCCACCCTCCTCATCCCTGACAGTTTTTTTTTTCGACATGAGCGACACAAGATGGCTTCCAAGTGTACTCCTCTCCAATACATTTCTCCTCTGTGACAGGTTCTTGTTCTTAAAGACATTACACCCATGTAAACTAATATAAGAATCCTCTAAATACTTCAGAAACTGACCTACCTGTATATACCCCTTTTTGTTTGTTTGTTTGTTTTTTCATAAAAAATAATACGAGAAAGAAACAGGAAGTTATCTATAATCAAAAACATCTTGCATTTGAAAAACACATGCTGAAGGTACAACTTGCCTCCGACTGTAGTCTGTACAATCAATGATCTTTCAGATGGGGATCGGTGATGGAACTTGACAGAGTATCTGTCATTAGCAGAGGGCAGTATCAGTATATCCCCGGGGCTGGGGGAAATCCTGTACCAGATCAACTGTCCCCGGGGTGGGGGCAAATCATTCTGGGGTCAGAGCACACCATGAATATGCACAAAGACAACTGCTGTACTGACAGATGATGGAGTGGCAGACATGATGGGCACCAGCTGAGGAAAGCCTGGGACTCTCAGCACAGGTGCAGCCAATAGTATGTGAGATTCCTGGAAAGGTTTCTACAGGAGATTTCATTTTCCACTCGAGTGGGAACTATCCCAAACATGTCACATATTCCCCCTTACTGATCTTTTGCTGTGTTGGGATCTCCCGTTAATTTTCAAAACCAGCACTTCCTTTCCAAATCTTCTTGTGTTGTGCTTTTAGGGTTTTAACCTGGGAGTCAAATGTTGATATTTTTCCTCAGAAACTTGGTTACAACCAAACATTCTCAATTAAAACCACTGTCAAGTAAAATTCCGTTCACTCAGAATAATAACTGGTACAAGCAGGAAATTTGTGAGGGCAATGCTGCACCATCAATGTAACAGAGCAATTTCAACCAATTGTGATGGACAATGAATTGATAACAGTATGTGCATGTTGGCCTTGAGAATATCTTCCTCATCAGACAAATTTCTAATGTTGAAACAGCAAGTAACTGGGTTCAAAAATATCTTTGATTCAGGTACGAAGGCCTACATGTGTCTCAGCCAGGAGCATACTAGTAACTTCAGTACCACAAAAATGTTCATGCAGGTACGATTTCAGCAAGATACTGTGGACATTGAAAATATATGCCTACATACGGTGGCCACAACAAATCTTTGATACCAAAGAAGAAGTTGACAAAGCACCTTTGAGTCTGATGCAGAGACTGGCTGTAAGTTGTAAAAGAAAACTGCTGCACTCCGACGTCTGCCCTTCTCAGTCCAGTAACCCCTCCATGCACCCCATCCCACCAGATGTTCCAGTCAGGTTCAACTACCCAAACCAAACCAAGGGGAATATTCGCCTGTAATTTGTCCCATGATGTTTCGCATTTCACCAGCCGTTTATTACACCATAGCCTTCGGGGCCTGTAGAGGTTGTAATATTCATATGCCAAGCATTCCTGGGACCAGCTGCAGAAGCCGGCTGTGAACACAGCCCTAACAGTGTTCAGATTCTAAACCAGGCCAGTAAAAAAAAAGATCACTTCTAGGTCTATTCTCACAGTGCATACTCATAGTTTTTCTTGTGATTTCATAACACTTCTGGCGATGAATGACATACCTGTGGCCAGGAACTGACAAGATTCAGCCCAGATCCTCAGAACTGAAACTCTAGATGAGCATCGTGAGTTTTCAACAGTTACTATATTGACTTATCCACAAGTAAAGTCCATGTAACTTGAGCAGCTGACCTTAACCACAGAGGAATATTCCTGCATGCCTTAATGTGTTCCCATAATATTATTTGAATTCACCTGGGTGGGGCTTTCAGTTGATTTGGATGAACATGACAGAAAATTGTAAGCCTGATATGGGAATAGAGTCTCTGTGGTATGAACATCGTCACATCTCTCTTCTCAGCAGATGCTTTGTGATAATGCATGATCCAGGTAAGGATAAGTCTCTTGGTAAATCCAGGGACTCTAGTATTGAGTTAGAGTCCTAATAGATCCGGAGGATTTGGCCCCCAAGGAAACTGGGAACAAAGATTTCATTCCAGCTGTGAACACAAGTTGTCACATGAGCGTGAACAATTCCACTGACTAGCTCCATGACCATTCATTATGCATTTCCCATTGTCTGCTTAGGCCTACTCTTCTGTCACTATTAAATGCATGCTCACATTGTACATGTAAATGTACAGTAAATGCACCTGTGAACTAGACATATAGGCCAAGAACCAGTTTGGAGGATCTTGTTGGCTTCAAGCAAGGAGGATATAATTTAATGCACAACACTAGTTGCCCTATATGTTCGGAACTTGTTTAGAGTTTGTCACACAAAAAGGCTCAGACACTGAATATCATACAATTTCTATTTTTAGCATTGGAGGAAAAGTGTGACAAACAGGGAGAAAAACCTGATGAGGGTAAACAGGAATAACATCTGCTTGTCCCTTTAAGCCTGTGTTCCCAAAGGAGTGGATTCCAATGGACATGAACCTGCCTCCTAAGAATGTGTGGTTTTTCTTGACGAGTCTGTGCCTGGCATCTTTAACATTTGTAAATCCTTAAGCAACTGTCACTTGGAGATGTCTGGGTATCACATTATCTGATTTCATCATCTGCCCAGACATGAATAGTCTGTGTTCAAGTTTACATCCAAGACAAAATGAATATTTCCCAGGACTTACATGCAGATCAGGGATGAGATTGACCAATGATAAAAAAATTAGCTGAACACAGCTGAAAAAAGGCATAAAGAAGCTGAACTGTGAAAATCTCCTCTACTTTTGTACACCAGCCAATGAGGAAAAAAGCTGAAATCCAAAACAAAAAAAGCTGAAATCAGCTAAGAAGCAAGAGAAATTTCAACCCTTCTAAATGTAAGTGCAAAGGTATGTTCTGTCTCCCTGGCTAAAAATACAGCTTATACTGAGAAGAGTTAAAATCAACACTTTGAGCAGCTGAGATGGCTGTCTCTCTCCTCCACCTCACCCCAACCAGTTAGGTGTCTCTCAAGTTGCTCAACCCATGCACTGAGACAGCAAATCCCCCACCCCAAAAAAAAAAAAATCTACACAGAATCTTATTTCAGTAACAATGGGTCAGCTGCATCAGCCGAATGCAGTTGCAGATAATTACTGTACGGTTTGGTTGACTTCTTTGAACATTTTGAGTTTGGGACGTTATCCCCCCAAAGTGGTAGGTCTCCGGAACAGGGTACAGATGTAATTATGAGGATTAAATATAAGGAACTGCTAAGTTAACAGTCTACAGATGTTAAGGTGGAGAAAACCTTTTTCCACCTGATCTGCCTGTATCTGCCCACTTTAATAAAAATGTCAACTTTTTGGATGGCTGAAAACGTGTGCTAAAAAGCACTCTTCCTTATCTTTACAGGCATGTGACAAGTCGGCCTACATTGGGACCAAATAAGCTGCGCATGTACCATGTTGCGACTATCAAGAAAAGATTATGCTTGCTCTATATAATCTGCGTGTGTATAAAAAGCAGCGAGTGAGTAATGCTATGGTGCCATTTTTACACATGACCCCAGCCCGAAGCTAGCAAAGCAAACGGCAGGAAATTCAATCTTATATCCTGACATCACTGAAAACTTCTGGCATTATCACTACACAGACAGAGGGTACAGAGGCCAACCGGCCGCTCAACAGTTCATTCACAGTTGCATTTGCATTGGCAAAACCCCAGACTTGGGGGACTATATTTGGACGATTATGTAAATTATTTTTTCCCATTCATGAAAAGGCAGTGGCATGGTATGGTCTTGGGGTAGAGGTCAAAGCAACATCCAGCCGTGAGAGCAAACTGGAAACGGTAAGGAATTAGGCGAAGTTGGAAACACATTTTTTTGATAAGCAACACAGTAGTCTCCAAAGTCACCGAAAAGGCCAATATGATTTTTTTTTTAAATGTTCAGGGTACCAACCAGCAGGCTGTCTGCTGAAATGATGTACCCCGGATTTCTGACCTTTGACCTTTCATCTTGCCTTATCTTACCCTTAGCCTTCATTTGGGTCACAGGTCGCCAGACAGTTGATAAGACTATTTTTTCAGGGACAGACAAACTCTGACAAATTTTGCTTGCAATAAGTCTAAGGTTTTAGAGATTGGGTAATAAAATTGTACCCTCAAGAGTTGAACTGTTAGATATGTACAATAGAATAAGCAAAAAAAAAACACAGAAGCAACCTTTGCACTAAGAGTGCAGATTAGATTTAGAGATACCTTTTCAAGTGCAATGTTACATTTTTTATTTTGCATATGTGCCACATCAAAAATTGCACTTGAAAATTAATTGCGATTGATTCAACTAGCCTTTATGTTGATGAATTTGACACCTTTCGACAAATCAAAATTGTTAACAACATGCCACAAACATTTAAACACAAATGCAAACTTGCAAGTTTCTACTTGTATCTTGGAGAGACACAGCTAATAACCCTCACAAGACACGACATCATTGTTTAAACAGTATAATGTGGAACTCCGGAGAGTTTACTCTCTTTTCATGTCTTGGGCACCAGACCACTGTTAACTATTTGCTGGGTCTATAGGCACAGGCTAGGCCAGTTGCTGCACAGTAGCAAAATGGGAAGGGATCTGAAATCCAGCACCAAGGTTAAAAAGATCTGGTATTTACCCCTGGAACTATTTCATTAAAGGCTTGACTCTGGCAGCAGTAGGTTCATTTATGAAAGGAAAGCTGACAAAAAAGTTTCAAATATCCTTGAAGCATTGTACATGTATCTGGGTCTTGGATACATTCTGGGATAGGTTGGATTTTGGGGTAGGGCACAGGAAAACATTCCTTCTTTTTGTACGTGACTAACAAAATTACATCAGCATCACATCAACTCAGTTCCTGAAATAATGTCACATTTATGTTTCCCCAGCAACTTCCCAACTCACTGTTTTGACAGTTGTGGTAAGACCTTAACCTGGTCCATGTAATTGGGTAAAAGATCCTACCAGTGGGAAAATGTCATTGTTCCCAAACCCCTGTGTGTAGATAAATCTTGCTAGTCTGCCAGTCAAGAATTCCCAGGATTAACCCACACAAAGCTGCATGTTTTTAATCATATCTCATTCGCTTATTTTTCAGGGCGGACAATAAGCCTACCTGTTCTCGACTTGAAGGAATGTTTGGGGGGAGTTGATTTTACCTACATGTTTTTAATCATATCTCATTCGCTTATTTTTCAGGTAGGACAATAAGCCTACCTGTTTTCAACTTGAAGGAATGTTTGGGGGGGAGTTGATTTTACCTACAACTTTTGCAAGGTTAAAACCTGTGAAGTGTAACAAATACAGCTGGCATTTTAGCATGAACAAGACACACCTATCACACGTTTTAAACCACTAACAACTTAGAGCACTATTCTTTATGGGGGGAGGGGCTGAGGAGGAGCGGGGTTTGAAAATAAAGTGAATGAAAATGTTTCAGCTAGTTTAGCATAATTTATCTAAAATTAAACGTTTGTTTATTTTTGGCTCCTTTCGTCTGGGAATAAACCTTTCAAGAGAATGATAAATTTTGGAGGAATCGATTTTCAGAAATGTTTCATTTGTACACATGTACTTGCCTTTTCAAAAAATTATTGAAACAAACGTGCAAGTGCATTAGAAAAATTACAGCAAAGAGAAATAATATTTTTCTATCACCTATTGCAAAAATGATCCACCACAAAACCACGCCATGTCTTATTGTTCCCATTGAAATCATTTTCATTAGAAATTTACACAGGTAAAAATCCTTTTTTTAAAGAAGGCAAAACCTGAAATGATAACACACCCACACAATGCCACAAAATACCATGAATAGTGGGCCAGCACTGTACAACCAACAAGAATTCTTTGGCACAACCATTTTGATGAATGAAATGTCACAGCATGAATACAGGAAAGAATTTCTGTTTGGGTGTCATGCATGGCTGTGTCATTCAATGCCATGAATAAATTTTCTACTTTTTTCGCTTTTTTTTTTTTTTTACCAAAGCTGGCAATTTCCATATTTGGGAAGGCAATTCTTTAAACATAGATTTCTATACCAAACTTTGTAAAGGTCCAGTTACTGCAAGCAAAGCTTTGCAACAAATCATTATTTTCATGAAAATTGTTCAAAATCCAACTGAACCCCCCAAAATAAGGAGCTTTGCTTACATGTGTAAAACCAGCAGAACTTCCCACTGCTCAGCTAAAGTGCAAGCCACCATAACCATAGCGTGTAAGCCTACTAGTATAATGTAGATGCGTGTGGGTGCTCTGCATTGAACCTGTGACTCGCCCTACTGTATTAAATTAGCTCTGCTCAGCAAAACTTTTTACCAACTCTCCTTGTTGATCTGCTTCACTGTCCTGCTCACCAACTTGGCTTAGATCGGCTCAATGGCTCTGCTTAATGATTTTGCTTTTTAGGTCTGCTTAGTATTGTACGTGTAGATCAGTGTAATGGTTCTGCTGAGTGGTTGTACTTGATAAGGCTGTGCAAAATGGCTGTGGTTACTGGATCTGTTATGAACTTGCTGCTTAGCTGATCCACTTAGTAAGTTAGTAGTTGTGTTTAATAGCTTTGCACTATACTACATACATGAAGGAATCTGCTGAGAACCAGCTTTACTTTACACTGGCTCAGTGGCTCTGCTTTTTCTTTTAATACAAATAACAACAGATGAATGTTTATCCAGAAGACAATGAAGACTACACAATGTTCACATAACTAGTTATTGCCTGGGTTCAGTATAAATCAGACTTGTAGCATTACTTCACTGTAGGAATCATGGTCTCAACAGACATGTATTTATAAATAAATAAAACTGAGTGAATGGCTACAGAGTACATACATACAAGACAACACCACAGCCACCATTGTACCTCTAGTGTAATGAAGTGACTGATCACCAACTGATGCCCAACAGAGCAATACGTGAGCATTGTTGCATTTCATACTGCCACCATGGAATGGTTTTTTTAAGTTTTAACAATCACCAAATACTCCCATTTAAGTCAATGGTAGCTTGAACTTCAACGGTTCACCGAGTGTGTCGGCACTTTCAACTAACCTTCACGCCAGCCTTGGTACAAGGCAAAAAGCCTACTTGTGTGAAAATACAGTGTCTCGAAATGAATTAATGTACTAATTCTTTGGTCATTTCAATGCTTAAATCAGTTTTTATTGGGACATAAACATCCAGCACGGTGTAAAGAAGCACTGCATATGTAAAGGATGTTTGAGCGAGTTTTACATGTATTACATACATGTGCTTATCTTCCGCTTAGTTGTCTAAGATGCCACTTGGCAAGCATTGCAGCTTTTTCTTCAATTTCCAAGTTGAAGCAAAATGTCAGTAATCTTTATCAGATGTTTATCCATGAAAATTGGTGAAATAAAGCAAGAACACTATTAACAAAAGTTAGTCATTTTGTGCTCAAATGGTAAGTCGGGTCTCACTGACTAATTAAATTGAGAGAGAACTAATATTTAGTCAACAGTGACCGACTTTGGTCAAATTCTACAAATATTAGACTTATCTTTGATGAACAAATGTTAGTCATTGGCTTGCCTGACTAATTTAAATTAGTTATTGGTCTGTCTAACTAATTCAAATTGGTCATTTTAGACTTAGAGCTGGACTTTTAATTAGTATTATTAGTCAACATGACTAATTTTTGTTTACAGTGAATGTATGGAACCATTCCACATATCTACCAGTAGAAAGTGAAATAAGGAAGGGGTTGACACTTCTTTCTCAATTTCAGTTTGAAAGGTTTGATAACATTTCCAAAACATAATTTATCAATATTTCTTACTTTTTTTTGGCATTTTTTGATTGCTGAACTGCGAGAAATTGCTAAAAACATTCTTGCAACTAACGAGGCAAAAGATAAACATCCTTTACCTAAAAAGGGACAATGACTGGAAGTAAAGCAAGGACTCCTCACAAGATACCACCACGTTTCATTTTCACTCTCCAAGAACAAACAATCCCAAATAAAACTCTCATATCCATTTTGTGGATGTCTGCCTATACAAAGCACAACTCTGTCCAATTTAAACCTGAAGCCTAAACAGAACCCTCATTATTGAAGCTCATTATCCTTGAGTTCTAATCCCTTGTAAATGTTCAGGAGAAGCCTAGTGACTGGAGTGTACACAGTCCTGGTTTATGTGGGGCACCATGTGTGGCCTTACAGGTGCGTAATTAATTGAAAATCAGAGACACTTCATTGTATTTTAATAAATTGCCAATTTCACTGCCTCCTCTGTTGCTGTTTACCTGTTACCTCCATTTGTTTACAGATGTCAGTGTGCCGTTTTATCTCCTGTCACTATTTTGGGAGCTATGTGTTTTGTTCCCTAAGTAAATACTCAGGACTGAAGACATTTGGCGCCAAATGCTTGGGAACCTATGAAAGGGGCCTGGCAGCTCTGCTAGAACGAAGTCAGCAAATGTAAACAGATCAAGTACTTCAAACAAGGATTGCCTAGAATTTGATACTTAGAAAGTTTGGTGATGTATAACTTTTTACCCTCTTGCAACCCAAAGTCAATTTGAAGTTAAATTTCTCAATTTTGGATGATATCAAATCCGATGTTGGGATAAGGAGGGTGATCGAGAATGAGTGTTGGTAGGAGTAGGGAGACAGTACAGCCCAAGCGTTACTTTCCATCTCCTCTTCACTCATTTCTTGAAACTGGAAACAACGGCAGACTCATTTCCAGCTTTACACATTTGGTGAAATTCCTTCATGTATCACCTCACAGGTTACATGCATTTTCTACTAGGTTCACCGACATGTATCCTTGTCTGTATCCTAAGTGAGGTCTGAGAGCTCAGAATAAAACTCACAAGCTCAGTCAGGTGTGATTCAAACCCACTACTTCATGCTTACTAGTGTAGTGCAGACATCTCAACCACTCAACCACCAAGTTTGTCTGACTCAAATCCAATTCACCGGCGGGTACTGCAAGCAGTTAATGATATTAATATCATCACCAAAATTAGCTAAATTGATATCACTAACTAAGTTTGTTACAAAACAGAGGGCTTTTCACACTGTCCGAAATCTCAGGGTTGGAACCAGAACGAACCCCGAGATTTTTTATGAACCGTTTCACACTTGAAAAGCTTCAACCCAAGCCGAACTGGGAAAGGCACTCCAGCTGGATCGAAACCACCCTGGTAGCAACCAGGATTGAAAATTTCAAGCCGGATCGAAACTGTATTTTTTGAAGTGACCCGTGTAGAAAATGATAGTGTGAACGGCCCGAGTCATGCGGCTGATCCGTGTTGATGCACCCATGATGTAACAATTTTTTAATGACATGTCAAAGGTCAATAAACGATTGCAGCCAGTGTGGTTGTCGCTTTACACGTGTACACGTAGTATGACACTCATCGCTGAACAGTCATCACTAAAAATGGGCCCCAAAAAGGACAAAAAAGCCGAAAAAGGAAAAGCAGACAGACCGTCATGGAAGGACGAAGAAGTCAAGGCGCTTCCAGCGATTTGGTCGGCGGAGGACACGCAATAGTTAAGGTTTTTGGCAAGATAGCTGACGTTTTGGCTGAGCAAGGCATATGGGATAAGACGCCAAGCCAGTGCCGCAACAAGCTGAAGAACTTAAAGTACGAGTACAAGAAAGAAAGTAAAGGACCACAACAGGCACCAATCTGAGGGAAAAAGAAAAACCTGTCCCCACTTTGAGATGTTGGACTCAGTCCTCGGGTGCAGGCTGACAATTGAGCCCGGGCATCTGCTTGTTGACACAGTAAACTGGCACGCTGCAATGTATTATGGGAAGAGCCAACGCTGTGCGCCACTGGGCCTCTCCGGGTTGAGAATACAACAGTGTGAATACGCTGGCCCGATATCCGGATCAGACATTACACGGATCACGCAAGAGCTGGTCCATGCAAATGTGGTGTGAATGTTGCATCTCTCCAACCCATGTTGAAAATTTTTGGAATTGAACTGGTGTGGACCCGGGTAGGTTCGAACACGGATCGAAATGGAGTTAGTGTGAAAGCCCTCAAGTGGGGACATGCTCTTTAAAAAGTGCACTGTTTCAACTTGAAGCAATGAAACAAATTTTAACGCTGTGATCCTCACACTACAAGTTGATATTGGCGCAATTCAAAGCTGATGTATCAACAGGACTGAGCCAGCCAAAGTCCAGGTTACAGACTGAAGTCTGGCCAAGGGTCACCATGCTACATACAGACATTATATGGGGAGAGTAGGCTCACAGTAATGAGAAGTGTGAATACCTGATCTGAACCATAATAAAGGAGTGGCAGTTGGGACAAGATAATATTGCTTGTACACACATGTTGAACCTTATCACTCACAAGGTATTAACTGGATCCTTTTGACCAAATAAACTTGGACAACTTTATGACATTTTAATCAGGTCAGCATTGACTCTACAGAGGGGCCAATTTACTGATTTATCAAACTAGTAATAATTTATGGCATTTATTTCCAATAATTTATAAACTGGTGGCAATGCAATACCAAAATCTGCACCGCCTTAATTTCAGTATGACAATGTATAAACGTATGTAGATCAGTTTTTAGTAGAAACTAGTACATCCAACCCACCCAAAAGAATAAAGTGTGCATTTTGACAATGCAATATGATACCGGTATACACCACTAAAACCTAAACTATATTCTTTGTGAGGTATATGCATGAAGAATGCTGGCTTTATGGCTGTGACTGTGTACTTAACACAGAACAGTGATAGCAATAGAAAGAAATCTGACATTAGCAGCCTTCCTATAAGCTACAAGATTACACTGGCTGAAATGGATAAAGCTTTACCAGACTACAAAGGCAACATATACAGTAAACACTAAGTACAATTATTCCGCAGCAAAGATGCAGTCTAAAACATTCCGAACTAAAAACCAAGGAGGCCTTCAGGCACACTGGATCAAAACCTCTGGATTAAGACATCAAACATTGATTTAAGAATGCAGGTGAGTTGTCTGAACGTCCATCCCACATGTCTTGAGAAGAAGCTTTCGCGACCGTGACAACTTCAATAGTTTGGTGACTGAAAAGAGTTGGAAAACCCTTCAATCTGGAGTAAATTTTAATCTGGATTTGCACAAGGGATTAAACAGGGTAACACTGGGGATTATATCCTGGACACTGGCAGATTAAAGCTGGGCTTATCCATCTTGGGCTGCCAGATGACAGACAATCCACTGACGAGATAGGACCACCCTTCAGGAAGTGGGTTCAAAGCAAAGCTTTTCACCTCCACAGAGTTCCTGAGCCACAGAGCATTTGTACTTGCGATTATTGGCAAATATTAAACAGATTGATCTGTAAATTCATTTTTATTCATTTATTCAAAATGGATGCTTCTTGATACAGGAAAGCTACTCAGGGCAAGCCAATGCGCAAACTGACAGGTAAATACACGTATACTTGAAACCCTTTCATTTCATTGAATATGTGCATTTAATACACAGCAGTCCAACCACATCCGATCAGTGAGAGGTAGTGTATGTACAACAAACAATTTTTCTGCTGCATCGATATGGTTGTAATGCAGATACTTGAGGAAACATTGCACAATGACCCCCTGAGTTGATGAGATGCCGCTAGATGTGATGAAAGTGTTATTCACCCAGATCCTTTTAGGGAATACTTGAATCATCATGAGCCATAACCAGTGTTTTCACAAGTATTTGGGAAGCTCAGATCACACCCATTATTTCATGTAGATGAAGTTGTTGTTTTGGCAGTCATCTGTGAAAAGTCTGGAATCTCTGCCTAGATGCTGTCTGTCAGAGTGCCATTTTCCACTGCCCATATTTGCCGGAGGAAATCCAGAAAGTCCTTTTTACTCCCACGGACCTCCATCTTTGCCTTAGCCTACCCTTAACTCACAATGCAGCTGTTTCAATGTTTCATTGTAAAGTCTGTATGGTCATTATTACAAGTTACCCAAAATTGCAACAAGATGACCACCCTTTTTACCCTCAAATGGATGGTTGGATTAAAAAAAAAACCAATTATAATAACTACAGAACAAGGTGATGTCAACTGATGGTCACAAATGACATTTTGCTGTTGCCATGTGTAGTATTGTTGATCAGAGATTATTTATGTTGAAATCAAACTTCCGTAAGGAAGTGACGAAACAAAATATTGCATTTATATCAAGCAATTCCCAGCTTATTTTATTGGTGACATTTATTGAAAGGTGACATAAACGTGCAACTTGAGCAAGAGTAAAAGTAGGTTTACATGCACAGTATATCAATTTTAGCTTTATTTGGATATGTCCTTGCCAAAAGGCATGCTACAGATGGTAGAAAGAAAGACTTAACCATGAAATCAAGAAAAACCTTTTCTTTTTCTGTTGTAAGGATTTCTTTCGGACAGACTGTGAGCATTTTCGAAGCGAGTGGATTTGGCTTAGACTTCAGTTTCGCTGGTTCCAGTCAGAGCTTGTTCATGTGGTTTTGAACGCTGCTTCAAAATGGCTGGAACCAGCGAAACCAAAGTCTAAGCCGAATCCATTTATTTTAAAAACGGTCTTAGGCTAGTGTCAGACAACGGATGTTCAGCTGGACATTCTGTACACGTATGATACTGTTTGTTGTTTATTAGAAACAGTAAGATCAAGATTTTAGAGTTTTTCCATTTGTCACTACCTTGAGTTAAAAGTCCTTGATCTCTAAAGTCTAGGCCTAACTTTTCACAAATAATATGCCCAAGCGTTGCAAATTCTATGGAATACTTAAAAGTATGAAGTTCAAGTAGATGTACTTTTTGAACGGCTGTTACAAAAGGAGACATCCAGTTTGGTATCAGAGGGATTGAACCTTCATGCAAGCTTGACTTTGCATTGCTGGGAGGCCATGCAGAACAGACACAGGCCTTGACAAACAATGAACCATTGTTTTCTTACAGGTTTAGGGCTGTTTGAATTGTTACTGCTTTTAATCGGCAGGGTTCACTTTAAGTGCAAAGATTGTATACGCCTGCCTTTACAGGCAAGACAAACTATTCTGTTCTATGCACATAACACACAATTCATTTTTTTAGCTCTACTCCCTTCAATATATTTTCTCATTTTATTTCATTCCTTAGATCTTTACCGGTAAAATTTACCACTGAACCACAGCAGATGAAGTGCATCTTTCACGTTCAATGCACATGTAGAACATGCTTGTGGAACAGAAGTCCCTACACTATGTGTACAACAGGCCAAATCAAGATACTATCTGCATACTCACCGCATAGGTGCGCCATGAGGTGCACAAGTATATGCGCCTTTGACGAGGAGCATGCTGAATATGCGTAACTAATTTACTCCGGCATGTATGGTCTTTGTGTACACGCACAACGTATGCAAGAACTCGCTTGCAACCACCTGTCTTTCTTTTCACTGACTGGGGTACACTTCCGCTCGGGGGCGGACACAACCCTGCAGTTATCCTCTTTTTCACAATCAGTCTCATTTCAATTTCCCAAATGATACAACTGCAAAGAACATTATCACTGGAAAAACCTCAACATCTTTATTCAAGAACACAAATTAGGTTACTTTCAACAGAGTACACCGTGTACTTTGCCTCCCCCATCAAAAAGGTAACAATAAGACATGGACATGTACAGGCACTTGTTAATTAAAACAGCATGGAATGAAAGTAGAGGCAAAATGATTTGCTTTCCAGTTATGTAATAAGTGCTAGCTGATGTTTAAAAATCTACACTGCACAATGTTGTTGTCATATTTCCAACATTATCTTATGAAACAATGCAAGCATTCAACCCCCCCCACTGGCAGTTTTCTGAATCTTTCAGACAGACCTGAAATCGAGTATCCAAGACTAAAGGAGTGGCCAAGGCGCAAGTACAAGGAGCCCTGAACTTAATATCAACACCTGATACACAGGCTGCAACCTCTCACTCACTGTCCTCCAGGGCTGGTCCCCTGACACCTTCTCACTGTTCACTTCCACTGAAAAATCAGGGTTCCACCTCATCATAGAAATGCCACTTGATAAAAGAATTAGGCCTAATTCTAATAAAAGAATTAGGCTTCTTTATCAGGAACTTACAAATACCCCATGTGGATTATGACTTGTGCTGTCGGAAGTAAAATCAATTCTTTGGACTTGTAATTCAACTGGAGGAAACTCTAGCTTTCTGATTTCACAAATTCAAATTGGGGAAATTTGAAGAAATCTGCAGATTAAATCTGAAGTTAATTTGGGATTTTCACTCACCGTTACTTAAAGATGCATTCAATTTAATTGGTTCAAACTGTTCACTCTATGTGTGTGTCCGAAGTCAGCTGGCACACAGGACTTGTGTAGGTGACTGCAGGTGACCCACACATGTGGTTAACTGTGACCATTTTACTCTCCTGCAGATGTTCTATATATAATTTAAAAATATAAACTACAGTTTGATGAACCTGATTATTTAAACTAAATATTAGTCTATGAGGCAATGGTCCTTTTATGTTGTTGAGTAAATACACTACATATTGGAGAGGATTTGAGAATGCATGAGACCTGGAACAAAAATGGCAAACTGAACATGGCGCACCTAGACATAGGAATGAACCAACCCTATGCTTCTTCCGGTGGCATTCTTTTCCCCCACCCCTTACTCTGTGGTCACCTCTGCATTAGCAAACCTTTCTTGTGAACAATAATAAACATGATCTCTACAGTCGTCTTGTCTTTACATCATCTTCTGGAGCACTATGGCCCCTTTTGCCTCCTCTGTGTAAACATGAAAACACAGCATTACCAGTGATGACAGGTTTTGGCCATCTATGAAGTTGAATGGCAAGAGGCCACTCTGGCCAAGTAGCTTGGACAAATATACAACAGATGAGAAGTGAAATTATATCATACATGTATCTACTACCAAATTTTTAATAGAAGCTTACGTGTATCTGACCATTTACAGCTTCAGGTACATTTCTGACTGTCATCTTGCAACCTGGTACCACCATTTAATATGTACATCAAGGTACAATGTAAAAGTATTTGTACAGGCCACAGAAGTACAAGATTCATAAATTACTCAGCACTGTGATTTAGGTAACAAGCTGACATACATGTAACTCTCCACATTGTACTTGCACCTAAAGTATGATCCTTTTCACTAATAAAAATGTTGTAACACAGTCCTACAAACCACACACCAAGGTCAGATCAAGCGCAGGGTAAGAAAGGCGTCTCCCGTCACAGTTTCAATTAGTTTTAAAGAATAATGGAACAAGATGTAAAAGAATAATGCTTTTAATTTTTGTTTTACATAAGCCTTCAAGCCTGTGAAATCAAGATTCTGCATTTCACAAAAAATCCACTAACATAACAAAACTACATACATTCCTCTTTTTATTGCGTGAACTCGGGGGTTAATTCTTGACAAAGAAAAACAGAAGACGTAACGCTGCATGCATGCTCGCACACTCGGAGAGCCTCAATGCTCTTGAATATCAGTCCAATTTGCCTCCCATGGTGCAGGAAGTTGGCTACTGGGACCTGGCATGGGGAGGTAGTATCGGGCCAGTCCTGACTCAGCAAACACCAGCCATACTTCTATATTACAGTACTATCCTACAGTACACCCTGGTTTTGTTTGGGTCAATTATTCTGGCCAGTCGCAAACAGTGTGAACAGCCATTTACTTTCGGTGTCACCCCTTCCACTTTTCACTCAGCCTTCAAAACCAACACTGTGACTTAGTTAACTTCTTTCTGCTGACCGAGTGACCCCAGCTGCAAGACACAGCATCCCAACAACATGTTAAGAAGCGCCTTTGTGCAAGCCACACAATGATTTGTGTGCTCTCACCAAAAACAAGAAAACAACCGTCTCTTGCACCCAGCGTGTTTTATCACCACCTTTATTCTAATTCCATTTAACATCTTCCCAGAGACTCCAATACACTTCATAGCCACAATGCAAGTAGGCCATACCACAAGGAACCCAAGGAAGGGCACGCTTGAGTCACTGAAGCCCCAAATCTGAAGACTCCATGTCCTGTCTGACTCCAATGAGCTCAAACCTCAGTCAACCCAGAAACTGTTCCATGGTTTCATACTGGAATTTACACTTGCACACAAGTCAACTTGGGGCCAAATCCCACGTAGTTGTCACAAGGGCCAAAACCTGTGGTAATGCAATATTTAAATCAACTGAAGCCCTAGGATGCAGGCTTCTTCCTCATATTTCAACACACATCCTTCAGTTTTGCTTTTTAATGCAAACACTGACTGTTTTCATATACATGTAAACAGTATTCTGAAACAGTTTCTGATTGAGGAATTAGTCTCAATCTATTGGTGAGGAGCCAGGTCCACAGGAAGCCTTGGTACTGCTGTATGGAGTCAGTGCTGGATTACAAGAAATCACTGGTAATTGACAAACCTGTCACTCCCAGATCCTTCAAACTCTTTGGAGGATTCTGTAGGATTAAGTAAAGTACTACTTTACAAGTGACTCAATATCAGAGATGCCACTAGCCTATTTCCAGTTACTGACGACACCACTCAACACCGTCCTTCGTATTTCGCACCACAATATGACTGACGTAAGCACTCTACTGACAACTGCTCACAAGATCAAATACCCAGTCGCGTGGCGCAGGACATTTGCGCATCATAGATTTGCTTCCAGTCTTTTCTTCTTTATCTAATTTTGTCAATGTTGAAAACATTGAAGGGGGAAATGTAAAAAAAATCGGATTTGGGGAGAAAAATAAGAAAAAGTCGGATTCCCGATTAAAATCGGAAAAGTGGCATCTCTATGATAACCCTGTGAAGTTAAAGTAATGAAAATATATCACTGATTTCCTGAATGGTAAAGGCTTCCTTTTTCCAACAGACAAAATGCCTTGCGAGTAATGGATCACCACTACCCCACCAAAGTCCTGCTTAAAAAATCCTGACCTCTCAACCTGGGAGTCACACTGTTCAGGAGTACCAATACACCGAATGCAATTTCACTCCTGAAGATGAGCTGAAATGAGCAAGGGATTTTCCCAATCAAAGGGCATCTGGCAATTTTTCATTTGTGAGTAAAGAAACCTGTTTCCTATAAGTCTACGAGCATTTAGAAATCAGTGAGCTCAACCACCTTTTAGCACATAATGAGATCAACCTCAGTCCCTAATAGGATTACGGTAGATTAAAGAAAAAGAGAAATCCCTCTTTTAATAGTCAACCTTTTGGAACAAATCCCCTGTTTAATCAACTGAATGGTCAATCAGTAACTTTTGAACTAAGCCAGATTATAATCTGTGTTATAATCATTGTAAAGAAGAGTGGTAGACATCAATGATGAATATAGAACACCTTAGTAATGCAGGATAAGATTTGAAAACAGTTTCAAACATTTTCCAAAGTGACATTCTCAGATAAAAATCAACAAAAACATTGAAGGGTGGATTTTAACCACATTCATTGCCAAACTGAAATGCATTGTTAACTGCAGTGGTTCTTTTCCAGTTTTTCTATATCTGTACAAAACAAGTGGTGTTATGGTGTTATACATATACAATTATTTTGTCCAAAAATCTACTTCATACCAGCAAATTATACATTTTTTTAAAATCAAAACAGAAAACCAGCTAATCTAATTGCACAAAAATTCAATCACTCACCAGTCAATCCACAACCAGAATTCTTATTCAAATCCTGGAGAGCTGTCGTCGGATACACAATGTGAGGTCTTGCGCTTCCCTCATCTGAAGAAGTGGAATCTTCCAGGGGTTCAACAAAATACTGCATCCCTTCTGGGGTTTGAAATAGTCCATGCTGGATAGGGTTTAACCAAATAATTTGTTTTCTTGAGAGCTCAATTCAGATTTAATTTTAGAAAGTACACTTTCATCAATATCACAGTGTATTACACCTCACCAATTTGACAACCTTATCACTAGGCACAATGCAGGCAGTGAACTACCAGGTACAAGCACAGTGCTTTGACCAACCTACCAACTTTATTTCTCCACTCCTTGCTCCACCCTCCCACCCTCCAGGTTTTCAATTTTTCCTTCAGCAGTTTTCACGCAACCACTTGACGCTGGAAGAACACACATAATATTCCTTATTTAGGACATGTGCACTCCTTTAAGAATTATTTTTCCACTTCCGCGGTCTCTGGGTCGACTCAGGTTTGAGCTCAGTAGTTGACATATGAGCGCGTTATGCTTAGGTGGGTCAAAGCGCAATTGCAAGGTTGAAGAATTTACAGGTAAAAAAAACCCGTCCCCAGCAGTTCTTTTTGGTAAGAAAATCCAACGTTAAGGGGCTATCTGTCTACCACCCAAGAAATCGTCCTTGTAATTCTCAAAGCTTTAGTCTGTTAAGATTTTTCACTGCCATGTCTGCTTTACTGAATAATAGGAATATGCCCCACATTACACACCAGCACTTTCCTTTGTTTCGTTACTTCTCAACTAAGCACGGTTGGATAACATCTAGCACTTGGAAAGCTGCAGTCACCAGCACTTTAAAAAAATGCCCAATAATAGAAAACTGTGGCTAGGATGACATGGTAAACTTGGCAAAAACCATTTCATTCTTCTTGCATACTGACCTACAGGGAGTTGGTAAATATTTACAATTAAGAACACTCTGTTTACATTTGTCATTTCCAAGGGTATATTATTTAGGTCATAACGCTGCTGTATAAAACTTGAAATCAAAGCAAACAAAAAGTTGGTTCAGTTAGTAGTATTTATATGCGATTGACCAGTAAATCATGAACAGTCCCAGTCCTTCAACCCTCCTATGCTTTGATACATTCTTGACACAGTTATCATATCAGTCAAAATCAGTCAAATTTGCCATACGTGTCTGGGTACTGAGGGAAATCCATTGGACGGCATTTTTGACTGTTTTTGACAGTTAAAACACTAGAAAGGTTAAATATGTAAGTCGAAATTACATTTTAAATATCTACTGCTTTCAATATATGCATTCTATTCTGAATCCTAACCAAGGCTGAAAACACATATTTGTAAGTTTCAAGGCAATCTACTACTTTCAGCCACTGGCAAAGTATTTCACTCATGATGGTAATTGTGCCATCAAATATTAGATGAAAAGGTCAGAAGTCTCGGGACAAAAGTCATAAATTTATTTAAAGTAGTTAATAACATATGGCCATCACTTGCATTCATAAGAGTGTGCATGGGGCTGGTGATTAATGTAGTAAAGCTGGCTTTTGTCATGAAAGAAAATCATAAAATTTGATGACCAGGTTGACCACAGTTATTCATGTTACCAAACTTTCACAATAGATTATAAAAGATCTCGAAACGAACTGGAAATCCTTTGAATTTCTCTGTCCAGTACCATCTCAGGGCAAAGTGATAACATGTGGCAACCACTTGTGTCCAATAAAGTTTGTTAATTAATTCTGCCAAGTAACAAATTACAATTTGCCAAAGTGAGATTTATATAATAGGACTTTATCAACCTCTGTGGGAACACACTCAAGGTTAAACCACAACAGTATCAAGAGGCTACAGTTATGAGACCCCTATTACTCTGTGGTGACACCATAGTGTGACTAACCTTATAGAGCATTGGTATGAAGCAGGTGCCAATCCTTAAGTCTTAAAAGAGTAGCAATGAAAGCATTCAGGCCCCTTTTTGAGATGTATATTTAAGTGGCCATTCCTACTGATGTCCCACGTAGATCTCTCAATCCAAACCAATTACTTTGAATTTCATACTGAAATTTACCTCGTAATTATCAGACCTACATGTATCTCAGTCTCAGTGATTTACATCATACGCATTCTGAGAAGGCGTGAGAACTAAAACTACCAAATGGATCAAGTCATCAGTGCAGGCCTGGCGCCCGCCGTTATATGACAAGTTTTGTTTGCTCTTTCAGGTTGTTCACTGGGGATGTAAATTCAGTGGCAAAATAGCCTTAGGGCTTGGAAGTCCTGCAAGGTCATGCGAAGTTCACAGACAATAAAGTTGTAAAATACACCTTTAAGTCTTATTTACCTCACAAATATCTTGGAAGTGCAAGGATTAATCCATGTGAAATATCCATTTCTGTGTGCATTTGTTCATTGTACAGTGATTTTCTAAACAGCAAGCAGAATCTGTGTACCGTACAATATCTTTGGCGCAGGGACACTGTATCTCTAGTCAGCCCTACACAAAAATTTGTGTGCATGATGAGGGTATCTAGTTGAAGTAGAGCTGTTCATGTAACAGGTAAAAACTTAGGACATTGTAATTACATCCTGGGCAAAATAGTTACCAACAATAATTTAGGATTCATAAATGGGGTACAAGTAATTGTAAATTTCTTTTCCTTCATATTTTCTTCATTAAACAGGAATTGGGAATACACCATGCTCAGTTCTGACATAAAAAATAGTGATGGTACAGCGGCAGGGAGAGTTAGACACTGCTTAATAATCCCATTCTGCCGTCATAGCTGTATTACCTCACTGGATATAATTCTGACACCACATGCTGCAAACACTTGGTTGTAACGTCGGTCAAGCCTTAAAAGGTTAACAGTGATTCACGTCTTGAGGAAGTTGAACAAGTCCGGCAGGTGTATTGAGCTTTCATTTATTAAGACTCAGAGGAAGTTTTGTCTTTGAACTGGTGAGAATGTGTCTGCGACCATAGAGCTGAGGAAATGGCCACCATTGATTAACCTACTGCTACCACACACAAGTGGTGTATATAACATACTGTGCAGAACAAATCTGTGTATTTAAATACTTCTGTCACACACACAGAAAATTCTATGCTGAGTCTGAATTCTAAGTCTATAAAATGATGCCGTTTCAGCTTTTTTAACAGGTCTATACCCAATAACCCAAGGCAAAAATGAACCAGAGATGAACACACTGCAAATGGTATGCAGAAAAACCCAAACCTTCCCCTTTATGAGAACTTCTTCACTATGCGTGTGGGAAAATGCTGATTAAAAGTGCATGTGTATGTATGAAGCAATTGAGGCCACTTTGTATGGCAACCAAGTTGCAAGCTTACAGGAAACTTCCAATAGTTCTCATTCCCACCACTATATATCGAACAGGAATTCTACACATTTAATTGGGACTTAAACTGCTATTATGAATCTTTACAATTCCCAATTCATGTACAGTGAGGCAAATATTCCTAAGAAACGCACGGTGTAAAAATTTCCTCCCTAATCGTATTCCAAGGTTTTCCAACAATACAACAAATCAGCAATTCAGGTCGTCATGGTGGTGATACAGGCCTAAGCCAGTGAATGCAAAGGAGGTTAAACCTAACCCTTGCATTTGCGGCATGTCTTAAATATTTAGCACAATACCTGTAAGGGTTGAGTATGAAGATGTATTCCCTAAACTTCTTTGCTCCATGAAAACTAAACTTACCATGCCATCGCACAGGCTGAAGACAGCAGTCGAGGCGGGCTGGCCGTTCACAACGCCCCGGTAGAAACAGTGAAGTGGCGCGCTGGTATCCAACTCCCTGGCACTGTCTTCGTCGTCGTCTTCGTCCCCCAAAAATTCCACGACAAAGGACGGCGACAAGAAGGAATTATCCCGCGACAGATTCAACTGGAACTGTTGATGGAACGCTCCTAGCAGGAAAGTTGCCTGAGGTTGGTCGGCATCGTCTTCGGCTTCGCGGCCGGAATTGAGCGGAATGCGAGCACTACGTTTCTCGAAGTGTCGAGTGGTTCCGTCCGATGGCAACGGTAACCCATTGCGACTGTCCAAACGAACCGGCGTCACAATTTCATATTCTGACAACTGCGCCAACCGCTCCGACCCTGGAAATAAATAAAACGATTCTTGAAGACAAACGAAAAATTTCAGTCCGGGACGACATTTTTACACGGTCATTTTTAGGGATGACGCGCAACACAATAAAGTTTTCTGGTTTTCAGCCATTTTGAATACGTCACGTGCCCTGCATAATGTTAACAAAAAATGGCGGGAAAATTTACGGTTCAATCCCATCGGTATAATGTTTGAAGTGGGGACCATTTGCTTCAGGGTCCTGCGATTTGTAGTCCATGTGCCGTGTGGATTTTATTTCTTCCATGAACCACACATGAACTCTCTGGTCCTGTGAGTTTCTATAGAACGATCTGCGGTCTATTATCTTGCTGCGGGCTCGCACGTGGGCACATGTACACATACAAGCGCGCTCCATTTTGTACACCGACATAGATGTCACACTAGCCGCGACCAGCAATTGGAAGTGAGAATATCCATGTAGGATGTGTTTTATTCCTCCATGGAATAACCATGCAATAATTATGTATTCCAGATTACATTTCAGAGTTACAGCAAACGTACACAAGCAATGTAGGCATAAATAAACCAACTGTATAATTAATACAGCCATGGTAGCATAAATCTAAGTTGCATTTGGGCGATTGAGCAGCCACATAAAAGTACATAACCCATAGACCATGTAACCACAAATCGGAAGTTGTCTGGCTAAGCTTGATTGCGTTATGTAACAACGCTGTAGGCAAAAATTCGAGCTAGCTCAGCATTTAGACCAAAAAGATTGCTACAAGATTTTCACGCCTCACTCAACTGACTTGATGATTTCGCGGCCAAAACTTTAATCAAACTACAAACATAATATTCAGAGACAAGTCCATAACAAAGTTTACTAAAACTACTTCGTGTGAACAAAATGCAATTAAAACCACAAGTATATCAATAAACTGATAAAGGGAGCGTCTTTTTTGATCAACAATAATTTTATGTCTACACGGTTTGAGTGGCTAGTGGATGAGTATATTACCAAAAAAAAATCAGTTTTTCTACCACATAAACAAAACCAGATTGCAAGATATACCATCATGACCATTGAGGGAGAAAACATGGATATACTTACCATGAGTTGTCCAATGGACGGATTTAAAGTTGAAACCCTGTGCCAAACGAACAGACACCAAGTAAACCAAAATAAGTGCAGCAGATAGCGTTGTATTTACATTTAAGATACACATGACTGAAGAATCTTGCAGGTTTTCATGAAAACCAACATCACACATTCACTTCATCAGCAGATCAGCAGCGTGAGGTGGGTGGATGGGGGAAGGGTCCGTAAACAATCCGGAGTGTGTAGTGAGGATATTCCTCCTCAGAGCCGGGAGATCAGCTGGGTTGGGTTGGCTCGGCTAAGGGCCAATACGTTTTTAGTCAGGGAATTCCTGGGCACCGTTCCAAGTGGCACGTTGCCGATTGACTGAGTGCCTGACCGCCGAACGACCGGCAAACTCTGCTGGCTCTCTCGTCACTAGTTCGTACGTATACAGTACTTGCAGTACATGTACCTGTACATACACGGCCAATTCCACAGTGCGATTAGCGGCATACACTAAATTACACTTCGATTTCAGTGCGTGCGGCGCGGTGACGCACAGTAGTGCCATGGGCACATAAAAAGGGCTCTAGACAGTGTACATGGGGATTACGCACTCGTTGCTTGTATATCACAAACCCCGCATTCGGCCAATCGGCGTTCGGGATTTCCGTGGTCAAGCTGCACAGACGCAAATTGATACATCTAGTTGAGGGTTTATGCAGTCTCTTACCTCTACCATAGAGAAAAGACATGCTACTTCTGCACTTTAAGCTCGCTCAAGCATTTCTTTCCGATTTTTAGAGGGTCCACTTGATATATTTTTATGCATCCATAGTAGATAATCCAGAGAAGTTCAATACACAGTAACTTTTAATAAGCTTTTTTTTCTGATCATCAGTTTTTTAGTCTGTCTGTCTATATATGCCTATCTGCTTATCACGAGGGCCATTTTTGCTGGTTGATACACTTGTATTTGTTGAGAAAAATTATTTTACGGATACCGTTTTTGCTGGTTGATACACTTGTATTTGTTAAGAAAAATCATTTTACGGGTACCGTTCAATCGCCCAAAGAATAACACTTAGGCCCGCTCAAACGTCGTTCTTATTCCGTGTCGAATACAATAAAACATTTTTTTGCATTTCGCACGGCATAAGCACGAGGTTTGAAATGGGCCTTATTGTGGATCAAGGAAATCTCGACTTCAACAAAATCGCCAAAAGAATTCAGTCCAGCGGGTCCACGATGCACTGTAGCAGTATATGGTTCATAGGTCTCGAAAACAGTTTTGTCGGGTATCATCTACTTATTTTGCACACAGTTCAGATAAAGAGAGAACGTTGCCACAAAGTGTATTTGGTGTAAAATTTCTTTGCATCCTTTCAGAAGTGTGATAAGAAAATTACTAGAGTCGCTTTGAATCAAGTCGAATGTTAAAGCTTTCTTCAGAAACACGTTTCGTTGTGGGGGTCATAAAAGGTGCTATTGGTTTACAGAACGCCAAAAAATTCCATTCGTTTTGGCTGAAATAAAATTAGGAAAAGTTCGTAGCAAGTCAAAATTATAGGTCAAAATGATGTCCGAAATTATTGGCCGGGAATACAGTGCCCCCGTGGGGGGGGGAGGGGTGGTCCACCAGCTGAAGTGCATGCCCCTGGGTACCCAAGGATTATACAAAGCATATACATTTGTAACTGAATTCAGTGCCCCTTGAAAAAGTTCGCGCCCCCCCTAGTGATGATAATAATTAACGAGCCAATTAAATAAGAGAAAGAAAAGAAGTACAGTTACACAACTGCTGAATACCACACCAATGGAAGCCATTAGTTAGCGACTTTTTCATAAAACTTGACAAGAATGAATATTTACAGCCAGTGCAGAGACAACTGGATCTCTTTGCAAGTGCAGGACATCCAAGTCCGAATGTGAAATTTGGCTTGTGACAAAAGCAGTGGCGTAACTACATGGGCACGCCCCCCCAACAAATGTCTCCCCCCCCCCTTTGAAATCTGGAAACAACCTCTGCTGCAGCTAATTGTCTTTTGGTGCCCCCTTGAAAAAGTGTGTGTACCCGGGTGCCCCCGGACACAACAGGCCTAGTTACGCCACTAGACAAAAGAAATGACTTGAAGAAAGAAAGAGCAAGGCGATAACACGACTACCTAGACCGTGGAGAGTCTTGTGTCTTGCCCAGATAAACTCCAACTTATTGTTTACGTGCCCGTGCGCTCACCAGCAGGCAGGTTCCAAAATAGTTGGGTACCAAACACTCATCAACAGGAGGCGCTATACATATTTCTTGACTTTGTGAGGGGATCAAAGGGGAAGGATTGGAAACAATCAAAACAAAGAAAGTTTGTTTTCTCGAGATTATTCTAATTGGTGGTAAAAGGAAGCAAACTTCCAAAAATTATTTGGGTAAGAGTTCCATCCATATACGGACATCGCTTTCTCCTCAGTCGTTTATAAGTGATAACACGACCTACAACTTTTGTACAAGTCAAATTCAGCTGTGAAAATATTGAATGATTCATTTAAAAACATTTAGAATTTTCAGACTAATCTCATAAGGTTTGTGTGCGGGGTGTCAAGTGATATCCGTATATGGAACTCTTTCCGTTATTTCCAAAATGACGGAATTGCTTGGATCTAACATTCCAATCGACTGGTGACGAGTTTATAATCATGCAACCATTTCGCTGGTACTCTTCGTCGAGCTAAAACAAAAACGTGAAATGAAAATGGAAGTATGAAGGGTACCAGCTAATAATAGTTTACTGTTGTCACATTCGAACGATTTGATGCAGGGCACCTGATCGGAGTCTTCGTAGCTTGGCTTTATTATGTATGTAGGCTTATCTATTTTTGTGTCTAATTTAAAACGTGAAAATCTCAATTCATGCATTTGAAAGGAGCAGGCGGCAAAAAGTTTAAGAGCTGTGCGTGTGTCGAGCGAAAAAGGTTGGATTTTTACAGATTTCGAAGTCAGAAATATCATTGACGCCACAACCGTTTGTCGTTGGCATTTAGTGATTTACGGAAGCCAGTAGGTGGTGATAGAGGTATTTTTGGCGAATCTTTGGAATTTTGAGAACCATTTTCACCTTAACTATATGTACAGGCATGGAGCGTTAGTATGACGATCCCGTCCAAAATAAAAAAAAGAGGAATTCCAAGGCTTCACTCAGTAGAGTTAGGGGTATTCATACATGCACCGTAAGCTACAGTACATGTATGTACACACATTCTAGTCCAATTCCCAAGGCCTAGGCCTTACCTACTTCCTGAATAGTAAGGCACTACTCTGTAGGCCTTACTCGGTCCATCATTTTGATGGTTTCGAATGCTATGGCATTTTGAAAAGTGCCATGCAATCATACCAGAGAAAACCTTCGTTTGCACTTTTTGAAGCAAATCTTCCCCTAAAGACCCTATAAATAATAACTAACCTATATCAAACTGGAAACAAATGAGGTCTTTCCTATCATCATCACCTCTCATCCTTTGACAATCTGCATTGGTTGGTCTACTATTGGTCAAGCTATCATGGTGCTGATGATTGAGAGAGTACATGTAGTCCTAAATGCTGTCAATCTTTCATGGTGTGGATGGGCAAAACATTCGTAAAGTTCATGAATTTAATGAGATGTAAGGTAATAAACCTCCCCTGGAGACTCTAACCTCACCAAGAAGGATGTATGAAATTTTGATGCACAAATCGAAATAGCACAAACCTTGTGTAGGCAAGGTTTACTTGTCTGTAAGGTTTTTACAAACCTTACACTAGGACCAAGCCTTATCTGGTAGGCTCCCTTCATGTAGTAGCCTCCCTTTATGACAGCACACCGTAGGCTTCAATTTTAAATTTGACAAGTAAGAAAATTAGAATTATAGAAAACAAGTACTTGTTGCTTACACATGCTGCTTTTTTGGCACACAGCTTATTTGTCAGATTTGGCCTTTGAAATTCACTTACATGATGCACACAGGCCAGTGGCATATTCACCATGGCAACACCAGGACCAAGCCTCTTCCCAACGATGACATCAGCAGGGCTGGAGGAGACAGGTCTATCGCAGACCTTGCCTAAATTGGCCAATGAAGGAGCCCTGCAGAAAATGCTGGCCGACGAGCGAATGCGCTGTGAGACACACAAGACCAACTACCAGACCTTGAAGGCTGAACACACAAAGTGAGTGCAGGCAGCATACCAACCATGCCAGTATTACTTAGAGTTGGCATTGTTTCTATAGAAATAAGCAACAAAGGATGCACGCTTTTGTTTCTGTTATTCTGTTTGGAAAGGACAGTTGATGCATCATGTTTATTTGTCATTCCATGAAGTTGGGACACAACTTGTGATGGTGTCAGTTACATGTCCATCGGTTCTATAAAAATGAACAGCCATTTCCATGCATGTGGTTTCAAAACTGACATTGTTATACATCTTGAAAGGCTGAATACAGAGGTGTGTATTATTTTTACAGAGTAAATGACTTACTCTACAGGTCATGACAGGTGGTAAAAGTTGCGGATGTAACAAGGACACCGTCACAAATTGTACCCTAATCTCATTGAGTGACCCTTCATACAACTGAAGTTGTGACTTCATTTTTGTGAAGAAAGCTCATAAAAACAAACTTGAAATACTTGAGGTTGTTGAAATTGTTAGGAAGTCTTGAGCTGTAAATGCTTGAAATGTCAGTTCTAAAAAGTATTGGAGTTTGAAGCAGCATACATTTTGAATTTTGTCGCCAGACTTCAGGATGATCACCGTCGTCTACAGCGAGACTTTGAACAGACCAAGGAGGGGGGTGCGGCAATGGAAAGCCGATTCCAATCGCTGATGGCCAGGGCGAGCAAAGAGCTGGCCGAGAAGATCACAGAGTTAGAGGAAGTCAAAACTCAGGTATGCTCTTTCCTTTGTGAACCTGTGAAGACAAGCTCTCCTCACTGTCAGATATGCTGTATTCATTCTTTTGGGGACTGGGAAGGTGAATGTGGAAGCGTCCAGAGATTTTAGGAAGAGAAAGGTTGGCGGATTTTAAGTGGACTAAGAGAAGGAAGGTACCTGTATAAACATCTGCGGACACAAAGGAAAAGGCAAGAGTTGTTTATCTGGCCATTTATGCGTTCATCACCAAACAGAAAAGCTTCCACCTCACCTTGCATGTTCATTGAAGACAAGTCCATCCCAGAAACTGAAACTGTCTGGGTGGAAAGGTGTTTTAGGTAAAATTTGTTTGTGGTTATAGAAGTTGAGAATTGTGGGACTGAGTCAATTTGAATGATTCACTATTCGAATATTCGACCTTCTATTTGATCGAATATCTGAATATTCGGTCTTACCGGCCTGCAGATTTTTGATGATTACACCATATGTTGCAGTGACGCACACAATTTTACATTATAATCTCTGTCACAGCTTCTCACTTCCAGGAGTATCACCAGCCATTATTTAGCAAAATTTAATAGCCGAACAATATTTCTTGCCCTGTTGAAAATTTCTGTACCTTAAATAAATTTTTTTAAAATTCTTGATGAATTAACTACTTTTTGAATCATTGTAAGATATCGTTGTAAGATTTCTGTCACTTTTCATATGAATCTGCTTGAAAGAAGCCTCCATAGTGCAAGTTTAACTCAAACCTTTAACTTTAAAACAAAAGAAAATTCTCCCTTCCTTTTACTGAATTTTGAATTCAAATATTCAAATTTGGAAATAACTTCTACAATCGATTGAAAATTTAGATATTCGGCACAGCCTTAGAGAATTGTGGTGGCCAGATCAGATTTGCAACCCTTTCCTAGGAGAAATAATCAAACTCAACAGAGAGAGTGGGAATGATGGTTTCCATGGCTGAGATGGATGAAAGTCAGACAAGATTAAAACAGTTGCTTCTATCAAATGAACTGCTATCAAATGAATTGCACTGGGCCTCTCGTTGAAACTGAGGTCAAGTTTGACAATTTTGGTTTGATTCAATTGGCTCGTGGACACTCATGCACGTTTGACTGTAGTTGTAAAGGGACACTCTCTGAGAGAGCCAGTGTAACTACCGATCTGTTTGGCAGACAATCACGCCGGAGAAGCTGGAAGTGATGAAGGTCCAGATCGCTGAGAGCCTGGAGGAGCCCTTCAGGGAACGCTTCAACAAACTGGAAGAGGAGCTGGAGCACTACCGCAGCGAGTACAACAAGCTGCGCTACGAGCACTCCTTCCTAAAGTCCGAGTATGAGCATGAAACGGCCGAGCACAAGCGCGTGGTGGAGGAGATGAAACTGCAGTATGAGACGGAGGTAATTTCCAGGTGGTGAGAAGTCAGGGATCATCTGCACTCCCTTCAGGGCAAAAAAAGGGCTATTCCCTAGCATGTGTCAGTGCATAGTACTGTCTGTTTTGCGATTAAATTGCACAGGTGAAAAGCGTTACTTATTTCAATAGACCTGGTGATCACAACTAGGCAGTGGAACTCAAATTTGATTGGTTTTGTTCATTGGGTAATATCTTTGAATAAAAAAAGCAGCATTGAACCAAGAGCGTCCCCCTTACATTGACATTTTTACGTTTTAATTGGACAGTTATTTGCTTACGCCATGTTTCTGCGGACACGCTGTATTTTTTGGTCCCCTACTTCAAGAGTTATTTTTTTGTTACTTCTTTTCCCCAAAAGATTGAAAACTTGCACAAAGACAAAGAGGCCATTATTGCCAAGTTCTCTCAGGACAATACCCACGATGGTCAGCGAGTCCGCACCCTGCAACGAGACAATGCCCAGCTTCACTTGAAAGTCAAAGGTAAACAGAGTCCAAGGTTGACACCCATGGAAATGACCTGTCGTCTTGACAGCACCCTGATGACTCAGGTTTGCTCCCCTTACAGGAATCTTTCAAAGTTTGCACAGAGTATGAGTATTGATTATGACCTAATGTATATTTAAATTTTTGTTGCTCCAGGGCTTTTGACTGAATTGGAAGAGATCCGCGTCCAGCGAGAACAGACCGGCTTACAGTCAGACCACGTGTCAAGATTACAGGCACGCCAGCTAACGGAGCATGTAGCTACCATCAAGGCACTGGAGGTAAGCACACAAACAGCATGGGAAGAAATTTGGAAAAGTGTCTGAACCCCAAAACTTTCCAAAAACCATTTTCTACTGAGGGACCATCTACTAAATCATAGAGTGCCAAAGGACCATTTACTATCAAGGCCAGCGCAGTAAGATGACAGTGTGGGAACTGGGAAGAACTCATTACGTGTCTGAACCTCCATACACTCCAGGGACTATTTCCTACCAACGGACCGTTTACGACTGAGAGACTTTTTACTACTAAATCACTGTATCCTACATTTCTTGCAATGATGTCAATCTGTGATATATTCAGTCTGCATCAGCTAACTATCCATCTTCCTTTCTTCCTTCCCTTGTCTGTGCTTTTAATTACGCTTCCTTCCTGTGTCTTCTGCCTGTGACATCTTTGTCTGAACCGACACCGACTTCCCTTATGAAATCTCACTGCTTCCTTTTCATGTTCCCAAGCCTGAGGAAGAGATGATGATGATATTATTAGCCTTATCGCCTAAGCATTTTGGATAGGATCCTTTTCTGGATCCTCCGAACCCCTACTTTGTGGGCCAAACCTGTGCCATTATCTTTAACTTCCAAGGGGCGTTATGTTTTAGAGTAAAGTCTCTGTGGCCTATCTTTACAGTCCAGTTTCTTGTTGTTACGTTGCCCACAGGCGGTATCTGCTTTGGTGATTCCAGTCTTCCCTGTCCACTAAACAGATAGCTAACACTGGTGTTGACACTACATCAGCATCCCTCTTGTAACTTGTTTTCTGTCCTCTCCTTAACTTGACCCTCCTTTCGTCACTTTCCACAGCACCAGTCAACATGCTGGTAACAGTCAGACTTCCATGAAATGTTTAAAATCTCTAAGAGGATACGGGAATAACGAATTGCGCAAGTCAGATTTCAGTGACATGGTCGTATTTCCTCTGTACATAGAAAGGGCTTCGGTTTTGTCTTTGCAGGCTGAAAAAGAGTCCCTCAAACTCCACATCGAGCAGCTGGAGAGTGACCTGGGAGCCGCCATGGACGGCCAGAAGGCCGCGTCCACCAAGGCGCATGACGCCGAGAAGCGCACCATGGAGCTGAGGGGTCAGCTGGAGGAGGCAGAGCACCGGCGCAAGATGGAAGTGACTGAGTTAAGGATGGAGATGGTCAGGAGCCGGGGAGAACTGGAGAGGGAGAGGGATGCCCTGGCCAGTGAGCTGGAAGGTAAGGCAGAGACATTTGGGAGGATTCTTTGAGCTGCTAAGCGTAGAAATTCATTTAGCATGGACAGTACAGTTCTCAGATAATTTTTTTTTTGGCCTTGTGCAAAATAAGCTTAGCAGTGATTTGGTCATAGTTTCTGGGAGGTGTAGGCTTTCTTGGAGGTTGAGGCCTGGTGACAGAAGTTCCAGGGTGCAAGATTAAAGTGAGAAAGTTAATCATTGACACACATCGGTAGCAGTCAGCAGGCTGCAGAAATTGGCCAGAGTTGAGGTTAAGGCCATAGCTGCTTTGAGATGGATTGATTTATGACAGCAGTGACGGAACTGAAGGGAACTGGAGATAGCAATTTGTAATGGAATGAGTGATGTCCTGAGAGCTGGAAAGTGCACAAAGGATAAAACTGAAATTAGATCAAGTCTTTGGGTTGAATCTTGGAACTAGGGTTTGGAACATAGATGTGATAAAGTTCAGAATGGAATGAATCAATGGAAGAGGATGTAGCTGGACTTTGGCGTGGAAAAGTTTACCATTTTGCTCTTGTGTCACTGTCAGATCTTTCCATTCACACATGTATGTGTGTGTTAGCGCTTCAAGACAATGCTGCGATAGATTCAAGTACCCAAAACTTTATCGTCCTTTAACCAGGTCATGGTGTCGGGGTTTAAACATTTTTTTCCAACTGAACGACCAGGTTGTCAATCTAATCTGGAGATTCTGAAGAAGTCCTCCGAGATGCAGACGCAGGCCATCGCAGAGAAGGAGAAGGAAGCCGCTCGCCGCGTCCAGGCGGCCCGAGAGGAAGAGTGGGAGAAGATTAGCAAACTGGAGCAGCAGAAGTAAGGACTCGGTCCATCAGTCGTGGGGCCAAAGATTCCTTCTATCCGCTCACGTCTTTGAGACCATGGCATAACTTGCCTGATAGTGCAAGAGCCGCCAGTCTGGTTCACAGGTGTGAAGTCGTCATAACTTGAAGCAGTCCTGATTCATAGAGTTTAACACTTGATCTCTTGGACCAGGAAGAAGTGCAGAGTAGCAAATCAGCCTGTAGTTGCTCGTACTTAGTGGTGTATACATATGCATACAAAATGTAGTCACTCATAAAGCAGATAAGGTTTGAAGTGCACAAGGATCTGCAACTAGTGTCAACAATTGAGTTAACAGTGCATGATTTGAAACAGCATTTCAAGTGATTAATATTTTCTATTTTGGGGTTTCAAAATTCAAGCTTCATAGACAGTTGTCTGCTCTGAATTGTTTCATTCCACTTTTTATCAATCTTTGACATCATTTTGAGCTTTTGGTGTCATGATTTGTACAGCCTGGAATTAGAGGCCAGACTTCATGAACTTGACAAGCTTAAGATAGAAGAGGAATCCCAACGGCACACTGAGAAAGAAAAGTGGGAGGAGCAAGTGAAAGCAGCCAATCAGAGGCGAGATCAGCTAGAGAAGGATATGCTTGCCCTCAGGTGAGCCTGCTTTTGTCATTTAATGGAGGATGGATTAGGCCAAAAAAAAAACTTTTGCTTCCGCTTTCCAGACCAACCCTAATTTTTTGGCGTGACCCTAAAATTTTTATCATTAAGTTAGAAAAATGAATTTATAATTTTTTTTAAATAAGTACAAAAATAAACCCTGTTGTCTTCTCTGTCTTTACAAATCACCTCTGAACAACTTTTTTTCATGTTAAAACTTTTTATTTTATATTTGTTTTGTTTATTTTTTTATATGTTTTCCTGCTTACATTTGCAACCTTGTAAAGAAACTTCCGCTATTTTCCCTTGGCGCTTCGCTGTCGCTGTGATGAAAACATGTGCTCAAAGCTGAATGCATTAATTAAAGCAATGCTGCGCTGGTTCCTGCCATGAGATGCAAAGAACCCAGGATGGAAATGTGGCAACCAGTCTATACTAATGGTGTCGTTACACTACTCTGGCCGCACACGCACGCAACCCTGCAGCTGCACGTCGAAAAAACATCAATGTTGCAAGAAGATTTCTGCAGGTTAAGTCACAGAATTTAGTCTGTTGTCCTGTGTGTGTATTTCTATTTTCACAAGATAAATTTGAGGTTGTTTTGCTCGTACTTGAAGTGAGTGTGCTTCCCCAAAATTTCCTGCGGCCGCATGAGGTTTTTGCCCGCCCATCTGGATGCATCATTGACGCTTACCACGCAGACATGCACAGACATCGTTGGCCTGTTTGCTGTCATGATAACCTGACTAGCATTGGGCATAGTGGAATAAATTGTCCATAATTCGCAAGCATTGTTGACTGTCGAAATTTTTACATAGATTAAGGCAAATTTTATCACTTTTTGGGGCAGTTTTTGGTAGCTTTCGTTCCAATTCATGCCAATTCAATTTTGTCCCAATTCATATATTTCCGACCCGTTGACCCTATTCGTATTGGGAAGCAGAACTATGTTTGTTTTTGGCCTTACTTGCTTGAGGGCAGCAGACACACAAAAGCCTCTTGATTCTGAATCATGGGATTGGACCCTTCTCTGTAGCATATGTTCAAGTGTGTAAGCATTCATTTGCTCAAGCAGTGAGTTTCTGGTATGCAAGTGCAAATGGTGTGCTCATATTATACACATTGAAGTATTTGATCTCAGGATATTTACTGAGTGGCTTGTAAATCCTGTTTAGGGCAAAGATCGACCATCGCAACACCCTCGCCGGAGAGCTGGAGAAACAGCAGTCCCAGTGCCACGACCTGCAGCAACAGCTCCAGCAGACGACCATGGAACTGCACGGCCTGCAGGCCGCCGAGCAGGAACTGACATCCGAGAATGACCGGCTCCGGACGGCCGGCGACCTGCTGAGGGACGAGGTGCGGACGGCCAGGGCTGAGGCCGAGAGGACGCTGGAGGCAGCCCAGGCCAGGCTGGAGCAGCAGAAGGCATCCCTGGGAGATGAGAGGCTGCAGGTGGAGCGCCGGGTGGAGGAGCTCGAAGCAGAGATCAGGGCGGGGCACAGGAGGATGGAGGAGATGGCACAGATGCATCGGAAGGTGAGAACCTGAGAGGAGTGAGTGGCATGTGCTGTACAGTTACTTGCTTCGTATGACTCAAATGACAAGAGGATTGAGGCCTAATAATGTTGGACCTTTGACACGGTTAATTCCAGCTGCTAGCCATAAGTTTTGGCCTTGGGCACATCACTTCATTCCTGCATGCCTTTTTCTACCCAAGAATATAAATGGAGTGATGAACTGCCATCTCACTCGTTTCATGCCAAAGAAACCTGGAGATCAACATTTCCCTGATGGGGTTCATTAACTCAGACGTACAGACAGATGTGCTGAGCAGGAAATAGTATTTAGTAATTTTGAGCCAAAAATTAGTTTGGGGAAAAAGAGACAAGCATTTGTGTCCTGAGACGCTGAACATTATTAAGATGTTGCTTTTTGACGCCTCTTGGTTTTATTCCACCAAATATAACAAACCCCAGGCTGTCTTTGACATTTTGGACTGGATCCTATGCTTGAAGCAAATGCTCGAGGTTGAGCAGTGTTTGTTGACTCTGTTTTCATGCAGTCTATTTTGCGCTGACTTTTGGTCTTTCGATATCCTCCAGAAAAAGAGGAAGTACCAGAAAGTGGTGGACCACCTGAAGGAGAAAGTGCAGTTACTAGAGGCGAAGAAAGAAGAGCTGAAACTGGAAAAGCAGGCACTCAGGTAGGGCGATATCGATATGGAAGAGGCACTCATAATGCGGTACATGGAAGAATAAAAGTATGGAAGTCCTGACGCGAGTGGCAATGTCATTTTAAGCTGGGCATGAACACTCAGCTGGTTACTCAGATACTTCTCAAATTCACAGTGTAACTGAAAGAGTTCGGTACACCTTTGTGAAATGTGTCTTGCTTGGACTGACAATGGGAGCATGTGGCCTTGTGGTTCGAAATTGTAGCTTCCGATCATAAGGTAGGGGGTTCGAATCCAGCTGGTGGCAGCATGTTGGGATCTTGGGCAAGTTACTTTACCCCTATGTGCCTCTTTCCTCCCATGAGTAAATGGGTACCTGTGAGGGTAGATATGGTTGTTATGTTTAGCCCTTTGTGCCTTGAATAGCAGCATCGGGCTGGTATACTCTCCAGGGAGCCGAGATGGATTCAGATTTAAACACAAACGCTTTCCGTGGAGGCTGCCTAAACCTGGTCAGCTGATATGGTCAGCTGACATAGTATGGTCATCTGACATACGTGTACATCAACTAATTAGCAGCCTTTAGCAGATTTCTACTGGACAAATGTCAGCAGTTCCAAAGTCAACTCTTATTGGTTAGCACCCAGGGCCATGTGACATACAGACATATATCAGATGTTGTCAGAATGGACAACACTCAGACTGCTCTTAATGCCCTGTTGGTGAATTTGCAGAACCGTTCATTGGGAATGGAGACTGCAAGTATGTTTCCAAGCCCAGTTAACTTTTTTTCCTTTTTTAAATTGGATGGCAGGAATAAAATTCCCAAGGAGACTTACGCCAAGGCGGTGCAGCGACTGAGGGACCTGCAGCGTCGTCACACCGAGTTCAGGAGCCTCCTGGCAGGAGCCAATGCCACCTTGCCGCTGGTTGACGTAACGGGACCAGTAGACGCGTCCACGCCGTTTGTGAAAGCAGCCATGGAGCAGGTAAATGAGGGGGTACTCTGAGAACGAAATGACGCAAGGGACTAGAATCAAGCAGAAAAGGGCTTCTCTAGCTCAAGTAAAAACACAGCCAATTCACAGTACAGTGCGCCACCAAGAGCTTCCCATGGAGAGGCCAATTTTTTGCAGGGCATCAAGGGAGAGGGTTGGCATATTCTATTTGCCAGCTACACGTGGGGAACTTTATTCTTTGTGTTGTTATCAAGGTAAATTTGTTAGTGTCTGTTGATTAGAAGTTTTAATTAATCATCTTTCTATTGGATAGAATGACCTGATCACTCCACAATTTCCTCAAGTTGTCTAATGGCATTCACTCAATGCAAATATTGCCATGTTTTTGTTGACCGTACACTTGAAAAAGTGCCTCTCTGTGAAAATCATTTTGCGCATGTTGTTCCAGATATATTTCATTTTTCCCAAATTGTTGCGGTCATGAAAAGCTGTATTTAAGGAAAAGGTATGGTCCTATGTTGCCGAATACACCACGGGAATGAATTTTTAAAAACTGAACTCTCCTCCACAGCCCTTATAAATCAGAAGCATACACTGAATTGAACTCAGGTCTGTGTGACGCCCATAGGGGTTGGCGTGGCCTCCCCCATGGGTCACGACTATGCAGAGGTGGATAACATGAAAACAACCGAAGAGAATAGCTGTAAATTATGTGGCAGAGAGGAAGACAGAAAAGATTGATTTATTCCACTTCCTGCCAAGCGCTCACATTTTCTCGGTCCTTTCCTGTGCAGGAGAGGCTCCACCACGAAGACTTGTCGATGATTCGCCGTCGCCTGGATGACCTGAACGAGAACCAGAAACTCCAGATGGATGCACTTCTAGGGGATGCTCCCCTCAGCGCCCGGACCGACATCCTGTCTCCTCGCAGTGACGAAGACAAGGAGAACTAAGCAGAACGCCCGTCTGTAATCATGGAAATCTTCAAAAGAGCCTGAATGAATGAACATGTATTGGAGGGTAAATGCATTACAAGTGCCAATCATCTTATGCTGCATCTAAACGTCTTGGCTGTGGCTGGCGGTAACGTGCACGCCTAGTGGCTACATTAGATGTGTTACCCCCCGTCGTGGCCTAAGACTGTTTGACATAGACTGGTTCTCAGGAGCAAACTCAAGTGGGGCTCTTCCTCAAGCAGAATTCTGTGCAAAACGGAGATTACCACTCTGATTTCAGACTCGGCTGTGTTCTCGAACAAAGGCTTAGCGGACCTCTCTCACAAAAACCTTCAGTTTTGAATTTGTCGGAGCCTACATGCTCGCTTTTAGGTGAGCATTATCAAAGCAGGATGGTGCGGGTGGGCCAGAGTTTCAGTATTTTTGTACTACTGTTGCCTTCTTCGTTTTCCAAATTTCCAGTGGGGGGATGACTTGAGGGCAAATATTTGAGGAAGGGGAGAAACTGGGGAGTGATGAATTTTTTTTGCGAGAGGGGTATGCATCCCCTAAGCCGCCCCCCCCCAGCTGTGCCTCTGGTCAGAATATACTTTTACTTACATGTTCAGCATTCCTTTGTCGTGCACATCTGTGCAGACAGCAGCGCCAACAAACATTCCATGATGAGATGCTGAAGGACATTGTATTCAATACAAAAAATGCTGCATTCAGACATGAAACAGTCCTGCAACTATTTTTGCCAAATGTGTTACGTATTGGCATTATGTAGTTTGGGTCTTGTCATCAAAATCTTTTTATATCCGTGAATCCAAATAGTGTTGCTGTGCGTTCATTTCGTATTTTATTTATTTTAGTAGAGGTTTTTCAAAATGTGTAACAGTAAACCACACCATAAGTAAAGAAATAATTTTTGTGTTAGTTTTAGAACTGGTCAACCAAAGGCAAATAGGACGGTCGAAATCATGTTAGGTTGTTAGAAATCTGCTTTGGAGGGCAGGTCTGTGTTGTACTTGATTTTCATAAGTGGTGATTTCAACACTGGCAGCTGACTGGCATTGTGTATGCCAAGACTCTTATCCACTGATCTTAACTTTCCTAAATTGCCCAACCTATAAACTAATCTAGGTGCAAGAATGAGAAGCCATTACTGCGTAGCCATCCTGTTCGCCGGCAGGTGGTACGCACGCGTTACATTTCTCTCAGACCAACAAGATGTTGTAAGTGGACACTCTCAAGTTAGGCTCGTGCATGAGTGTGATGGCCCACAGGAACGGCATTTCCTCAGATTAGTGTACACTCAGGTTCTTGTCAGTATTATCCCGGTGTCCCATTTGCGATGGTACACTGCCACTGATTTACTGCAGCATTCAATTTAGACTCGGCATTGGCTAGGTTTTTCCTAGTAATGCTGGGGGGGTGTGTGTTGAACACCAAGAAGAAATTTCCCAACAAATGTCTAAACGTTGGGGTTAGTGTTGAAATAGCCGTGTCTGTGCTCCACTGCCTTCGATTTTTGTACATCACATATAAAATAGCTGTGACCAGATGGACTTTATTAACATTGCTTTGTGAAATGAGATGAAAACAGTAAAGTTCAACCAATAAAATCAAGCATGCATTGTGAGTGTGCATTTGTGGAGGCTGGTGCAAAGCCCCAGATCACCTGTCTGTCTTGTGCTTGTGAGCAAGATGAAATCTGGTACAAGTGTATTCCAACATACTTCCATTGTATGACAAAACCATAGAGATATTGATGCCAATGAATACAAATGGTGCATTTTACCGAGTACCATACTGACAGGGATTTGGGGCTTTTTGACAAATGTGATAATGGAGTAAAGCAACCCACTTGAGAGAAAAACCAATCAAATGCAGTTTCAGAAGCTTTTTGTTTTTAATGAAAAAAAAATTCACCTCAGCTCTTTGCCCGTAACCTGAAATGTCGGAGTACCTCAGGCAAAGAGTTACAACTTTAGAACAGCAAAGTGTGAACAAGTAGCAAAAATATATATTTCGTCCAAGTAAAAGCCAAAATAATGTGCACGTAAGGTGCTCATAATACGCAAATATACAGCTGTTGATTCAACATTAAAATAACCAATAATGAAGCTAAGATTAAGCTGTAACAGCACAAAGAAACTCAAACACAAATATGAAAAAAAATCAATTGAATGCTTGGTCAAACGGTATCCGGTGGTTTCAACATGTTCAGTAATAAACTGAATAAAAAATCCCTTCTCTACAAGCCCCCCCAAAAAAACAACTCCACCAATTGTTAACTTAAGTATCAACTTTGAAATTGTCTAAAAATAAATTTTCAAGTTTCCTGAATAGTCCTGTGTGCAATATGACTAACATTGCAATGGTGTCTGGAGAAAATTACACCACCCCAAGTACTAATAACATTGTACTAATCTGATTCTGCTGCGCATGAGATGAATTCCTTGCTCTGGCGGCTAAAACTTATTTTGCTAAGCAGACTGCTGTGACAAATTTAAGATAACCTTGTCATCATTCAAAACCTGTTCAGTCGCTAATTTTGTTCACTGAATTCAGAAACCTGGCTCCATACCATCAATATTTCACTTAGATCAGCAAAGTTCTACGTCAAAACCATGGCAGAAACCATCCGCAGATCCAAGCACATGCATATTCACTGCACGGGAACATTACATATATGTACTATGGATACTCATTACCTGGGCTTAAATGACAACTGGTCAAATCTTGACAAAGCATGGTAACAAAACAGTGAACGACTTGGCATAGTGTTCTTTTCCTTCTAAGGTCACCAAGTGTTGTAAATACATGAGATTGAAACCAAGTGAAATGCAGTTGCACACAGTACAAGTAGTTAAATGGGAGAAATTGAACAAATGATCCAAACAATGCAAAACCTATTTTCTACAGTGTCATTTCCTTAAAAAAAAAAGTGACTTCAAAATGCTGGGATAAAATGACTTCGTTTAATTTAAGCAAGTTGGAATGGTAAAGGAATGAGAACCAGTCAATTCATTTCTTAAAAAATACCTGCAATTAATGTAGAAATGTGGAAATTGGTAAAAAATACATCCTCGTCCAGAGATTCAGTAAGTACAGATTGTGTTCATACACAGCATAAGTATAACAACTGGAAGTACATGTACAACGATAATAGGATAGTCATTCAGAAGATGCATAATATACAATTTGGTTTTAGTAATTGGTGTAGCACAAGTATGTACAGAACGAAGCAATACTTACTCTCTCAGTCTACAATTGCATAACTTCTGGATTTTATATACCTTTTTAAGTATAAGTCTTTAACTCATCTAAACATATAGACACAAATCTTCAGTTAATATCCACGACCATAGTTGTTACCTGGACAGTAAGACGGCAACGCTTTCTGACTTCTATTAACAATTTTACACCTACAATACATTTACAATAATAATTCTTTTCATAGATAATTTTTCTCGAATATTTCTAGTCATGCAGTTGTCCAAAAAAAAAAAAACACAAAGCTGTGGAACCAAAATATAAATGACTGAAAATATGTAAGTAAGAACAACCCGCTATCACTTGAAAGTACAAGTATTTCTCTGCCGATGTGCATAATCGTAAAAGAGTACTCAGAAATATCTCAAGTTATACAGTTCAGCCAGTTTTACATCGCAGTGATGCCAGTGTTGCCTGTCAAACAGGCAGTAGCGTCAGTGAGTTCCCTATTTTCACATAGGCAGGTGTTTTTGATCCTGGGGACAAAAAGGTGGAAGGAATGCAACTAAGCACTGAGGGCAGTTTACAGCCATAACTCAATGCTGTAACATGCACAGGTTGAGCAAAATCTCTGTCATGAGAACAGAGCATGTACATGTACTTATTTCTGACAAACTTGTACATCCTTCAAAACTTTTTTTTTACACCCTGAAGCAAGCGATGAACAATGGTGGGTGCAAATTTCAGATTTTCCAAGTTCTAATGGAGGGTTTTATATCTACAGCCATTTCAGAACTGAAATAGGAGTCTCCTGTTCTCAAACCCAGTAATTATGATCTCGGAGAGGCCTGACTGGTACCCCGGCTCAAGCTCAGTCTATTATGGGCCATGCCCAAACTGAAGCATCGGTAACCATGTAAAAGAAAAGTGAATGTGTTTGTTTTGTGCTTACAGGGAATCTTTCACTGACAAACCGTTGCGCATCTTTGTCATGTGATAATACTCTGGTGTTTGTTTCAATACGGCCGTTTCACAATAGTGCGCCACCAAGAGTTTGCAACACGTTGGCCAATCACAGTGCGCGAAATTTGTCGACCCAATGCGCGTTTGGAAAGGGTCGACAAATTTCGCACGTTACGATTGGCCAACGTGCTGCAAATTCTTGGTGGCGCACTATTGTGAATCGCCCGTATTCAGAATTAAGCGCTGAATTTGTTATTAAGCCTCTGCATGCTACCCGGCTCACAAAATGTACAGCAATGTTCAACGGAATTCATCTGAAGGAGTATAAAGTGTATAAATACTACAGCTACTTGCATAGACACACGGTAACTTGAATGAGTACAACAGTGTTAATACATGGAAGTGACTTTCCATGTGAGCACTTTCACATTAATCGACTTGCAAATACTGATATACCAACATGTAATTCCTGTATGTTTATAATTGTTTAAACACAGCACAATTCCAAGTTTATCCATAACATGGTTGCGCCAAAGTAAACCAACCTTTGTTTCACTGTTAGTTCCATGTGACAGCAAGTTAGGGAGACAAAACATTTTCATGTACTGACAAGAGAGTAAAAAATATAACTCATGCGAACAATAACTTACTGCGTTACCTACTTACATGTTAATTGTGTTGTATTTATATGCCAACATCAGTTACTTGCATAGCTTTTGGGCGTCATAGGAACCTGTTTCCAAGCCTTCACTGACGCCCTATTCATGTGCTGATCTGAATCACACTACCATCTCAATAATGGTACAGACCAATGTAAACCACTGAAGCTGACAGGTTGAAATCACAGAGTAGCTCATAATGCCTGAACATAGATCACATCTTGCCATGTACGATAATGGTACAGTCCAAGTCGATTGTCTGACCTGAATGGCAGACACTCCGATTCTAAACTGTCATTCACGCACATGAACACCCTAAATAATTCAGTAAAGCCAGTCCAGAAATAAAGTCTCTCCCCATTGGCAGAATGTGCCAGTGCACAACTCTACGATGTGGGGAAAAAAACAACCGCAAAGGAACCAAACAAAGACTGACACACTACAAGAATAACTTAGAAAACAAACAAAATACCGACTACGAACTCGAAGGAGTCCAAGATTTGACTGCACCTTCCTACAAACCCGAAGAGACCAACGGACGATTTCAGAACCACCATACTCTTGGAATAAACAGGAGTTTATCATAAAATACTTCAGATTACATCGGCAAAACACTATTAAAAAAAAAATTGCATCAGTCCCATTGTCGGGGTCTTGATTACACTTTTTTCAAATTTCTTTTCAGAATCTTGCATCGTAGAACAAGTTACAAAGCTTCATATACACGAGTAAATATTGGAGGTGTATATATATCCTCCCCTCAATATTACTAATTTTTTCATTTTTTCAATTTGTTTTTATTCACTTTTCTTCACCTTTAAATTTCCCAACATCCAATGGCTGCATCTTTCTGCTTTGGTACATTCCATTGGTGATGATTAGCAACTTTAACCACCCCCCTAAAAAAATCATCTAAAAAGATATATACTCTCAACAAAAAGTCAATGGCATCAATTTCTGACTGAAATTAGGGAAAAAGTAACTGTAAGTGTTAGTACCTGTTGACTTTTCAATTCCAAATTGGTACTGTGAGTAATAAACGGTATACTGTGAAAATGGGCCATAACTGGATAGAGTTCACAACGGAATTGAATCCAATTCACTTGAAACAAATTCTGATAAAAACAAACTTGGTCCGTTTCTGATCCCAATTGGGGGCACGACAAGAAGAGGATATCGGGTTGGGTTGTCATTCCGGAAAGAAGATGCGTACTGGTCAAACCTGGGACTCCTTCATTAATTGTCAGGCCGAGTCGGCCATCAGACGGAAGATGTCCTCCAGCTTGTCCCCTAAGCCTTGCCTCTGCGCCTCCTTGTCCTCGTCAAGGGATTGGAGGATCTGTTGACGCGTTGGGAAATGAGGCAGGAAAAGAAGATTAGAACGGCTGACTCTGGCCAGTAAATTGATGTAATACAATGTGTTGAGTTATCAAGCCAAATTAAAAACATGTCACATGCACAAGGCCTTGCGGCTGGACTTGTGGAAGGACGTGTATGGCTGACTTGACCGCAACACCGGTGATACCTCGTCAATCATCTCTGTAACTTCTTCTTGTTCGTGATCAGGTGCTAGTGGCTCAAGACCTTGTTGCTGATTCAGCCAACTGTAGGTTCAACCCACAAATGTGGGGTTGAGACCTGTGTTCTTAAGCAAGATAATCTTCTGAAGTTGATTCTCTCAACCCGTGGATATATTACTACTTCTGAGGGGAGAGGTGGCTGCTGTGTTTGGAACAGCACTTGGTTGCGAGAACAAAAATGTTGCATACCATGATGTAAAAAAAAATCACAGTATTTTTTACTAAAAATCTTAGCACTCTCTATCTCTAGCCTACCTCACTCTTGAAGATGCAAGCGTAGCAGAAGTAGAGCTCGTTGAGCGCATTGAGAGGCTGAAACTCGTTCTGGTAGCGGTTGGTGTGAGCAGCCAGCATAGCGCTCATGTCCTGATCGCTGATGGACGGCATGTCGTTGATGTCTTTGTAGTACCTGACACAGCAAGTGCAGAGGAAAAATCAGTGTAGCTCAGTGACAGATCAGGGAGTGAATGTGAAGCCCTGTGTGAATTAATTGGCTATGGCTTGCAATTATACTTAAGCCTATGGGAAATGACTGCAGCCGCTATCTGGTGGTTTCCAGTCGCAGCCAAGTAGATCAGACACTGTCAGAGCCTCCATCCGCCCTGCTGTTCTCGTAACCCTCTCCTTCAAAAATCTGCCAACATCCAACTCCAGGCTTAATTTTGAGCGACTTAGAAATGTACAGCCTGATGCATTCGCTTCACACGGGTGTGGAACCAATTTTGCCAAGGTACACAGATGGCAAAACTGAAGATGAACTACGGCGTGTAAGTGCCAAAGGTCACAACACAATGCCAAGCTTTCCAGGTTCCTCAGAGGACAGGAACCTGGCTGAAACAGGCAGAGACTGTAACGTGTTTGAGTTGAAATGTCCTTGCTCTGCGGGTCATGTTTGGAAAGAAGCCCTTAACCGACGAGGGGCGGAACTTACTTGGCCACCCACTGCTTGTACTGGGGGATGTCTTTGGCATACAGCAACTTGTTGGAGGGGGAGTCCTTGGTGAGGTGCTGCTCCGAGACGGAGCAGGAATCGATCAACGTCTGGCCGATGATGGACACGCAGGCATCCACCGTGTCAGTCTTGTTGATGTCAAAGAGGACGGTGGGGTTCATGATCAGGTTGACCCAGAATCGTAGCTGCAGGCTGTTGAAGGGAGGGGTGGGGGGAAGAGGAAAATAAATGAGATTTCATAAGAAATGCAAACGTAGTATTCTCAACTTCAGCTAGTTACTCTGGGAAAATGACCGAAAAAATGACAATACTTGGTGGTAAAACCTGAAGTGTATTTCTGTCTTAACTGGTAAGTGAACCAGAGACCGCTGACCAGCAATTCCAGCAGCTCAACCTTTATGGCACTCTGTGGGTTTCCTCTCAAACACCAGCAACTAACAGCATCGCCACTAGCACTGGTTTGCAAGCACAATGAGCACATTTAGGGATGCGCATGCAACTGGGACTTCAGTGGGAAAATGAATAAGGAAATTCAAAACCGACATAGGGCTTTGTAATGCACAGTGGCAGAACGGCGTACCAGTTGCTCTTCCATGCATGTGCCACGTCCGGGTTGGTGATGCCCTGCGAGGTGGCCTGCTCGTCTAAGAAGTCAAACAGGTACTTGACGGCGATGGGGACATCTGATTCGCCGTTGAAGATGGTCTCTAGGAGCTCATCCACAAACTGCTGAAGGATACCCTGCACGATGAACAAAGGGAAAGTGGAGAAATGGTGTGATTGGACAGAAACAAACAACTCGACAAAATTTTATTTAAGCATGGTTTGATGATGGGGGCCCTGTCCAAATCGTTTGATGAAGGCCAGCAATATGAGGCATGTATCTCTGAGAAGCTACAGTCTAGCCCTGTCTCTGGGCTCATTGTAATTATTTCTCGCTAAGGCAAAGTCATTCAGACTTGGCCAAACTGCTCAAATAGCAGGAGAATTTCTTTATTCATTGGGTACTTGATACCTGACCACATGCAAACTAACATGTGGACTTCACTTTCTCCGAATCCCTGGCACTTTTGTCCCAGCAGTGTAGTAACTCTGGAAAGTATGCGGAGTGAGCTTTTTTTTTCACAGTGTGCAAGTTCAGAATTCAAGCAGAGCATTCTAAAAAGGAAGCATGGAAGCAAGACCACTATATGCCAACTCACGATCAGTGAACATATTCAAACTGGCGGGACTTTTTCGGAAATACAACGCGACTCGTTAAAGCCCATCTAGGATGTCAAAGCGGTATTCCAGAGGAACAGTGATGTTCCCTTTACCTTGGTGGTAAGCAGCCTGGGCAGGTAGATCTCTGCCATCATCTTCTGGTCTCTCTCCCCCTTACGCAGGCTGCCGGAGTCCACGTGCTTGACCAGATGCCACAGGGTGGCACCCCTCTCCTGGTCAATGATCGGGGAGGAAGAGGTAGCCGGGCTAGGCAGCGTGCCTGGACAGACAAGAGAGGGCGGTTAAGTGGTACTGTCAATGTGGCGATGAACAGCATGCAATCATAACACCTCACCCACAAATTCTGTACCTTGATTGGCCGGGAGCAAGTCACATGGCATTTGGTATTTTGGCTATCTTGCTGCACACTGGTATTGTGTGCAAATATGTGCGCGCATTGTACGTGCTCCAAAGAGACAGTGCTGGGTTTTTATACTGTGAAGTTACCATTAATTCAATGAGTTAAAATATAATTCAATGATACATGCTTTAATGATTCTATGAAGTAATCTTTGTTTGGATCTTCAACCTTTAGAACATATGTGTTCTAATCCTACAAGACTACTAGTGGGTTGAAGTGGTCCAGCTTACCATATTTCCTTGCTGGTGTGTTAGGTAGCGATCCACCATTGGGCTGGGCTCTGACTAGCCTCAAGGTTGCACCGTCTGGTACCTAATCCCCCAAGCAAATAATAATAAATAATACTGATAATAATAATTGAAAATTTATAATGCACCATTTCCATAATAATGATCAACGGCTCAGAGAAGCAAAGAAGGGACAAAGTGGCCAATTACAGTTGCCAGAATAAAACCTATTGTTTCTTCTTATTCCTTAAAACTTTTGTTGGTGGCTTAAATGATCTCACTTGATACAGACTTTCCTCACAAGTTCAATGACAGCTGAAAGGGGCTACATCTGTGCCGTACACAAAAATGTGATTTTAAGAATTAAGTATGGCAGTAGCATACATTCCTGATGAATGAATGAAACACTCCTCAGTACACAAAATAAACTACTCCACTCGGTAGCCGTAACTGCAATTAAATTTGGACATTCCGGACAACTGCTGTTCTACATCCATGCTCTGGCAGCGATCGTTTCAATTAAGCGTGGCATGGCAGTTGCACAGCTTCTTGACAGGGCCAACTAAAGCGGCTTCACTGCTGGACAGTGTCTACTCAGGATGTTGTTACTGACCTGATAGTAGGCCAAGGTGTTGATGCGTTTCCACTCTCCGTCGAACCTTCCTCGACCGTCGTCGTCCAGCAGGATCATGCTGCCAGGCCCATCCGGTCTGTCGCACCATTCTGCAGGACATGGGTTCATCACAATCATGTGAAAATAATGACCACAGTGAAGGTGAGAGTTCTGATGAACTTTACCAGTGACCAATGTCATTGTTAAAGCTGCCGTGCATGGAAAATTGCTCTAAGAGTCAAAAATCGATATTGATGACAAAAAGCATGATGGTAATTCTACGACGGGGAAACTGGGCACTGCGAACAGGCAACAACTATGAAATGTCCAGCTGAAAATAACACTGTGCCGGGGGCTAGATTAAATACTGCCGACACGTGGTTAGTGTTGAAGATCATGAAAATCTTTACAGTTGGGATTATGTTATAAAGCTCATAATTTTTAGAACTTAACTGTGACTGAAATGCGGTTACGTAGACTAAACAATAATTGTAATCCAAACTAGGATCAGAATTAGTTGAGTGGGTTCATACCTAAATCTAGCTCATCTCGCATGGGCCGTTTGCTGAATGGACATGATTTGTAGATGGCGTCTAGAATCTTATCCTTCGTCTGTGATATGGTGTCGCAGTCTAACACCTTCAACTGGATGGGCTCTGAGGTGATATCCAGACTGTTGGTTTTGATGTTCTAGAATATAAGCAGCGTAAGGAGAAAATGTGAATCTTAAAGGTTTATTTCAACAGATCTGACGAATTTTTCTTCCATTAGAACCAGTTTTGCCGACAATCCATTTTCAATCTTAGCAAAACAAGTCTGCGGCGTATATTTGTTTGGCCAGCTGTATGGAGTTAAGCTGGGGGTCATATCGTTAAGTGAAGCTTATTCCTTAGCAAAGGATCAGTGGCAAGCAATATGCATCACAGGACTTTTTTTATTCATGTCCAGCGCATGGCATAGTTTTATAAGGAAAGAAAAAAAGAGAGTTTCTGACAAGTCGGGTAAAATTTCAAAACTCACGTAATGTATCTCTCCTCCAAATATTGGTTATTTTCTGGAGGACCTTTGGCCCCAAACGATCAACATTCCATCAACATAACAAGAGAAGGCCTAGTTTATAAGATGCATCATTCCTGCGATAAATCCAGGGCCTTATGGGGGATCCTGGTGGTTTGCTGCAACCTGATGACATTTAGCCTCTAGCTTACAATCATAAAGGATTATGGTCATCTGCCTTGCAGCCGAAGGCACGATTATACAATGGCTGCCCCGTCTGGAATGGGTCCTGGAAGGCCACTTACCAGCGTTTTGAAGTCAATCTGCTGTCGAATGACTTTCATCTCACTCAGGCCATACCGCGCCTCCCCAGTGACGGCGTCAACTGGACCCTTGTCAATCTGTAGGAATGGGAAACAGATTTGAATTTAGACTACTAAATGACAGCTATAATACATGATTCAGCTTGAAATGAAAACCAAGAAATCAAACTGTCAGATATAGATGATAGGCAATCAGGACAAAATATCATTTGGCAAAATTCAGAAATTAGTCTGCAAATATTGAAACATACATGTAGTCTAACAAAAATCAAGTAAAATGCTAAAATCCTAACACGATGTGCATTCTAAAATTCTCTGTTTACTAGCTCCTTGCGTGGTGTTCCTAGGCAAATGAAGTAATGGTGAGCAATTCTTTATTGTTTTCTGTTAGGCCATATTATTGAAGGTGCTAAGCACAAAACTCAGCTTAGCACATGAAACGTTTCGTAGTAAAAGAAGGGCTACCATAAACACTTGGCTAGCACTAGAGGAACGTGTTACCATGGCTGGTTGACTTTGGATGTGGCCTTCCTTAGCATTTAGTTTAACACCATACATTTCCTGTGTTGGAAGTTCTGGCATGCTTGACATCATACCTGCTGCTTGATAGCGTAGAACAGGTGGAATAGGGGTTTCCCCATGCTGTCCTTCAGCGAGTCATACATCAAGATGGACAGCCAATGAGCCACCAACTTTTCGACGACTGCCTCGCTCCTAGAGTCAGAAAAGTTTGAAAAATTCAATAATTTTGGCATCTGTGCAGATGACCTCTTATCCTGAAGTCTCACAGACGGACACAACAATTTCAGTTTCACACTCTGTGGCTACAAAACAGGAACCTGAACCTGGAATAGTCTTGTCTTTTGATAAAGAGTCTACGAATGCACCCATCAGTCCATCAATAATGCCATAGTTATAGACGTCACAAATCTTGAAGGTAAGTTTCACATTAGTAAAAGTGTTGGAGAGATTTAAGTGCCCTAGAGAGGTGACCTTACTCAATCAACACCTGACAGACAGTAGTGTTGCAGCTTCTAGGCCTCTCTGGTGATTCTTCCCTGGGATTTTGACTATCCAATCCTTCTAATTAAAGTGGAGCTTTTGTGAAAATTTTTTAGACTGGCAAGCTTTTAGAAGCTCTTAGCTTTGCCTCTGGCTTACTCCTGAGGCTTCAGTTCCATGGATGTAATCCCGAGTTGAGAAGTAAGGACTCAATGTAGCTTCATTCTCTGCTACAGAAACATTAGCAAGTCTAATGTGACACCATTTTGTTTTTAAAGTATTTTTCAGTCGGATATTAAGCATTTGACACTGACTGTGAAGCTCAAGTCAAGATAATGCCAGAGACGGCGGTGAGGCTGAGAATTGCAAAACAAAAATGGGTGCAGGTGCTCGGTACCTTCTCAGCAGCAGCTGTGCCCGCCCCTCCTTGGTGTACACCTTGATCAGGTCCTGCAGGAGGAGCTTGACGGCCTGGGTCAGGAAGTCCAGCTTGTTGTGCAGGGCAATGACAAGCAGCGAGGCAATGTTGCTGCGGTCCTTCAGCGACAGGGACTTCTGGTTCTCCAGGGTGCGGACAAAGATGGCCAGGAAGGTGTGGTTGGTGATCAGGTTGCCAAACTGCACCAGAGCCTTCTCTAGGACATTGCGCTTGATGCCCGAGATCTGAGCAAGACAGATTGGGGGGGGGTTCAACATTTCTACATGATCAAAAATGTCAGCTGGGCCCAATCTCATGACACCACTTACCCTAAGCAAAAAGGCTTCACTAGCCATTGGACAACATTATGAGCTAACAGTTTCACAGGTCCGCAGAGATATGTGGGTTAGATGCATCCACAAATACTACATCTAAAGATCCTACGCTTACTTGGCTAACGTGAAATTTCTGTGCTAGTGCTGTAAGCACCCAATGCTTATCCTAAGGGTGATGTCCCGTAATAGCACAGCCATGGAATTGAGCTCTAATCGTGATCTGATTTTGAGATGGCAAGGTGTGAAGCATTTGTACACACTGTTAAACTTTATCCACCTGAAAACTCTGTTAAAACCTGCCGCATCAAAAACCGCATTAAGCAAAACTCAAAGGTAAATAAGAAAAATATCAATCATTCACTACAGTGATTACGTTCATTCTTTCCCCCCTTGACTTACATTTTCACGTACAACAGGAATCTCTCTGAACACGGGATGGCATGGATTCTCTGGAAAGAGGAGCCTCGCTACATAGTCACGGTAGTCACGGAATGGTATCCCCGATCCCTCCACGTCACTGCTTACTGTCAGGACGGTGATCTGCAGCTCGGCAAAGGCTGAAAGAGACACAGCAGCGAGAAAGGTATGACTCGGGTCAGAAGAGAAGTGACCCTGGGTCGAAGAGTTTTGGTCACTGTTGGGAATGGCATGGATGCCTGTGGGAGGCAATGGCTAGCATCTTGCAGCCATGTGCCAGGGATGCGTGCGTTTACTGGTCCCAGCAGAATGCTCAGATGCGGCATTCAGAACATTAGCAAACAAATTTCACAGAGGCTATTCAGGGGTGAAGCCATATATCGCCCAGCATAGATGCTTAACGTTGGCCTGTACTATCTATTCCAGTAATGTTGTCACTCTCTTCTCACCATCCTTGCACTCCTGAGCCACCCTCATCTCCATCTCGTCCCTCTGTGACTCCATCTTCTTGAAGCGGCGCTCGTTGGCGCTGATGCGGCGCCAGATGCAGATGATGAACAGGACGATGAAGATGATGAGGGCCACGCCGCAGACGGCACCAATGATGATGGCCAGGGGCAACTCCTCACGGAGATACTCGACGCGCCCCACAGGCTTCTCCAGGTTGCCGTGATAGACCTGGGGAACAGAGAAAAAGATTGACAAGCTGGGCCACGTCCAAAACCAGAACAAGCTCACAGAGCAGCGGCTACATCCAGTTGCCTGCTCCAAGCATAAACTCTCGCATTTGCGACTGGCAAAGACCTGGAGCTAGCTATGGACACATATTCTGAGGCCAATTTTCCCATAAAAATTGTGTGCCTAATAGACCACTTTCTAGAAATCATACATGATAATGTTGCCCGGTGGAGGGGGTGCCATTTGTTAACACTGGTGCACGGACACATACTGTGTGGAGAATGTAGCAGCAGATGTGGATCCCACCAAAACAGCAAAAATGTGACCTTAGTGTCGTCATGGATACTCACGGCGGTTCAGTCTTGTGACCTTTTCCCTTCCAACAGTAACAAGGCACGTTTAAGCCCTTGTCCGAAACAGGCCTCTCGGCTTACAGCTTAAGTCATTTGTTGCTCAAGTGCGGCCACGCTACTCTTGTCTGGACAACTTACCACTACATTGTAGGTTTGTCCTACTTCATTTTCGGGTGCCTCACAAGTCAGGCTGTCTTCATTCTGCATCAGTGGACTACACGACAGATTCCCCACAGTGACTGTGACATCACCGGACATGTACGTTGCTTTGATGTAACGACCCTGGGTGTGTGGAGGGGGAGGAAATGACACTTGAGTGGCCACGAGAATGTACATGTATGAAGCTGATTTCTCTACAGATGTCTGCACTAGTTTAAAGCAGGAGGTGGTGGGTTTGAGTCCCACCCAAGTAAGCTTGTGAATTTTTTTGCAACCTCTCGGACAGGCACTGAGCATACAGTGTTTATCAATATACACGTTGGGTAACGGCAAAACCCGTTGTATAAATTCTCTATAGCCTTTTCACTCGGTGTTATTTTTGGTTTCCAAGGATATATGAGGACCCAACTTCACGGTGTCAATGAACAGAGCAGACCTTTGCTTTAATGAGCCCGTTCAGTATTCCAACAGCGCATGTATAAACTGAAGCGTATCCGAGGTCATTCGGGAACAGTGGCATGCACGGGCAACTGTCTGCCCCATCAGCGCAGCCACACTCTGACTCACAGGCCTTGTTCCCAAAAAACCTTTGCCTGCTTGAAATACCGACCTAGCTCACTGCCAAGTCAAAACCAGCAAAGTACTATGCATTCATGTGACATTTTGGCTGGTAAGCTGCATTTTGGCAAGCCAAATATTTCTCTGCTTAGTAAACCTATCAGCTCCACAAAAATCTAGCATGACTTTTTTGGCGGGAAAGGGCCGTTTAACCACTTGCCTACGGTAAAACTCCGAGGAAAACTTGTCCAAGGCACAGTATTATTTTCGGAGTTAAAAATGAAAAGATATCCAAACCACAATCCTTTAAAAAGTTGGGAGTTTATTTGTTCAAGATTTATGTGTATCGTTTAACACACTGTCACTTTTCTCACACTCCGAGACAGTGTCAAAGAGCACTAGTTGCCACAAAGCCTTGCTGCGGCTTGCAGCCGCTTGAGGGTTCCACACGAGCTCAACCTCATGCACACCCTTTTCATAGGAATCCCTCGAGTGTGAAGATGAGCACAGATGTCACCGAGTGCTGCTTGAAGACTCGGTCAGAAAGTATTTAAACATCTTCCGTGTTATGGACAAAGGAAAATTCACCCATACAGGCGCTGCATGCTTGATCACACATCATGGGATGCGGAGTGGTTCAAATCAACACCCCGTTACCTTTATTTCTAGCATCTTGCGCTCCTTGTAAGCCACTCTCTGGACCTCCTCAAACATGAAGTACTCTGGGTCGACGAACACTCTGAAATCGGACTGGGACATAATGGTGACCCCATCCATGACAAAGCTGATGTCGCTCCCGGGTAGGCTGAAGGAGGGCGGTGAAGTGCTGTTGTCGAAGGTGAAAGTGCCTGCCAATTCTGGCTTCGAGAGATCGGGCGACTTGCACTCCATAGAGGTGGAGCTGAGGACAGTACACTTCTGTAGTGAAGGTTTGAAAGAAAGATACACTGAAGACTGATGCTGTTTGTTTTCTAATGGATAAGCAATGAAAACCAGCGATGCCCACTTGAAGCTGAAGGAAATAGCAAAGAAAAGAGTAATACCAGTATACAACACGGCCTGAAGTTTTGTGGGGAAAAACTAAACTTTTGGTGACTTCAGAGGTGTTGAGGATTCCTTCCTTTATTCTGAATCCCTGAATAGACGTACTTCATGTTTATAACCCTAACCACGCTAAACCCAACAAAAAGTGGTCACTTTCTGTGGAATTTTGTTCTAGCTGTAGGATTCTGCGGGGTTCAGCAGGGTGCCTCGAGAAAAACCCTGACGCCAGTTGGGATCAGAGGGCACATTCTAATGCCAGAGAACATGTTAGACAGTACATACTGTGATGATTGTGCTATCAATCTGCTGGCTCGCTTGTCTCTTGCTCCGGGTGACTCCTGGCATTTTCCTGATTTGAATTTCCATCTTCGGCTCCTGCACGACATCCAGGTTAACTCCCATCACCGCTATGCTTAATCCACCACTGAGCATAAGAACAAGCAAGAAACGCTGGCAGTTTGAGGTATGGACATATATTTCCTTGTTCCCTTCTCCCCCCCCACATGCTACCTGTACTTACCCCACATGCTACCTGTACTTACCCCACATGCTACCTGTACTTACCCCACATGTTACCTGTACTTACCCCACATGTTACCTGTACTTACCCCACACGCTACCTGTACTTACCCCACATGCTACCTGTACTTACCCCACATGCTACCTGTACTTACCCCACATGCTACCTGTACTTACCCCACATGTTACCTGTACTTACCCCACATGTTACCTGTACTTACCCCACACGCTACCTGTACTTACCCCACATGCTACCTGTACTTACCCCACATGCTACCTGTACTTACCCCACATGCTACCTGTACTTACCCCACATGCTACCTGTACTTACCCCACATGCTACCTGTACTTACTCAGGTATTGAAGGGTCCAGGTGATGAAGGGGGAGCGGGTTGGGGGAGCGGGCTAGCCTAGCGGTTCTTTACTGGCTTTGCACCAATGAGGCCCAGGATCCAGTCCCGGCTTGGCCCAGGCTTTAAGTGCATTTGGTTTCCAGTACATACTCACTCTAGCAGGTTTTCTCCAGGTACTCTGGTTTCCTCCTGCCTCTTAAACTGGACCTTCTTCCTAACTCGATAGGGATCCCATTGGAAATAAGTTGCAAACTTTCATGGGTAATCCCTGGTATTACCTAATTGTGAGGTAATACCGAATAAATCCAATCTAATCCAAGCTTTCTTAGGAACCTTTTTGGAGCAACCTTACACTCCTCTTCAATGTAGGACATAATAATTTCGAACCCATTTCAAAGTGCACTTCTTAAAATGTTTAAAATGGTATAATTTTTCTGGATAATAAAGAGCGTTGTTGCTGTGATTGCCAATCAGGGACAGATGCCACTTTGTTTACAGGTTTTTCTGTTCAAATTGTGAAGCGAAAATAAGCTCATGGAGAGCACTTATCAGAATGGCTTATTTGTCGGCTTCCTGCCATGCATTCACACAACAGTGAATCTTCAATACAAATTTTAAAAAGCAAAAACTAAAAATCCAGCAGTTTTCAGTGTCAACACCTTGACTGCCGCGCATAATTTCAAAGGGGTGTTCCCATTTGCCAAGCGTTGTATGCATGGACGCATATCTAATAGGCACCTTTCAGGTGTCTATTTCAACATAAGCATTTTGCACATGTATGCCCTCAACACTGCCAGCAGCGTACATGTATTTGATGTGTTCTTCAGTGCTGCCATTTACACTATAATAGCCTTTCATTTTCTACAAATATACTCATAAAGGCAGAATCCGGTACACCTGTTATGAGAATACTCATAGTCAGCAGTCAACATGTTAATGTGACATTCAGGATTTCTCCCAGGAATGACATCACTGTTTTGCTCATGAATATGCAAATTTTCACACGCATAACAACCCTAAAAGCACCAAAAAGACCTTTCACGTAGCAACCAAACCTTTAAAATCCGGTCCATTGAAAGAAACAGGTGCTTTTTCAAGGATTATGGTGACAAATAATCTATTTCATAGAACCCTTAATTTTAAACTCTCACATGCTACCCCAGGCCTTGCACAAGCTTGAAGCAGGAACTAGACAAAGGAGATTGAACCTAGAATTAGCAGAGGTGGAAGCCACAGAGTCGAATCAAAACAGCATCCAGACATCTGAACTGATCCCTTCCAGTAGTGTAAGTCGCAGACAGAAGAAACATACCTGAGAATCATCTGTGTGCGGTCCTGCTTCGAGATACTTGGATTCTCCGTGTACGTGAAGTTGCTGGAACTCACGGCTGCGCCCACTGCGTCAAAGGTCATCGTCACTGGACCCTCGTTGCCCGTCTCACTTGGCGATGTGATGCAGCTGATGGCATCACCTGACAAGCTGTTTGTGAAAAAGGCAAAATGCAGAAGACTGGCTTAGAGTGACTCCCCAAACTTGGACAGTTTCAATCTGCAAACGACATTTGGCTGCATATAAGTCGCTGGATAGCAGCTTTTTCCCACAGTGGCATGTGCTAATCCCGGCTGCAACCAGTTGATTGGGACCCTGAGCTCCGGCTATGTCTATTGTCAGCACGTCCCCACGTATTTTTCAGAGGAAAAGACCTACACAGCTCTCTAGACAAATGATTTGGGTGCAGCCTGAGTCACAGGCTGCATCCAAATCAGGTGATTCGGATGACTTCTGATTGACCATTAATTTGTGTGTGTGTTACAACTCCGCTGTGCGCGCAGAGCAACACCTGCACACTCAGGGGTGAAGAAGTAAACAAGCAGATTAAACGGCTGGAGGCCAAGTGAACACGAGCAATCTATATTTACAGGGGTGGCCAATGGGTTCAACCGTTGACCATCGCCCCCCCCCCCCCACCGAGTCTGCAGTTGCCAATGTGCACACATGTCTCATCACCCAATCTGTGCAGGTGGACCATGTGCTAAACTTGACCGCTACACTGGGTCTCTTGCATGGCAGCGCCTTGGGGTGTTGCAAATACAAGATTGCAGCAAGATATTCTACAAATGGCTCTCAGCAGTCAGTCTTTGTGGCATTGCGGGCGCTTCAGAAAATCTGGCCCATCTACCTTGCTTTCTTTTTGTTTTTCAAAGTCTGGTTCTTTTGGCCAAAAGTGATACTGTCCACAAGTTTTCGGTGACGTGACTACCATCTGCTCTAAAGAAAAATTAACCAAAATGGTCACTCACTTGCCAGTGTCAGCAAGGTCACAGAGCATGCCAGCTACAGTGATGGTCCTGCTACCCCCTGCATTGAGATGTATGCCAGTCAACGTGACCCTTGACCCACCTGCTTTGGGCCCAAGAAGCGGGTGGACATTGGTGATAGAGGGTACCTGTTAAAAAAAAGCAATCAAGTACAATTAATTTGATGTTTTTATGTTTGTCACTGTCAAAAGATAAAGGGTAAATGTAAAAACCAACAATACCGGATAAATTTAAACAATTGAGAAAGGACACCAAAACATACCACGAAGGAGAAATTTTCTTCAGACACTGTCTCCAGATCTGGCATTGAGGAATTGTCCCTGCCAATCACGACGATGACGGGGCCGCTGGCTGCCCCATCTGTGCTAGAATTGGTCATGCAGACAATTCTGTTGGAGATACAGAAAGAATTCGATAATTCATGACTACACTTAAACCTCCACAAGTCAAACTCAAAGTTAAAAATCCGCTTGCCTCGAAGTGATGCTTTGTTCATGTTCCCGCCGAAAGAACAGGCGTTTGTGTACACAAATACTTCCGTGAGTCGAATTACCAGCAGCCAAAATCCCGCTTAAGTCAAAGTTTTTGCGACACTGATAAAAAAACCACCGCCAAATAGTTTCAGAAAGTACAAACATGGCACCACAAAACCACGGTCTGATTCACTGCTGCCAAGCATCGTCTTTTCACTCTTGATCTGCTTGCCCAGCATGCATGCTGTGCGGCTCGCTTCATAAACCATGCCACACCGTAACCACAACAACTCTGGGCTTTGGGGCTAGTCTGATTGCCACCGCAAGACCCATGAGCGGATGAATTAATCACTGCCTATTATAATGGTCACCAGACCACAGTAAGTGATGTCACAAGAAAAACCCATTTGAAAGCAGACCCAAATACTGCAAGCAGCATGCATCATATTGTAAACACGATCAACGAAAAGATCAAAAATTTTCCAAACGAAGGTACACCTTTAAAAACATGATGAAATGTATTGTAAATTTATTAGCAGAAACGAAACTTCTAGACAAAACAACAATGAAAATTCTTAGCAAAATGAATATTCACAAGCAAAATGTTCCATGGGAATGAACAGAAAGCAGAAAATAGCCACAAATGATGCCACCCATGGAACGAGTTTGGAGCAACAACATGTATGTCTGCATATGTGTATAGGTGTATTGGCTCCATAGCGGTGAGACTTTCTTGAACTCAAAGTCCAGATAACTTGAATTTTTAATTCATTCCCTCGAACTTCGACTTATCAAGGTTTGACTGTATTTATTCAAGGCCACTTTTGGCTTTGCTACACCAACTACACAGCACCGGATTAGCATCAACACTGACAACAAATGCAATAAATCAAGCCCTTTAAAACTCAACATCAATCAGGACAATAATCAGGGCTTCAGTACTACAGTAAGCAGAAAGCATGGAGGTTTGCTACAGTTGTCACAATATCGTCCGTGAGTTACATGTACCATCATGAACTCAAACTCTCATGGCACTGTTGTCGAGAATCAGTGGGTTTTCTAAATTTGTCAAAACTGGGAACGCTCTGATTTGTAGGCCATTGAAAACTCACAAATTTGAAAGGTTAAAATTGTAATGGAAGAGGTGGCGGTCATGGCTTAGGGATAGGGTATTAAGAGGTTCCTCCATGGGGCTTGCCAGTGAGACCCAGTTACCTCTCGGCAGGTGTGTACTCCGATTCCAGCATCCGACACGGCATTCCCGCAACGGTAACTCGTCTGATGTCGCTGACACTCTGGCCCAGGTTGAATCCCTTGATTACCACTTTGGTACCTCCGGCAACATGCCCACTTTTGGGGTCAAACTACAGAGTGACAGACAGAACAAATCAGATCAGCCATCAGAGGAGCTTACCATAAATCAAACAACGCATGATGCATGTTTGCAGGGCACATCTGACTGCTTACAACAACGAACCATAGTGTGTGACTGGCAACCTGAAGCAGCCAGGTGAAAAAAAAATCTGTTGGCAAATTCTCACCGTGGTGATGCGTGGGTCGGGGCACAGGTCAACCCCGCTCAGCCACCTCTGGCCGGTGCCCGGCACCACGGGGCACCGAGCGGACCGGCTGCACATTTTGGCCTCTTCACACCAGCCACAGGAGAACTTCGCATCTGCCAGGAGACATTTCCCGCAATCTGCTCGCTTAACTGCACACTTGTACAGCGTCACTATGTCAAGAAAATGACAATGACAGACTTTAACCTCAGTGGTAAATGTTCTTAAAAATCTTGTGCCAAGAAACCAAAATGAGTGTGTTTTGAGTAAAACCTCAGTAATACTTCCCAAACTTTTTCTTCCTTCCAAACTATACATGTACATGCAGGTGTGCTGGATACTGTTGTTTTGATGTACCCCCCCATGTCCACGCAGATTTTTCTTGAGGGTGTTTCCTCGACACAAACTCTAGAAGTTGTGGCATTTGTCTCCATCCTTGCACAGCTTTTTAATGGCAAGTTCAAGTGAGTACCAATTCTTCACAACGGGTTCATTTTCCCTGGTGCCCATGGTATATTTTGCATACAGGTTACCGGGGGAAAGGGCCAAAATGCAGTCATGATTCAAACTCAGCCTTGGTTAATCTGTGAGAAGTATAAAAAAACAGTATCCATTTTTACCGTTCAACATGAAGGGATTGTCCAGCACGAAGCGACCACCATTCCAGCGGACATGTAAATCAGCGACAATGGTGTTCTCATCCATGGTGTAATTGTACTGTTATGTGAGAGAAAATAGGAGATTGTTTTGACAAAACAATTACAGTTAATGTGAGCCCATGTAAAACTAATAAAATATGTGAAATCCCCAGGCTTTTTAAGGGAAACACATTTGAAACACCTGGAGTTACAGAGTTAATTAACTTCTCAAATTTTAAATTCTTTCAACAAAAAAGGATGTTTTAGTTAACAAAAAAAGTCAATCAAACTTTTGAACTTACATCAATATTATTTAGCAATAATTTCCGAATTAATTTTCACAAACACACAGTTGATGCTACCAAATGCAAATTAATACATCCCTGTTTCCAGCTGCTCTACATCTGTTAATCAGCTTAATTGGAATCTTCTTGTGATGAAGTGTCACAAGACGGAAACTTACATCGGCCAACTGTCTCACAGATTAACAGAATAACAATTCAAAAACTAATTTGTTCTAAAGGCTTATCAGCCTTACACATCTACTCCGAAGAAAACCTCTTGTCAACCAGGGTCACATTCTAACCAATCCTGATCATGCATCGTTAGAAACTTTAATACCCTACCTTCCTAGCTGAGCAACGGATGCTGGAGTCATCGAGTCTGATGCCTGGAGTCACTGCCTCCATTTCCCATCCGGGATGCTTCAGTGCACACTGGTAACCAGACTAAGGATGGAAGCAATAAGAAGTTAATTAAAGGCCTGCTGTAAACCGCCTGACAAATTGAGTGAATAGTCAAATTCCTCATGTTGAAGCTATCGTGATGGAGCCTGGCCATGTAAATACTGTCTACCGCCGGGGCGCCTGCATGTCCAATATGATGGAATGACCGCTTTCTGTGGGGACCATGCAGTAATCAAGGTTTCAGTTTGATGACCTGACGATAAAATGTTTATAGATTTAGCTCAAAGTGGCTGAAATCTTCAAAGGCCATTAGATGTTAGCATGATTATTGTCAACAGGCCCTGGTGGACGACATGCAGTAATGATCCATATTAGAGCAATCAGAATTGCAGAAAACATAAAATTCACTGGTTTCACATTTGAAGAAAAAACGTCCGTTTTCAGTTTAACGGAAGCAGGATTTTAAACCCTGACCTCTTGAATTCTGTCCCCATACATGTACTACTCCAACTGTGCATACAAAGATTCAACTGATTTTCCAGTTTCTCCTGTTTTTACGGTAGTACCAATATATACCATACTATTTCAGATGGGACTTGTAACATGATGCTTCAGTAATCAAAACTTAGTTGCTAGCCACTTCCTTGTTTTATTCTTTGAACAAACAAAGTACCAAGAATTACTGAACTTACAAATGCAGAAATGGCTTAACTATTGTTCTGCGTGCGGATGGCCAGGAAATTCTGTTCGAACAATTTCCTAAGTGCGCTCAATATTTCTTTGCAACGAAAACATTTCCAGTTTCTAAACTGTCCCTCTGTCAATGAGTCAAACAGGAACACAAAAAGCTGGTCTTGAGGAGTGAGACTGAGGCCTCTTGTTGATCTTGGTGAAATTGACAATGGTGTTTGGAATTCATAAATGGCAAGATGATATCTCGCTATTTACCAAAAGAGATGTAATGGGCTGATAACATTGTGAGATGTCGTGTGATGTTATTGCAGGCGATAAGGGCACTCTTTTGAAAACATGGAGGGGAACCCGATCCATGGACGTCTGCAGGATCACTTAACCATGACAGGATATGTAAAAGTGGGCCGTGACAGATTGTCTCCCAAATCCAGAAAGCCAATACAAGGACAGGATGTAACATATGCATTTCAGTTCACATGCATGCCCCTGTAATATGAGTCTTTGTCACTGTGAGCCGAGTGAATCCGCACAGATCTAATGAAAACACTCCCATGATACCTGCCTTTAAAATGAACTCATTAACAACTCAATGTACTATCAGAATGTACAATCAATGTCAATGTGCAATCAGAAAAATCAGGGGAACTAACACCTATACAGTATGTAACAATCACTGACATTACCTGGTACTATGAGGCACACACGATATGTACATGTTGGCAAAGAAAAACAAGTAGGCCTACGTGTAGAAGTATACTAAATATACAGGTACTGTTTTGTTTCAACTAAAAATCAACCTACATGTACATTTATGGTAGAGGTCTTTGCTCATTACCAGTAAAAGGCAGTTCACTCATTTCATATGCCGGCTGGATAAAACTGTGAAATCACATTTCCCTAACAAGTATGCTTGTGTCTTTCAAGAAAAAAAAGGAGAAAAAATTGGAATTTATTAGAAAGAGTCAAAAGAAAAACAGGGTTCCTTGTCTGAACGCTACATTGCCTGAAGATGAGTCAAAATAAATTCCATTATGAATCAGAAAAATCAGGAAAAAAAAGAATCTAAAGAGGGAATTATTTGTTAGTCTGTCAATGACACACACCTGCTGAAGCAAATGTTTCACCTTCTTGGAAGAATAACTTACTGGGAAAGCTGTTGCAATAAATGTAGTCAATTAAAACTCAATTCAAATTTTTCCCTGGCTGTACAAACCTGACTGTCGCCACGGTTTTTTGTTCTTTCTTCTTTTTGTTTTGAGAGAGCAGGGGGAAGGCATTTTTTTTCTGGGAGAAGAAGAAGTTCTCCCTTGTGTCCGATCTCCCACGATGCCCATGACCAAGCTGAGTTATGACCCAAGTTCGTAAAACAGCTATTTCTTGTGGAAGGGGAATACTTATTTCCCTGATACAACCCAAAAGTCTTTTCTCTGACTTCCTACGATTATCTCATCAATATTTAAGCAGTAACACTAGCCTTTACCTCAACGGGAAGACTAGCCACATTCACCGTGAAGTCCTGAGGTTCTGGTTCTCCCGCTGGAATGAGAATTTCATTGTTGTTGTCGATCCTTGGGCAATATTCCTTGCCCTTCCTCGGTGAGTCCATGTTCTGCACCTACATGTACCAATTGACGACAGGTGGAAAGTGATTCAATTTTTTTCCCCCCAACGTACTTCAATAGTTACATGTAAGGGTGGCACGCAGGGTTGTGGTGGGGGCATGGAAGGTGCGGTGTTAAGGCTGTGAGTAGACAGGCAAGATGTCAGTACTGACTCTCAGTCATCAAACCAAAACATCCTGTGATTTGAGATCAGGAATGTGGAGGTCTGACCTTGGAAAGTATGCAGTGATGCTGACGAAGGTGTTGACTGAGACGGAGTGGGAGGGGTAGTGGGAGGTTGGAGATGGGAGGGGGGTGGACTGGGTTGGGATGTGGGTTAATTCAGGGAGTATAGGGTAAGGTAAGATTGAGTGGGGTGGAGGGGAGGGCAATGTTATAAAAGTTGGAAAGTACAAGTAGTCACAGCAATTAAGATGGAGCGCTCTGAATGGCTGATAAAGCAACCTTTCCAAGGTACCGGTAATTTACCGAAATTCAAACCAGCATTCCAAACTTTCTTCCTTTTCCATACTGCTATGCAAAAATATAATCAACCTAACCCAGTACAACACAATGAAATGTACTTTTGCAGTTCCTAGAGAGGGAACTGAGATCTTCTTACTCCTCAAATAATGTCCTTAGGTTTTAGATGTGTCACTTTGCTGAAAGGCGAGTTAACAATGCCTCTCCAGCCCAAGTATTCCTTTTCATTTGCTCCTTCCTGCATCCAAGGCAGTCTATCAGCTGCCCAATGATTCTTGCGTCGACATTCTGCTTTTCCATTTCTGACACCTGAATATATAATAGCTCTCCAGTGGACACAAATGGAAAAACTGATGACTAGTACCGGTTAATTGTGTGGTCCCCTGGAGCATGACCAACAATGAGACACAAGTGTGCGAGCGAGACCCTTACAAGATATTAAAGTCACGGCTGACAAATTAAAAACGCAACCCACATTTCAAGGTGTCATAAATTATTAAAATGAATTTCTTTGAATCACAGACTCTGATGCCCAAAGGCTTGTTTTCCTTTTTTTTGACTTGAGATTGATTCCAAGCCATGGGCTATCAGAGCGAGAGGTGGATTGTAGCAGTTGACAATTCATTCAGCCTGGGTCTTAAACCCAGACAACTACGGTACCAGTAGTGGACTATTTCAAAAAGTGCTAAAGTAATTGAGCTATCCAGTCTTATACATGCAAATGCTCATCAATAAAGTCCTACATCAGCAAAGCTCTTGCACCTAAGCTACCCAGGTTTCATACACATATGCAAATGCTCTAGCACCTCAGCTACATCAGAAAGAAATGCTGTCCTACACTACTAAATACTCTAGCACCTGAGTTATCCAGCCTTACACTTTCATATAAAACTCTAGCACCAGGAATTACCTGGTAGGAAGACCTACGCAACTACTACTTGTACATGTACATATGAGTAATTAACCAATGCGTATATTTAAACCAAACTCACCTCCTGCCCAGCAATGACACCAGTCGAGTTACAGCTGCTTGCATTCCCCATGCACTTGTTCTCAAAGATGCACCAGTTGCACAGGTAATCGGCCACACACTGGGTGCAGCTCTCAAAGGCGCTGCAATTGTAGAAGTCAAAGGTCGTGTTGACGATGAGTTTGTCCATCTCGGTGGCCCGGAGGGAAAGGGTGACTGTCAGTTCACCTGCCAAAAAGATTACACAACAATCTTCCATTTTTCTTCAGCTCTGGCAGTACATGTTCATTGTATAGTATCGGCATACATGTATGTTGCATAAGTGAGAAAACTTGTTTTCGAGTCGTACAGACCGCACACAAATTATACAAACTATAACAGTTTAATATACAGAGGGGCCAACTTGAAGGTCATCCTAACTTTGTCCAACTTTTACGCATTAGAAAACTTCAAACGGTTCCCCCCACATGATTTAGTTTTGGCTGGGGTATCAAGTTACCCTTATTTTGTTTACATTTTAAATGTGTGCTTCAATGAATTTCACAGATATTTGTTCACAGTTTATGGGGGAGGGGGTTAGAATCTAAAACAACAATTTCACAGTAAAAATCCTCAACCATAACATCAAGTTACATGTAGTTGATTATCAACAGATAATGAACAGGGCAGTTAAAGAAAAAAAGGAGTGGAAATTCCCATTATATGTGATTTACCAGACTGTTTTTGAGGGGAATATTTAGACAAAAAGATAATGAAATCACCTGATGTAAAGATTAACTGTGGGGCACCTGTTTTTATGGAACACAAACAGCATTAAAATGGCAGGATAGTGCACGAATTACCTCCTTGAAGCACTGGCATAGCAGCCGGGGTCGAGCACTGGACGAGGGAATTGTCCATGGGTACCGCTGTCGCGTCCGTTGACCCCAGCGAGTCGAAGAAGCACTGGTACCTGTGGGTCAAGCTGTTATTCAGTACAGGCAGGCTGGTCACATTCAGAGTTAGCTGTGGCAGAAGGAAATCAACCGAAAACACCCTCTGATGATGAAACTGAATTTTAAAATTTAAATGAAAGTGACTAAGGTCTTCTTGAGTACCGGTACTCAGACAGCACTTTTCTTAAAATTCAACCTGTGCTTAAATTCTGGAACTCAAGACAACTATTTTTCTTTGTTATTTTTCAATGCTCCAGCGCCTTGATGTAGAATTCTTCTGATCCTCACTAGCTATGATAAATCAGTGTCAACCGTAAACACAATATCCATCTTGACCGACAGCACACCCTCATTGATTGAAAAGAGCCATGTTGGTGGGGAGTGTTCATTTTGTTGGTAGCCACACGACCGTAATACATGCATTTCATAGTCACTTTGTGAACCAGAAAATTCCACCAAAGGAGCCTCCTTTGCTAGGAAAATTGCACCCTCTCGAGAGGTTTACCTTCAGCCATAAATGTTAGTCAATGGTGTAAATCCATTTTCACTTTGGAGAGGTCCAGTATATTTCATTCAGTACAACATGAAAAACCGCATGTTTTCCAATGGACTTCCAACTGAACCAGAAACCTTACAGATTTTGACAAGATCCATTACCCTACTAATTATGAAATGTAATTCCTCACAAACAACTATGTTTCTCCAATTACAAGTTTAAGGCCAAATAAGAAACATTTCCTGAATTTCATTTTCTTTTTAGGGAAACAAACTTTTTCCTCATTTTATCAAACTGCCCAAGAGACACATTCTGAGGTTATTCAACACTCACTTTTCCAGGCACATGTAATTCACCATGTGTATTTTTTTTCTTCTTGAGGACAAACGTAATGATTGTTATTTCTATGAATCAATAAGGGGGAAAAAAAATGAAATGAAAGCTGCAGCTGTTTTGAACCGAAGATCAGGAAAGCCATTACCCACGATCCTCACCTGAGCAATGGCATCACTGGGAATGCTGGACGGCGTCACTGATTGGATATGTATACATGGGCTTCTGCTATCTATCCATCGATTGGTTGATGGGACGTCGGTCGCACCTGGGCACTCCATCTCCGAGCGCCTCGTACAGCTGTGGGAAAAAATAACAGGAACTCTTTGAAATTCACAGCACAGCTATTATAGGCAGAGGAGCATTCAAGCGATGCTCATTAGCTGCTTCAGACACCCCATTTTGAATGCAGATGTGAGTGTGTGGAGGCCCCAAATGTTATGCACTTTGAATACTCCTTTTTTTTTCATTTTTGGATATTCAGTTTACAAGAGCTGCCAAGTTTAATGGTCCAAAGCACTGCAAAAATACATGTACCTCATTATGCAGATGAAATTGACAAAACAATCAGTCCTCTTTTCAGATATACATGTAGTGTGGAACAAATTTTGCACAAAATAAAGGTGATGTGTCATTGTGTACTGAAAAGTTTTGTGGAAAAACAACTGAAATCCTCCAAATGCAGAGTGAAACACATGTCGAGAATTCAGTGTTATTTTCATTTTCACTTCAAACAATGCAGTTCCTAGATGTAGAAGACACAACGGGATGAAATCAATTTATTCTTGGATATTACTTCATCACCTTGGCCACAAAATTCATTCTACTGCAACAGAAACAGGATTACCCACATGATGTGAAACAGACTAAAGCGTTTTTTATTACTGCTGATCATTTCTGACTCCCTCGGAAACTGATCCGCTCATTGTTCTCGACGGTTTCACACAGTTAGGTTTTATTTTCCAGATGTGGAAATTAGAGAGCAACTTTCAAATTCGACAACTGACCTGCCAAACAGAGCCCCCTGTAATCACGTACCGGTGCCACAACTTCAGGAAAATGCGTGCGTGAATACGTGCGAAACCAAAGCAACCATGATGGTGAAACAAAAACTGACATCTTGTACACCTCTCCTACATGTAACTATGACACTTCCATACCACGGCCGCTCAAATTTCGACATGTAGGGCAAAGGTGCGTATACTTGTCCGAGTATCATCAGTTTCTTACTACCAGATACAATATGAGGTTAGGTGCATGCACAGGTCCTCTTTTCGTCCCATGCCATGTTTTCTTCAATTACACAATCAACACAGAGACCAGAAATGCATCACAGGGGCATAACAATTCATACTGGTGTTTACAAAAACAACAGACGAAATGAAAGCATCAGCCAACGTAGGGGGAAAAGAAGAGTGAACGAAGGGCTTAGTGATTGCTTGTAGAGTTAGATCAATTTTTACGAGATTTTTTAAAGGTTTGGATGGTTTTCTGATGTGCTGGTTATGGTTGTAACCAGTTTAGTACTTGCGCACATCACAAATCATTCAGTTTTAAGCCAGGTCATAAACAAGTAAAATGCACCGAGACAGAAAGCATTCCTTTGTTATTAATCTGTCTGTTACTTCAATATATGACTGGTCTTTAGAGAGGAGTTGTGACTGGTTTTGTGACAGGTCTAGTAACGGACTGGACTGTATGTGTGCAACTGGCTGTAATCGGCCCCATCACAAATCATGCAGTCTCCAGCCGAGTCGCAAGCCATTCAAACTGAACCGCGACAAAAACATTCCATTGCTACAGTTCACCTTGTCTCTCATGGTTGGTCTTGTCACAGGACAAGTGACCAGACTTGTGATGGACTCGCCAGTCCTGGTTTTTGGTGTGAGCTTTCACCGATGTGGATAGGTTTTCAAATGGCTCCTAGTGTGCAGAACTGTGCCTCCACAGCCTTACACTGAACAACAGAGCCTCAAATCTGGGAGTGCTAACTTCTGGCACTAAAGTTCTGGTAAAGCCTCATCCACTGCGCACAATACCGTTGATGGTAATCCTTCAATCCCACACAATGCTGCTTTTTGTATACAAGGAAACATACTGGCCCTTTTGGAAAAGTCAATAAGACGGAATAAAACTTGCAGGATAGAGATCACTGTTCTGTCTCACATCGGGAAAAAGTGTACAAGTCTTGTGGCCTCCCCCCATGCGAAGTAGATAATTTAATCATCTCAGATAAGAACCCAATTATTTTTCTCCTGCGTCAGGTTGAATAGTGACTTCCTTCTTGGCGGTTGGTCTTTGATTGCAACAAACTACAGATGGCAAAAAAAGCACACATGTTCATCTGGGTTTGCAGTTCCTTCAATAACTCCAGAGCCATGAGCACATTACATGTACATGTATGTGCATGCGGTGGAATTTCAACTGCGTCCAAGGTTATGCATGTCTGGGATTAAGCGGGCTGGACTTGTCGACCAAAGCGAGCACAGTTCACATACCTGTTCTGCAAAGGGCACCAGCCGCAATGTGGGTCTCCTGTTCCATCCATTCCCACACGCAAACAATCCCCACACGTTGTCAATGACTCGCAGGTTTCAATAGGAACCTTGGAAATCTGTCGAGGTCGTTCAAATAATAAAGAAAAATTTTCTCAGTTATTATATTCCACAAATGAGGAAGTGGAGGATTAAAATTCCACCACTCTTGTTTTTTTAATTTCTTTATTAAAAACCACGAAACTTCAGAATCCTGCAGAAGGGTAAATGACATACATCACCAATTACAGGATATGTGATGCATACATATATGGAAACTTTCAATGTGTAATGTTACAACACACATTACATAAACTCTGCACTTCAGCTTTGGAGTCAACTTGTTCAGAAAGACATTAATTAGCAGCTATACAGTTTATCAAAGCAAATAAAAATGCGGTTCTGAAAACCCATCAGGTTTCAATGCGAACCAAACATGAAAGGGATGACCCTCTGACCACGGCAAAAATAGCAGGAGTCGCTCGCTCACGAGTAACACTTTGCCTCAATTACCAAGGAGCCAGTATCATTCCAACATGTACATATCCCATGGGTACAATATGACATGTACAATCAGATGCATTTTAGGCTACCTATATTTCTGATCGAAAGGCTGATTATAATTCCACCAATAAGGTTCTCAAACAACAACCAGAAGAATACATAATAAAAATAACCTCTGTGCAACTCGGAAAAGCCAGATCCTACAGCCTCATACATGAATATGTAACCCAGGATAATACGATGTCATTGAAGAATCCGAGACCCACTTTTCCGATTTAACGCCACTGTCAAAAGCTCCAGCGGTTATTCTTATGGTTATTTCTACCTCTCCCCAAAGAGCCAACCTCCCTTACGGGCCGAGATTGCAATCATCTCTTAAATCCCCGCCGACTGATTTTGTCAAGCAATTTTTTACCCCGATTAGAAAAAGGGGGGCCCTGCAGGGCCCAGTATTGCAAGTCTTACAGATTTGTTTGATGACTGATTTGCTCCAGAGAAGCTTCGGGGGGGGGGGGGCAAAATCAAATCACGTAGAGTACAAGTGCAGAACAGTCAGTGACAGTCATTGGACATCTGCATATAGATTGCAAAAAGGCTGCCGCATACATGAATCACAAGCAATCTGGTCATTTTGTTCTCATGGGGTTGGTAGTTACAAAAAGCCTGAAGTTGAGCCGTAAATTAAAATACAGGACATGTGCATGTAGATTTACACCTTTAAGTATAGCACGGTAGTTATTCCTAGGCCCTCTTGTAGTACATATGTCCTTCATCCCCCCCCTAAAACTTTCATTATTCCACAGCAGCCCAGTCTGAGTACATGTACATGTATTCTCCAATAGTGAAAGGATTTGGGTTACCACTTACATGTAAATAGGCCTAAGAGACGTTTGTGTTTCTTTCATTATTACCTTCCGAGAGGCCAATGCGATGACATCCTAAAAGAAAATTGCTCAGGTCTGTGTGCCATAGAAATGTTGGAACTGGTTGTTTTGCTCTGTTTTGAAGAAAACTGATACATGTACACAGCTGAAAGCCTGCTTCAAGTGTACTTGTGCTACATGTACATGTTCCGGTTTGTACACTGCCGCCCATTAGAAGCTCAAATACCGCAAGCACAGTACAAATGCTGAAAGGGATAACCCTCGCTCCTTTCTGCAATAAATACTGTGCACGCTGTGGCAAAAATCTCTAAAGCAATATTATCTGTGCTAATATCTAGGACAGTCTTTGGGAAAATTCATTTTGTTCCTGTTTAATATTGCTGAAAGAGCCAGGTGGCTCACACACACACAAAAACACAGGCACAGAGGACTGGTGTAAGAAGATTAATTTTCTCACATCTGCTCAGTTTGACATTTTCAAAAGTCTCAACGAGACTTTGTGGGAGAACATTACCAACTGGCTGGCTGACCGACACAGAGTACATGTACAGATGCACGCCATTCAAGGAGCAGTATTATGAACATGACACACCTCCGCACTTCTCCAGGTGCAGCCTGGCAAACAACTTTCGGGCTTGGCCGAGCACATGTCTCATCACATGTCAGGCCAATAGATTGGAAATAATTCTCAATTGAACCCATGCATGAAGATGTAGGCTATGATGTGTACAAGGGATCAGATTATGAAAAAAACAAACTCTGTTTACACCTGGATATTTCTTGCACATAGGAGATTCAGTATTACTTGGAGATGAAAGTACACTCAGTTCTAGGGTATCTGAAAGGTATCGATGAAAGTGTCGCTGTTGTCCACAGAGCAGGAGACATGATGCGGACCTTTGCATTTTTGACTTTCTTACAGTAAGATGCGAGTCCTTTTAAGTTTGTAATTTTGTTTACCTGTGCATGTATGTCTAATACTGAGAATTTTCATGTTTACTTCAACCTTTAGGGTCACAGCTGCTTCAACTTTAGAAGCAACAAGAAGTTGATTTTTGCCTTGTGTGTTTATGTATGATTTTTCTTTTCCTTGTGGTGTTCGATATCCTATTAAGGTTTGATTGACTGATTGTTGATTTGCTACAGAACTCCAACTTTGAGTGTATTTACATGTACGGGTACATTTCCGAAAGTCTTCCATTTTACAAGCTAAGTTTAGGACTCTCAAAAATGTTCACAAAGTTCAGAGGAATGGATATTTAGGCACAATACATGTAGATTCGACTAGTATAACATTCACTTTGATGAGATTCAAAGTTTCTTTTTCAATTTCCCTGTTATAATCAAGAATGTGTCGGTCCGCAAGTCCAGCACAGAGGCCGACATCTGTATCCATAACTATTGAGCTATTTGTGCATAGGTAATGAGGAATATGCACACAGTCCACATGTTCATGAAAGCCAGGCAAATTAGGGCAAGCCTCATGCTTATTATACTGGTGAACTGCACCACTGTTGACAGTATATTTCATTTCATGCCATCCTATACAGTACAAAGCACTCAGCAACATCACAAAACACCCTCAAGATCACTGCTGAAGTCTGGAACGATGCGTTGTCCAGAGTCCACATACACAGCTTACAAGGATTTCCTCTATGGACATGAGGCTCTTATGGTGGATCAACCAATCTCTATCCTCTTTGTAGTAAAAAAAAATAAATCTGTTTATCTGACTGTTATCTAACATGATGACAGTTTTAAGTCTTTTCTGGGCTACAGAAATGCTCACATTTCAAATGAATAATATACTAGTTCTGTTTTTTTAGCATCCTTTGTTCCTGGTTGGAATGGATCCATACAGGGGTACTTTTTGAAATAACCTCACTGCTTAGCTAGCATATCACAGTGGTACATGTAGATCAGGTTTAAATTTACACATCTACGTTTGTACACTGCACACCTTCAAAAATGGCATGGTGTTCACATTTTCAACAATGCTCATGTGGAACGGATATGACATGTCAAGGCTCGATGTACGTACATGTACATACATATGTATGGTTTTGGTGTGTTCAAATCATGTAGGTGTCTGTGTTGCAGTCAAGTAATAAAGATGACACCAATTTCCTATCAGTTTTTATGAGCTCTACTTTTGGTCAAGTTTCAAGTGGACTATTTGAGTTGGTGTTTCAAGCTCACTTTTCGACGAGAAAGAAACACCCAGCTTTTAAATTGTAACCAGGTCTAAAATGATAAACCAATATGGTGGTTGGGCTATCTATAAATGCAATCTTTTGGGGGGAAAAACTTTCTGCAGTGAAAACAGTCAACCCTTCAAAAAAACAGGCAACATAAAACATTCCACACATTTTTTCCCAAGATTTTATACTGTGTTCATAAATGTACATTTGCTCCACAAAGGTCTACCATCTTTGTTTCCCACGATGCTGAGAGGTCCTGAGAGGTCGTTTGATTCATCTTCACAGAAGTTGTAAGCCAGCCACTGACAAGTCTCAACATGCACTTTGGAATGCTCGCCTTTGAGTCTAACAGGTGGCAGGTTTTAAACTAACAGAGAAGGGCGGGTTGGAGGGGAACAAATTTCATGAGATCGTGGACAGGTTTACGAGGGCGAGCACTGAATCAATAAATGGGAAATTCTATCACTGGGGTTGGGAAATCGAGGGAAGGCCCAAAAGGCTGATGGAATTTCTTTTCATTTGGGCTACAGACTCGCATGCCCCATCGGCAAAGCAAAATGGTACAAGTTTTTGGACCATGGACGGAACCTTGCACTGAGTAGAAATAGATAAATATCACAATGACAACAGATTTGCACAGATCAGTTGATTGAGTTTTGACAAAAGGTTTGAAAATGAGCTTTAAACTGTCGGTAAAAATGGCCTGCCCACCAATATCGGTACATGTACATGTACTTACATGTACATATAGTTATACAGGCCTGAATACTGGAGGTAAATTTTTCTTTTTTCACAATTTCTTTCCTTCAAGCAGCACAGTGCTGGTACCTCGGGGAAAAACTGCTTTCAATTTTTTTATTTCTACACGTCATCAACTGAATATCCTTCAGGGACCAACCAAATCAAGATACGCCCGCTGTGAAGAAAAGAGGTCTTTTGGTGAATTCGGTAGCTCGTTACAGACACTATCTAAACGTACGCGCTTGTGCGTACATCTACCTATGCTTGAACTGCGACATCCCGAACAGCCCCGGTGACCTCATCCTACCCAGGTATTTTCCCACCATATTCACCCTGCTGGACCAGCACCGGTGCACAGCTAACCCAAACCTTGCCGATACAGCAGGCGACACGCCCCGGCAGGTTTTCTCAATGGAAACCCCTCACGGGTAAGTCGCTCAGATGAAAAGCTCTTTCCTTTTGAGTTCCTATTTTCTTTGACCCTCGGCCGATGAAAGGCGCTTTTGAAGGAAATGCAGGGCCACAGTACTTCTCTGCAGTGAGTCACCTAACGGTTTTGTGTTGGCCTATAATGGACTTGCTTTGGTGAGAGGCAGAAAGTTAAAAAATGCCGTTGAAAATATTTCCGAGTGCTATTCATGCCTTAATAACTGTTAAAAGACAGCAGGGGAATGGAGGTGTGCGTATTTTACCCCCAAGGTTGCTTCCTATACCAGCACGCTTCAAGCACATGACTAGAATAAGCCTTGCTCATCCATTCAGAAGGGCAAGATCACCGGAAATAAAAGCTATGCTGCAGCATTCCTTTCAAAGGAAGAATTTCAAAAACTGGAAAAACAGAAAGCAAATTCTACAGAAAAATTTGGTTGAAAGTATCAAAGTAACATGTACACATACATGTAGGTCCTTCACGTAATAATGTACACAGTAGCCGAGTCAAAATTACCTAATGGAAGGGATCTTTTTTTTACACATTTCTTTTAACAACCATCAGCCTTTGCTGGTAAAAAACAGAACAACAATGCACAGAAACAAAAAACCAGTAGGCTCCAATAAGGAACAATAATATTGTCGGGACTGTTTCCAAACTTTCACTTTTGCAATCTATTAACAACGACGGATTTTACCAACTTCCGATTTTGCTCGGGTGTGCGTACTCACCATTCTCTCTGTCATAACGAACACGTACTGCTTGTCTGGAGTGAGCATCAGCCCATTTTGAATGATGCGGCTCCCACTGACGATGGACAGTTCCTCATAGAGGCGGGCCTTGGTTGGTGACTGAACACGGAGCTGAAATCAGGAGTTAATTAAGGAAATGGTATAAGAAGAAGCCAGCAGTGTATGTCATCCAAAAGGATGGGCAGAGGCATTCTGTCAGTAGATTTGACAACGTGACCGGTTCCTGACATATCACAAACTCTCAAGCCATAAAGTGTCTTTTTTTTTTTTCCTCTTTTTTGTCAACAATCAAGTGTTGGTGGATTTATTTGAGTTGAACGTGCACAATAAGATCACTCTGATCAAGGCAGATGGGCATCATCCGTTAGATAATAGATTTATTCATAGTCTGAGAAGTAACCGGCTGGTACAACAGAGAATAAGAACTGCACGTTATGGCGGCTCATTTGTTCCATCAGCTTATCAAGTGGTCCAATGAGTAGCTGTTCTGCAGTTCTTATTCTCTGTTAAATAAGGATCACGATACGTTTGTTTTTCCCGCTTTATTTTAAAAGTAGTATTAGTGTGGTATGATGTTCTCTTTATATCGTGTAGTATTAGTCAGCTTTTTATTATGTACGGTACACGAAGCTATCAACTATTGACTCTTAAATTTTGTGTTTTTAATATTCGTTTTATGTGTGTAAAAAGGCCAAAGGAATTTCCCTTTAATGGGATAATCAAGTTACATTGAATTGAAATACACATGTGCTGCACCCTGATTGGTCAAGCTAAAACCTGAAGGTAAATGCAGCATCAATGCTACCGGTGCTCGTATATCCAGTGTCTGCCCTGAATAAATACCTCAATTACATCACAGTCAAGACGGTATTCCACAATGGATCAATGCAAATCCCAGACACTCCGATGTGCCGCCTTGTTTCTGACTCAATTTCCCCATACGGGGGAAGTGTCAATATACATGTAAGGCCTCTTGTTTCTAGACAAATTTCAAGTTTTATGCGGATCTTTCTCCAAAAAGCATTCCTGCTAGGAGTGCTGTCCTTGACAAACAGAAATTTTGTGCATGAAGGTGCCGAGTTGAAAAATTCTCAAACACGGCCATCTCTCTTGAAGATTTGTACCACAGCTCTAGGGTGTTTAAAAATAAACTCCATGCAAGTCTTGCACTGTATGATAACATGGAAGGTTATTAAAGTTTTCAGTCAAAACAGAGGATGTTCAGACAGGAAGTCGGAAAAAAAAACACGGATCATCATTCTTCTGGTTTCCTATAGTAACTGTTACATATTTTCTTTTCTGCTTTTCCCGTTTTTCTTCTAATAGTTTTAAGTCGGGCAGCGGTCAGGTCCATTACAAGTCATCCAGTCTGGAGCCAAGTCACAAGCTGCAACAAAAGCATCAATTATCACTCTTCGTGCTCTTGCTGTGTCTTGTGGAAAGGGCTTGAGAAGGGACTTGTGTATGGGCTCTCCAAGCAGTCCAACTTTTCTTTACTCAGAGATGCAAGTCAGGTTCTCCTCCAGCGTCTGAGAAGAATATTCATAATATGCAAATGGGCCGGCAGGGAGGTTACTAGCGTACGTGTATGTCTCTGCACTGAGGGACTCTTCGTGACCAGAAGAGGGTTCTTCATTTTCTTCCTGGCCTCAGAAAATACGACCCTCTTCGGGTCACTCACAGGCCTGAGGGGATATGGTCGAGCAAGAGGGACTGAATTATTCCAGTCCATAGATGATTTATAACAGCCCTTTATGAAAAGATAAATCACAAAAGAAAATTTTTGAAGGTTTTATACAGGTACAGTGTACTTGCAAAAATTAACTTATTGCGAGTCAATTGGATGAATCCCTAGACTCAGTTTTAAATTTACTGTCCACTGCAAGTTCACATCATACGAGGGTGCTGTGGCCAGTCAAAAATTCTATGGCCCATCAACTACGATGTTGTGACATGCGTCTAAGTTCACACTGATGCAAATTCCATGCACAAGCCCATACATGTACATGTATCAGCCAACCCCAAACGACTGTATTTCGGCCAACCAGCATCAAGAACTAGCAAGAGGCATTATAAACCATATCAAGGCCTGAAATTTACCAAGCATTTTAAATAAAAAATACTGAAAACTTGGGTTTCTCTGTAATAGCTGTTTGGATTGCCTTCTGCCAGCCCACAGGTTGATTTCCTGGTGCGGCCCTTCTCTTCCTTACCTTGGTCAAGTTGCCACGTTCGTCTCCTAGCAGGATCACAGTTGCACCATTGTGGGGTAATGCTGCCACGGCCTCGATGCTACTGTTAGTAGAGTAGATTGCTTGCGCCTCTATAGATGGGTGTAACCCACCAAGGGGTGTTTGGAATTCAGTGTTGTGGCAATAGCTTGGGCCCATGTTGTTTAATGTCTGAATCTGCATATTGAAAAGGAAACCAAGAAAGTGAAAAAATGCTAAAAAGGAGTTTTTGACAGGTAGAATAATTTACAAAGTACTGATTCCATTCCCACGCCACATGTATATTTGGTTCGTACACCAGGTCCAGGAAATCTGTAAAAACATGGGTTGACCTTGAATATGGTCACTGTACCGCCATAGTCCTGAATTGTTCAAAATATTGCTCCATGTCAGGGCCTCCAGGGCATTGCAAAATACCCTGGTACACACATGTACACATTTTCTTACATATTGTGATGAAACTGCACATTCTGATGCTCCAAGCCATCCTATCTCAGTATTGTCCGTCTTCTTCATAGCACAATCAATTCTCCTTTGTAAAAACCCTTCCTTTATCTTCCTCACTGGATACATGCATATGACGGACTTTGTTGTAGGGCCGTCTGATGAAAATGTCACAAACAGTACATCCTCATCCCTGGGAACCCCAGTGTCGTACAGATCAGAGCCCACTTTGGTGACATAGGCCGACTTGGCCAGGTTATATGTGACATTGCCAGCATCCTTGCAAACGAGAGGGAGCTCTATGTATGAATAAACTGAATCCAATGCTTCTGTTTGACACAGACTGACTACTTTTGTGTACAGCGGAGTCTCACTGTCCTCAAAGTTTTCAATCTGAGTGGCGATAAAGTAGCTGAATCCCTCACTGGAGAATCCATAGATGTAGTTAATGTCGAAAGAATCCAATGCTTCTAATGTGTTCTGGGGAATTAGTTTACTAGCAAGTGGTTGCAGAGATTTGTACGTCCTCATAGTCGAAGAGTCGGTATAACTGTACAGCGTTCTCTTAGCCACTGTTGGTACTGTGCGTCTGAGCCAGTCTCCGCGTGATGCAGCTGTATACAGAACACTCCCATCAGCACCGGGCGCAATGAACGCTAGATTGCTACCCCCCACTGTGTTGGTAACAACCTCATCTTCAGGCTCCTCCACAGTGCTCAGGTTGCTCAATCTGCGTATCTGGCATAGTCCCTGAAACACCTGTCCGCACGAGATCAAGTGACGCTGCTGTACATCCACGACCAAGGCTTTGTTAATGTTGTTGGTGGACATTTTTGCTTCGGAGCAGGGCCTCGAAGGAGGTCCGCACTTGGGATTGTCTTCCACCGGCCCTGTGACGACTTCTATCTCCAAGGCCAGGTCCTCCGTCAGTCGGTACAATCTGTTCACCGAGCCCACGTAGACTCTACCCGTGGTTTCATCCTGGGCCATGCGCTGGAGTGTCACACCACTGTTGTCCGGGTCAGAAATTTCTTCAAACTGCTGGTAGGACACAGCCCCAACCGACACCAGGACGACCAGCTGGGTGAGTAGGAACCACGGGGCAAGGTTCATGTTGGGGAGTTTATGGAACAGGCACATCAGTGACAACCTGCTGGCAACCATGATGCCTTATTCCTTTGAATGTCATGAGTCAACACAGGGATGGTTGACTGAAGATAGAGAACTGCATCTGAAAGAAGGGGAAAAAAAGGTTCTTTTCATCATCAAATCACTCACTGCTGACTGATAATGCCATGGCCAACAACCAATAACTTTTATAATTTTCAAACAAATTTTACATTACTTTATTTTTATCCAAGAGCACTTTTCAGTAAAAAAAATTCCAACGCACCAAAGACTGCATGTACTGGTGCTTAAAAAATGCACACACTCTCGCAACTAAAAACGAGAGAAATGAAGTGCCAATTATACAATACGCAACAAATTATCAAAAGTGCACACACTGAACAACAGAAAGTTAACACCAGAGAAAAAAAAATTCAATGTCGTTTATTCCCTCTCAAACTGACGAAATGAATTACACTGTACATTTGTAAGAATGACAGTTCAGTCTCATTAATATCTTTGGCGCACATATTCAGAGTCTATTGTGGGTGACAAGTGCGCACACAGATGAGATAACTAAGGCCTGAATGACGTACATGTACATCCGCTGGCCTGTTTAACGACAACCTTCTAATTAGATCTGATAGTGCTGGTGTCTAGCCTTATTCTGTACCTGCACATATCTATCAGTGTGCGCTATACTGCTCTAGTATCCATGAAGACACAGTTCTGTCAGTCTTCCCGTGTTCTTAATGACGCGGCAATCACGTCATGTTGTACATCTTGCATACAGCAATTTCATACAATCGTTACTTCAGAATGGCACATCATTCATGTGAAACTTATAAAAGTATGACATCATATTGACCTGCGCTTCATCAAGGCCATTTCACTGTGACAGACGAGTCAGGCATTTCCTGCATTGAAGCATTTCTATGACTTGCTCTTGTTCGACAGGAAAACTCATTGTCATCGAAGGCCACATGAAGATGCTTTCAGTTACGGCAAAACTTTATCTTTTTGAGTTAAAGTGCATTCTAGGCTGTGCCTACATGTAACTTTGAATCTCTCCAGTGCCACATCCATATACGGTAGTTCAAGCAGTCGACCATATGTAAACAGCAAAAGGATGTTGTCATAACAATATCAAAAACATCTTTGGTCAGTTTGCATGTTTACACAGTTGACAACAGGTCTATTAAAAATTAGGTCATTTGCTTGGACGCACAACGGATATCCAGGCCATATGTACCCTAGTTGGCGGCAAATGGCTTCCTTCCTGGGCGGCTAAACATATATTCTAGCCAGATTACAACATCCTTCATAACAGCTTCCACCAGCAGAGGCCCACACACATACCAGCAGGGATCAGGCCATTTCTGTAAGCACTGTTACACTTGGTACTTGTTTACACTTTGAATGGGTTTACGTAATGTACGCATGTACTGTACTGCATGTAATGTAAGCATACACACTGTGAACAGTGTGATTTCAATGGTGGTGACGGCAGAAGCAAGTGGACTTGAAGCCCTCAGCTTGCAAGACCAAAACTCAAAAAGGAGGCTGACATTCAAAAATGGACACAAGCTTCGAGCAAAAAAAAACAGATTTCACCTTGGACTCTTCAGGTTTTTCAACACTAGTCTTTATGTGAAATCCAGATTTGCTGATGTCAATGTCCATACATGTACAAGTACATTACATAAACATGTACACATTTGGTTTATACATGTACATGTACATGTATGTATGCATGTACTGTACCGCTACAATAAAAGTACCATCTCCCTCCCCCCAAAAAGTATTGTTAAGTCTGCAATGTCAACATCAAAAGTTGTGTTAACTCGAACAGACTGTTCCCCCCATTTTGGATGAGCACAAATTTCATGCATATTACATGTATCTTTATTAGTAGTAATGTATGCACAGAGATCAGATTAAACAACAACCTGACAAATTGTCCAAAGTGCTGGTGCCTATCGCTACTTTTTATGCCAAGAATTTGACGGTTAAAACAAGTTCAATGATGGATTAAGCGGCTGCTGTGGATCAACTTGTCAACTTAAATATTGCAAACAACAGAAAGACACTTATGACATACCACAGATGACAACGAGGGTGTCACTGCAAACTCCTCACCGATAAAGAACCAAAACCCAAGTGAATCACAGAAGTGGCAAATGTCCACTAACTAGGGTACATGTCTCCACAAACTGCAATTAAGGAGATAACCAATGAAGGACAGGTACTGGTAAAGCAAAAAAAAATCGGACTTACATTTCTACTGACAGAGCCACCCACATGGACAGGTAGTGTCTCTGCTGGATTTCAAGAGCTGAGCGAGGATCATTATCTGGCATCCAACACCAAGACTGCAAGCCACCAAGGCCAATCCACTTCTATCCCTTCCTAGATCCTCCACATGTCTCTAACTACTCCCCCACCATTATCAAGTGGCCTGACCTATGTGCAATGTGCATGGGCTGCAACTTGGTGCCCCTACTGACTACCAATCAACTGCGTGCACTATGAGGACGTGAAAGAATGCACAATCACTTCTCTTGTGCAGGTTTTTTTTTCTGGCGGGGTGCAGGAAAAAGGAAAGGTTCAATTTAATTTGCTTTCATTGCTGTTCCTCTCTCTTGGGACAGTTTCTGACTCAAATTGGGTCCACATGGCATCAGCACCCGCCAGACACAATTGGAGAATGAAACGCATCCGGAACTGGAACCACTTTCGGGAAATGGGGGGGGGTATATAGACAAATAAACATTTGTAAAAAAAAGAGAAATCAATGCTGAGTTTTCATATTTTTCTGACAAGGGGTTCCTCAACATCTCTTGTGGTTTCTATTCAGAGGGCTGGGGTCAACCACTGGTCAGTGGCCATATCAACCCCAAGCAATATGGATTCTGCCACGAAACCATCAATCACTTCAGTTGTCACAAAGAGGTCCTGTACTTTTTATAGGGAAGCAAATTCGTGACTTTTTATTAAGGGAACTGATTCTCAGTGAAGTTGTGAAAATCTTGAAAAGAAATTAACAACAAACACAACCATTAAAAGCTGTGCTTGTATACACAGCACACTACCTGTACTGGTACCTGGTACATTGTAATTTACACATCACAGCAGTGTGGGTGTGTTGGGGGGGGGAAGTGGAATGAAATCTGTCACCAGCAATTTATCCCCTTATCACCTCTCCACAGATATGATTACACAATATATGTACATGATCAATGATCCGCCCAGATAAGGTGTCAGTAATTTGGTGTAATTCCAAATTTCCCTCTGTCATCGCCTGCTTGAGTTCCGGTTGTTGTCAATCACAATAAAGCCGGTGTCCTGGCAAGCGAAGTGGACACCTGTATAGTTCAGGCCTTAATGGTCTCATCATTACTGCCACTTGAAGGGGTCACTGGCCGAAGACAAAGAAACACTCCCACGGGAAAGATCACAATCCCCTTCCTCTCTGGCAATGTAGGCGTAGATAAATTTGTGATCCATTCAAATTACCATGTACCCTACTTCATAGACTGGAGGAAGGGACAGTTGAACAATTGTAGAGGAATTATTTAGAGGCTATCTGCACTGGGAAATACATGTTGGCCACGTGAGACAACCTTCCCACTGAACGTGAGAGAAGGGGTAAAACTTGGAATGGATTCTGACACTGTTTTAAATTAATGCAGACATGTACATGTAGTTCAACTTGACTGGCTTTTTTTTACTTTCAGAGACCATGCAATCAGGTCCAAAGCCGAGTGAATTGTCCACTTATTACATGTACATGTACATGTACGCATAGTGTTTGCTGTGGTGACTTTCTCCCCTACCAGTAGGGGGACACTGCCAGAGACTTTGACCTGATGGCATGAATTAAATTTGATGCATTGTTGATAAACTGGCCTGCCTATCTGATCACAGAGCAATGGTCTAATGAGTTGATACCGCCTGTTACATACTGAAACCACAACATCAGCCTCATTGCCAAACTCCTATTGTCCCCGCTCAAGGCACTTTTGTGAGGAATCTTTCTCATCCTAACAAAAGTAAAATCCATCACAATGAACAATCAATTTTGCAGGATCAAAACTGCCTTGACCGATTAGTGCTTGTACATGTATTTGTACTGGCTGGATTTTTACATGGTGCAGTTTACATGCACACGTGAATTACAACTGTTAAGCCGATAAAATCCTCCCAAACCTTCCAATGTGGATTGTGAGAAAATGTGAAATTAACAATTCCGACAACTGTAGGTTTCCCTTCGTTTGATAATCCAAAAACAATGATTCCAAACTCCCTGAGAAAGAAAACTTCAGGATAGACACATAGCATGTGCATGTACATGTATGAATCTCTGTCTCTCTATGGTATGCACATGTTTATGCCACTGTCAAATTTTTATCTGCCTGTGGCTTGCAAACTTTGAGTACAAAATCGAGTCAAAACATCAAATAATTATACCAATTCTAAATGAAACAACATGTACATGTAAGGCCCTCTTGAAAAATAATGGGCAAAGGTACATTTTGAGGCAAAAACCTACTTCTTTTGAATTGGAAACGCTCAGAGGGATTTTTGATTCACAGAGCGCTTTGAAACTGCAGTACTATGACTGTTATTAATATTAATAATGGTATTCTGCCACCCATTTTGACACAATATCAGAAAGTTCCACATGCCTCTATACCCAGGTACATGTATGCCATACATACAGTATGCATGTGCACACTTCCATGCATGGACTTGCACTTTACATGGCCTCCGGAATGAACAACACTGAAGTTTTCCCGTGATTTGATATTAAAAAGTTGCAGCTGGAAATCTACTTTTTACATTTTAGACTTGGCCATGCATGGATTACACTGTAAAGCACTTAAGCCACAAACGGATTTACACAAATGTTGGCCTTTGCGTAAACAACTTGATGCACATCTGACATTCAAGTTTCCTTGTACAGCTCTGTACAGGTGCGTGCAAGGCCAATCCTAAATGTGAGCCAAACACACTGTAGTTGCAGTTTCAACTGCTAATCGCCTTACACTCGCTGCCCAGTGAGGTTACAAAAGCCTCTCCTTTGATTGGAAATGCCTAAATGTGTGGAACTGTACTTTAGTCCGATCATCAAAGGACAGAACTGCTAGTCCGTGAAGTCTGCTACAGTTGACAGACCACATGTACATGTACAGTGAACTTAATCATGCGGCACATTTAACTTTCAAGAGTTTGGACCTTGGCAGCCCTGCATACGTACATGTAGTTTCTTGTTTGAATACACATGTACCGTACTTGTGATACACAAATCAGTTATAAGCTTTTGACTGTACGCAATGATCCACATGCATTTTTAAGCAAATGCTTTTAAGAGTTTACAGGGTGCGAACATACATGAATACATGTACATGTACCGGTAGTTGCAATGCATACCCTTGAAACCCTGGTAACAATGAAAACCTTACACCATTACATGTACAGTGTTTGCCACTAGACTGTCTGATTCCTACTGATGTGCTACATGCTCTTTGAAATCATAAAATGAACACACCTCCACCAGCCACGGTAGTTTTGGTCCACACAGGTGTCAACACCCATCTACAGTAGTTTTGGTCCACACAAGGGTATCAACACCCATTTACAGTAGTTTTGATCCACACACATGTACCAACACCCATCTACGGGTATTGAAGTAACATGCATTTCAATGACAGTGAATATGCACCACAAACCAGCAGTGCAGGCCAGCCTTGGAAGGCACGGTCCTCCTAACAGTCAGTTGGTTAGGTTAGTACATGTAGTTATGCAATTGTTGATAAACTGGTGCACTTCTGAGAGACAGAAGTAGGCCTATTGAACAAACTTGCTCAAATTATCCATGTACATGTACTTGTATATCAGGCTCTCTCATCCATTAAAGTCCGACAGCCAAATGTAGAATAAAAACACCCCCCCCCAAAAAGTCATTCACTTCTCAGAGCCAGTTCACCACTTTCCACTCTCATCTCCCACACTCACATCCATACATCTTACATTTTGTTCTTTCCCTTTTTTTCTGTAAAGTTTCACAGCCCTGTCTGAAATTACAGTTTTAGCAGTTTCTAAAGCAGGAACTGAGTGTGTATGGGGGGTTGGTCAATGCACTTTTTGGCAGGGCAACGTAACTTACACCTGTGAAAGGAAACAAGCCCCACCACCTGAGCACCTGCAATTTCCAGCCCTGGGTAAGTGTCAAGGCATTCCAGAACAAGAAAGCACATGTTGGATAGGACGAGGGCAGACTGGGTTAAATAATATAAATAGGTCCCTTCAGTTCCACTTGGAGATGACATGTTTACGTCCAAACTTGGAGAAACCCGAGCTTTCAGGAGTTTCTGCGGTATGCCTCGTGGATTTGCACCGACGTGCACTATATTCTTCAGTGCGTTCATGCACATGTATAAAATGTGAATGTGCCGTGCGTCCATGCCATAGAGTTACTATCTGAGCACTAACTTCTCATCCTCCGTGCGGAGAAAATTTGACGCTGTCTGGATGCAGACATTTTGAATCCGTGTGCGTGCTTGTAGAACATTTGCAATTGGATAGAATGAGTATCGAATTATGTATTCTGAATGCAATGTGCATCAGGTACCGATGAAATCTGCGTTAAAAAAATCACAGTAAAATTATCTCCAGCACACATTTGTGATAAATACTGTAAATGCAAAATTGAAACATTTATTTATTGATTGTGCATTTAGCGTTTTTTGTGTACTGGCTTTGTTGATGTATAATTTTAGAAAACAGACGCTGATCTACAACACATACACATCGCCACACAAAAGGTGACATACAAAATTTCGAGTTTTCTATAAGTTTGTGCACAAACATGGATGCGCCCAGCAGGCATCATTCTGTACGTGAGTCAGGGAGCTACATGTATAGTTTTGAAAATACACACTGTTCATAGCTCTATGTTCACTCATGTGTCAAGTATACATGCACAACCCCAGTTCATTGGTTTGTCCAAATACAAGCTGACCCCACTCCCCTGGTCAAGAACTGACCACATTCCAGACATCTACACACAAACATGCAACAACCTGACACTGTGTGAACGTCATCAGATTTCGTCAATACATGTACACTGTGCACGCACTGGTACCAATGAGATCCCCTCAATAGACACATACACAACAAGGTACCAGTACTCTGCACAGTTTCTGCCAGACAGAACTGGCCAACTTCCTGGAGCATTTCTCAGTTTCAGAATTTAACACCCAGAAATGACAAAACTACTGTTGATGACTGCTGTCATGTGGTCTGTGGGTTTTCTAATGTCCTCTGGGGCACACTGCTCCCAAAACTGTGTACCAGGTGTCACTGCCCATTAGCAAATACAAAGACGCCATGAACCACATTACCCATTATAGTACATGTACATGTATTTGTAGGACAACTTTATTAGAAGCTAACTGTGGCAGTGAATGTGCCATTCTGTCTGTTCACTGTGCCCTCAACCCTGTGTACACGCCAGTTCTGCATTTATCCAAGTATTCACTCTCCAAAGTAACAATGTGCATACATGTACCATTCACATGCAGAACAAGTAAAGCCTGCACTTTGTATGCGTCCTACCAATACAGGATAAAACCACCAAATGTTCTATCCCTATCATAGAAAGTTCATATCCCTATCACACAGACTTAGCGGAAAACTGAGCCCCCTTTGGAATTTGCCATTATCTATTTGCACTCAGAATGTACATGTATGTACCGGTACAATGTTCTAGACATGCGTACTTGCAGCTGGACAAGCTAACTTGAACCTGAAGCGAAGAGAAACAGAGCGAGGTCTGCCCTTTCCTCACGGACCGAGGCGCCACGCCTTCATCCCAAACCGGCTGAAAAGCAGACAATTGCAATACTTCCCTCCCCCCTGACTCAGATTGTTTATTTTCAATTTCATGGCTGTTGATCTTGCGGGAGGAAGGGCACAATTACAACAGGCTGAAAGGGTCCTGCGGGGCCGGTGGGAAACCATTGTAAATTTGTAATAACTTGGGCAGATTTATTTGTCTTTAGGACAAACATTAACTGGGAGGTATTTATTTGACTTGAGCGACAATTTACGTCAGCTGCTGTAGCCAATAACATTTTAAAGTACAAAAAACTACCAATGTTGCAATTTACGGTACAATTTTTTTCTAATAAAAGAGCTTAACAATGTTAACAGGTGGTTTCTTCAGTAAGGGATGATGGTCTACTCAGCCAATATAAACAAAATTCTCCAAAATCGTAATTCTTCCATCAGAATACAGGCGGTGACAACAACTTAAACCTCATTCCAGAATCCAGATCACTTTCAGTATCGGAATACATGTACACAGATACATGTACATTACTTCTCTTCAACTGCATGAAGAATACTTAATCCTCAAGCAAATAGAACTTGCGCCAGACTTTTTTGAATAGACTTTTTTTTTAGCTTGTTTGAACAGAAAGCCATTTAAGGAATTCCCACAAAGTGTTCAAACCGAATTCCTCCATTTGTGTTCAAACAAAGGCTTAGGAGCGAATTATCAGGACAGTCACAACTTGAAGGCATTCAACTGCTGACCAATGATGAGCCTGTGACAGCGCAAATTGCCCTGAAAGCAAAAAAAACAAAAATATTCTGGCCAGACAACCAAAAGAACTACAGGGTACATGGAGTATTTGTTAATGAATCCTTCAAAGATGGTGTCACAGATTTCTCCGGCTCTGCCCTCTGGCAAAGAAGGGCCTGCACTAAAACACCCCAACTGCAGTGAGATGGCCTCTAGACTGAGAGCTTTGCTTTGTCAGTGCTTTTCCATGGGTCTCACTCCGTCCTTTCACCAAGGCAAAGTTGGAATTTTGTGCTCAGATGCATAATATGTACATGTACATTTACAGTGCATGTACCGGTAACTTAAAAACGATAATAAATAACTACATGTTGACAGAGGGTGATTTCTTCATAGCTTTCTCACAAGTCTTCCATACATGTGCATGTATATTCACTTTTCAATAAGTTATCATCCTCTAAGTAATTTCCAAATTAAAAAAATACTTTAAAAAGGCTTTGGAACACATGACTCCGAGTCCTACACATTTGCTATTTACCCTGTACATGTAGTTTTTTTGAAAACAATTTAATGTATTGGATTTTCCCCACAAGCCTACAAAAATGATTTACACAAAACATGGTTCATGTACCGGTATCATGAATCAGTCTTTAAAATGTCATGGAATAAAAAACAACCTGTCATGTTTTCTTGACAGTATCTGGGAATTTTTCAAAATGTCAAGGAAATGTCCATATTAAGCATAACTATGCAGCTGAATTGCATACATACCGTAGTTTAAAATTCACGCATCGGTGGTTTAACTCAATACACATGTAACACACTGCTACACAACGGCGTCATGAATGTATGTACCATACGCTTACCAGTAGCAGGCCGCAATTATGGTTCATGTCACTTCACCACAATGCCACATCTTCTTCTGAACCTTTCAACGGTGAACAAGTTCCCACCCACAGACATTCCTCAACATTCCCACACAGTAATACCAATCCAGAGGCATTTGAAGCATTGATGTAGTAATTCACATGCTGAAAGACATTATTAAGGTCTGGGGGGAAAATTCCACTTGCCAACTGTGAATGTTATAAGCCATTTGTGAGTAACCTTTGAATAAAATCTTGTACACCGAGTTCTCCAAATTTAACACGACAAATTAAATTCACCAAACTAAAGGCACTGGTACTACCATGGCCGTTTTCCAATACTCAACTTCGGCTCCATCTCAGACTTCAACTTTGTTTTTACTAGCTGACTTTGAAGCTGTAAACGCAGTAATCAGTCTAATAGTGCTACCGAACATCAAATAAGATTCAAGAAAGCCAAAAATTACACTAATCCAATGTAATTTAAATGCTTCAGGCCCACATTCGGTGATTGGTTTTGGGAACGAAGCCTCAGACGGAGACGAAATTGAGTATTGGAAAATGGCCCATAATACACGTACCTTCGGAATGTGGGGCAAGCTTTTGCTTAGTTATATTAAGAGATGCCTTACGTCAATACACTGTTTTCAACGGATGAGAAGGGCACAAAGGAACCAGTCCATTCCAGAGATGGTGGTCGCTATGCAAAAGCTTGCCTCGAATCACGAGGTATACATGTAGCAACAGTGTCTTCAGTCTGGGGAATTCGAATTATGTTCATGTGAAATAAGATAACACGGTGTACCAGATTTTATTCAAATTTAACTCGCAAAAGGCTTATTGGATGGCAAGAAAGGTGAAAGTGATCTATAAACCTAGGTAGCTCCAGAGATTTCCTTTGTAAACATCTACACAATGTACATGTACTCATCATAATTATAATAACAATGCGTTTACAATGGACATGTACATGTATACGTATAGTACATGTACGTCAGTCCACATGTACCCTGAGCATGTATTCTGAGAAGAAAAAGTTCTACATACATGTAAATGTCACTGTTCCTATCATTCAAGTTCCAGCATCTGTAGATACTTGATTCTTTCTTTCCTTTTTTTTTTGTTCAACTAGAATTAATTACATGTACCTGCACAGACTACATGTAGATGGTGCAGTCTCACGTGCATAATGGAACAGTTTTCTGGTACCCATAAGCAGCAACCCTCCATTTGTCCACATCTGAAGCTGGATTACCCTCCCCCCTTTAATAACTTTCACATGGGGCCACATCACAAACTCAAACCCTTGCTTTAAAGTAGCGCTACCCTCACTGCCAGGCTGCACTATCTTACAGTACATGTATCAGGCCGCATCAACTGTAAAATTTTTCATATTGTCAGTAGGATCTGTGTCCCCTCCTTCCTCCATGGTCCAACCAGGAGGAGGGCCAACAAATACTGGTATTTCAAGCCGCACTCTTGCAACAGAACTCATCCCAATACATGTACCAGTACATGTACATGCTGGTACACATGGTACCAATAAACTGCATGAGTGTGTACACTGTACACTTTAAATGCCTCATGCATGTACACATGTACATATACAGTACATTGTACCAGACAGGCTATGCATGTACATGTACATGCCTATGTATAATTCATGTTTTCTTAATCCTACTTGAGGCAAGAAAGCAATCTATTGAATGAAGCCTTTTCATTGATGCTGATGAGCCGGTACCTTACAGCATACGTGTACATGCCAATGCATACTTGTAGTCTACTGCATAGTGTACACGTGATGTGAGCCAGTTCTTCAGTCAGTAAACTTGAAAAAGTGGATTGGAGGAAAAATCCACACAGTAGTTTTCGTAAACTGATAAAAAAAAATGCCAATGGTTTGAATACTCACAGTGTCCTCTGCAGTCCCACTGCAAAAAATGCAAGCCTTCGGGCATGAGGAAAGGGCAGGTTACATGTACCAGCTAAGGAGGAATTTCACATGAACATTGGATAATTTTGATGCTTAAATGGTTTTGACAGGGGGAGGGAGCTGATCAACAGGGGGGCTAGGCCCCTCTGTCCCTTCCCACCCTCTCACAGGTCTACAGGAAATGTTTACATGATACCAATGTTTTGTCTAAAAATTATTTATTAAAAAAAAAAACAGCCAGAGATCGGGCTTTCGAAGGATGATTTTATCCTGCCAAAGTAATTTCATTCTTGAAGTATATGTACATGTACGTGTAATTGTACATGTACACGTACATGTACAATGCAGTTTGACTACATGTACATTATGTACGTGTGGTATGCACACTGTCTCCCTGAGGGATACTTTTTCTTGAACAACATGTATGTACACTGCTCACCAAAATCAAAGGATCGGACATTTGTCTGACAGTCTTCGGCAGTACGTACGTCTATACCTCATTGATTTTACTTATGTACACAAAAGTTCATGCATGGTTAAGCACCATGATATTATCCAATTGCTCAGTCATGTGTTTCAGAGTCGAATTGGCTGGAGGGGTCGACAAGCGAGTACGATCCTTTAATTTTTTGGAAAAGCGTACATGCATGCCAAAAAATACCCACACCCCAGACTAACATTTGGCCCTTGCTCATTCCTGCGCCTAAGATTCCCAGAATGCTAGAGAGGCACTGCAATGCTCATTGCCGATTGGACAATAAATCAAATCAACTCTTTCTAAACTAACCCTGGGATATTCCCTCCCTCCAGACAGATTTGCAAACACCAAATGCAAACACCTAACTGCCTCCCCTAGTTTAAGCTGGGCTGTATTTTTGTGGTTAGAAATTTCCTCCTTTACTTTTAAGCATTAATCATAACTTCTCTGAGCTGAGACCAAGTCTAAACCAGACGAGCTACCGGTAGAGGTTAAAGGTAAACCAGGCAAAAAACCTTGCAGACCAACACTTTGGGTACCAATTACACATGTACATGTACAGTGTACATACACCCACACATGTAAGGCTTCCAACATACATTTTTACACACTGCACAATTTCCCATGGTGGCTACCATTATGCCTGCAAGAGTCTAGATAACAAGTGAACTGCAGGTGATAATACAAGGATTGGACCATTCAAAGGATATTTCACCCCCACCACAGAGGGGTGGAAGTGTTTCTTTAGAAAACCCACAATGGGGCTACGCTGTGTCTTTAAGGCGACCTCCCACAAATTCATAGGGTCAAAATTGTGTACAACTGGCCTGGCAGGGGAGTGCCACTTGAGGTTGAAGGGTGGCAATTTACATGATTGATTGGGTGCCGGAGAACAGGGGTTTTTTACATGTAGTTTCATGGGGAATCATGGAAGATGGTCCTCAGTATTTATTTTCACGGTCTACCCTTGAAAGATTCACTGAGGAGGTAATATCTGCTAAACTGCACATGCAAAATCCTTCGGTGCAATGTGCGTACTGCTTCCCATTTTGAAGGGTCGAACAATGCATTTGTCTGGCCATGGAGGTGATTTTGTTCCAGATATGCACACACTTTGCATGTAAATTTATATTCCTCTTCAATGTATAAAAACTACATGTACAGGTATAGGTACATGTATAATAATGGTAAATACATGGTACATGTACATGTGGAATAGAAACTCACACTTGGCAAATAATAGGTAATCATACCAGGTACTTTGTACTGGTACATGAAATATCGATATAGGGCTGTCAGCCTAACATCACTGCCTTCAAAATGGTGCCTGACATAATCAGTTTACTGCGAAGAACAAACTTTGACACCCAAGATGACATTCGCAAGGAATTGTCTGGTGCCAATGGTGGCGGGTATTAAATTGTTGACTTCTTCTTTTCAAGGAAATTAAAGTTTGTATTTGTTGACAGATTTATCAGGTTTCGCAAGCAATGTAACACACTCTGCATCTGTTTCAGTCATATTGTATGCATTTACATGTACCAGGAGAGCTTTGAAATCATGCAGAATTTGTAGAGGATTTGTTATTATCGTCACATCGGTAACATCACGGGGAGAGAAAATTAACCACCAAAAAAAAACAACAACAGTTGCACCAGCAAGAATACATCAGCCAGTGTCTCATCTGTCCCTGGACTGGCAGTTTTTGCTTGTTCAAAATCTACAACTCCTCCCCCCTTCTAAACCCCTGTGAACAAATCTTCGCATTTTGTTTCTAAACATTTGGTACATTGGAAATTCTATTGTCTCAGAAGGCCCATTACTTTATTTTTTTTTTATTGTTCCTGTGAATGGACTTGAGCAGATTTTAATCTTGACTGGGATAGGGCAACAATTGATTTATGTTTCAATCATTTCAATGTACTGGTACATGTACATGTACATAGTGAAGGTTTTTTCCAGCCAGATGTTCGGAGACAAAATAACAGCGCTCCCAAGGTTAAACACCCTGAGGCCTTCGCTGACTCCAGCAATAACTTCCTAAGGTCCAGCAGGTTCACTGAGAACACTAGTCTGATCAACCCGTAATTGCTTTGGAATTATATAAATTTATGAAGTTTTTCTCTCCCCTCATTCAGTTCTGGCCTGAATGGTCTCTTAATCATGCACAGCACAAGGATACATTGTAAGGCCACGGAAGCTACCAGTTAGAGCAAGATTGGGGAGACTGCTGGCTATGGAGTGATTTATGCACGCACACTGGTCTGCAATTTCTTTCAGTAATGTGAGAGAGAACCTGCCATCTCAAGAGGAATTATGAGGGTTATTCGATGAATGACCTTGTCCCTCCCTGGGACTACAAGTAACTGCATGTAGTTTGGGTCACTGGTGGCAAAGATACCTGTATCTATTGCAACAGCAAGTGACAGAATGGATGTTTAAAGTGATATAAAAACAACCTGTGCCCAGCCCCTGACAAATTAGGAAAATTACAGGTACCAGTACATGTCAGTTGCTGTCATATTTTCATATAATTTGTCCAGTGGTTGTCAATGAATGCTTTGAGGATTCAACAGAACTGGCAAGTTGAAATCATTTTCGAGTGTGTTTTTTTTTCTTTAGTCATTTAATTTTGGAGCGTGTATCGGTAAGTTTCTCTTACAGGTACTGGGGTGCATGGTGCTCATATACATGTCTTTTAGCAATGTACTGTCCATAAATGCATGTACACTGTACAGTAGGTGTACACAACCACAACTTTTCTAAATTTCTCTGTTAAACTCGACACAAATTTGGACTTTTCTCATCAAATCACTCTCCACCCCTTCCACCTTACAATGTTTCTTCCTTCAGTTCCTTCACTGCTTGTGGAAGGGACTTTCCATTCCCACGAGACAAGTGTACATGCAGTTGATGTCAGAGTCTTGACCTCCTCCCCAAACCAGGGCAAATTTTTTGTTAAAGCATCTGGAGTTCAGGTTAAAACGACCTGCAGGAAGTATTAAGATCCAATCGGACCCGCCATCAAACACACCGGCCTGACTGAATCCAGGGGAAAAAACTACTGAGACATTGGTGCGGATCGCGGATTTCAATGAGAAATCTGGATGGCTCTAGCTGGTGAAAGAGCAGCTAAGCAGCCGAATGAAACGACAAGCCTGTCTGGAGAACTGATTTTGCTTAATTCAGCAACCTGCCAGGAACAAGGGACAGCTGGAAAAAACTGATCCATCAGTCATTCAGTGGAAGACTTTTTACTGAAATCAAATGACTGAAATATTCTGTGACAGAGTTTTATTACTTGGTGACTGGGGAATATTTACTAGCTGTTACAGACTTTTCCTCACACATGTAATGTGTTGTTCTCGGATTCCAGTAGATTAAACTGGATACACAGAGAATTTTTAAGCAAGTACTAACTAGTACAGTGTAGCAGGTCAGGCCAAGTTTGATCAGTAACATTTGTTGACCACTGGTCAAAATTCCTTGGTAACCTACATGTTTGCACAACTATATCTTGGACACAAGGCAAAATCAACTAGGCCTAAAATCAACCTGTGGTTGACTGATCGTTGCTGATCAGCATACTTTTTTCGTCTGCGGAAGGCTACTGGTTGACGAATCCCAGTGGACTGTAGAGTACAACTTGTAATTTTACAAACTTGTGCCGGTACAGTGCATGTCTCAGGTAGGCACTACAGTGAAAGATTTACATTACTTTGAAATTTTGATCTAATTACATGTATGTACAACATACCGATACAATGTACTCGCACACATATGAATACTTTTTTTACCATTTACACACTGAATGACGCACATGCATGTACTGTACATACTGGTATGTATGATACGCAAACGAACAACAATTGTAAAACTAATCTGCATGCATCAACAACATTTATGAGTGGTCCATTTTACAATGGCCGAGTGCATTCAAAATGAAAATCAGCCAGACACAGCGTACATCATGTACAGCTGCATTTCTTGTAACTGTTGTAATCTTTTGTGGGATACACTGACTGCCTGTGAATTCTTGAACTGGGCAAATGGCAATGGTGAAAGCAATGCTAAGTTAAAAAAAATCTGTCCATGTAGACTGATTGATTTCATAAATGATGAAGGACCAAGATCCTTCAGGGCAAGTTAGAGGTGAAAGGGAATGAGGTTTCCTCGGGTACACCAGTGACTGTCAAGAGAAGTTACAAGCCACTGAGCCCAGTAGGAAATTGCCGGGGCTCAAGTGTCACTTTGTTTAAATTCTCTTTTTTTCCCCATTATTCACATTTCAATCAACAACCAAGGAAAAAAGTATTCTTGACACAATACATGTATATGGGAAAGCACACCCACAGTGCAACATCCATCATTTGTTTCCCCAGGAAAGTTTGAATACTGACAAAAAAGGCTAGGGTTACAGCAACAGCATTTACAGACAGGTCAGGGGGTCAGAATGTGGTCCCCCTTGTTGGCGCGCCTGTAATAAGTTTCCTGCAGGAGCTGGCATCCACGTACATGTACATGTAGTGTACATGTACTTGTACTCGTAATTTACGACTCCTGCCTCTGGAGGGGACTGCATCCCAGCAGGGTAGACTTTCCTTGAACTAAAAGCAGCAAACATTTCATGGAATCATGGACCAAACACACACCCGTGCATTTTCTCAAATAGTGAAACAAAGCAACCAACCAGACATTTTGGTGCACACAGTTCCGGAAAATTTGGGAGAGGGTTTTTATCCTGTTTTGCAATAGTAGGGCCTACCCTTTTCCTCTTCAACCTAAATATTTAACACCCTGTTCCTCTAAAAACTATTCATAGAAACTCACTTACATGTAGCCTACAAAAGCAGTCACTCCAATTTGGTAAGATAGTTTTCACAAATACCTTCTGGAGACATGTACTGTGTAGCTTGTCTACTTCCCTTCACCAGTCTTTATCAATAAAAATTGACACTTTTCAATAACTTTCCCAAAGCTTTGCCCCTTCCCTTCCCTATCCCTCACACCCCCTCAAAAAAAAATTAGCACAAAAAACTCACATTGCATTGATATTCATTCTTTAACCCTAACACTCCTCAGTCCTCCAACAGGTGAAGGATTGAGGAGGGTTAGGGTTAAGTAATTTTCATCATTTCAAGTCAGAACTTGTCAGTGGTATTTTCCCAACCCGCCAACTAACCCTATCAGACTAGCAAATGATAAGGTAAAGTGTTGCCACAGGAGCCTGGGAAACAACCGATTACCCCAATTCGCAACCACATGCCTGCATCTATCAAATTTTCTTCGCTGGCTATTTGACCTTGATTGGACGGTCTGAAGGCAAGGGAGGCTGGGTTACTGTTGTGGGTTCAACTACCCACGCCAGTTTCCCACGGTCTCTATCTCCCTCCTGAGCTGTCGGCACTTGAGGTACATGTACATGCACATGCGACTGGCAACCCACAGACAGGGCTTACTCAATCGGAAGTAATATCTCGCTATTATTCAGACTGGGGGTACAAAGTTCAGAGTCTGGTTTCTGAGTCAGGTTTGACATCTGTGATAAAAAAAAAAATTCTTTAGATATACGCAGGTATGTCAAGTGTGCGCAAACAAAAACTTCGGAGTTACTGCCAACATGTGGGTTTCGAAATCGATCATGATGTTTATCTAAGAGTTTTCAAAAATTTAACGGCCATGGAGGAAATTCGGCTGATGCAGAATAAAACATCACAGTTATTTTTTACTTAATAATCAATTAATCTGCACTATACCAACTGAAGTCAGTGTAATGCATGTTAATCTCCAAATATACACACTGTACAATGTACCATTGTACCTAATTTTGGTCAAAATCAGTTTGTAAAGTTGGTCCCTCCTCGGTTAAAAACATTTACATCATACACTACTGTGATACGTGTACAATGTATGCCTGCCCGGTATCCACACTGTACATGTACCAATCTCAAGTCTTAAATTTCAAAAATCAAACCCCCCAAAATAAACAAAAATTAAAGGGCAAACAAGTTATGGATTCTGTTGTTACAAACATGTACACACACATGTACATGTAAGATTCAAATGAAACAGCACTTGATGCAGTTCACTTTGTTGAAAGTCTACTGTAGATCTATCAAACCTGAAGTACAGTTGAACCTATCAAAATCCAACAATACGAGCTGCAACATTCAAACAATTGTACACAATCAAGGTCACCAAGTTTGGTTTCACAATTCTAGATGTTAGCTGTCTCCATGACAAAAGAGCTTTGAAAAAAAACTATTTTGAGAGTGGCCTATTGTATATCAAAGTGTTGCCATTGCCTTCAAGAGCAGTAACATTTAATGAACACCTCACTGCTTAAAGTATAACATGTGTTGTCTTTAAAGGTGAAAATAAATCTTGAAGTTGAAATGTTTATCACATAGCTGCAACACATTCCAATACTTGTCTTTGTGAACAAATAAACTTTAATCTTGCACTTTAACCTTTACAAATCTTGAAGATAAAATTGAATATACCGTATAAATTTCTGAACAATACCAAATAAGAAGAAAACAAACACAGAAAGTGTACACATCTTCAAGCAAAGAATGAAAATAAACAAAAGAAAAGGGAAAACAAGTTCCACACTTTCTTCTGTTATTTGTTGAATGTACATTTCATGCATATGTACATGTAGGCCCAATGTATTCTGCAGTCCTCAATAAGTTTTAAAAATGTTTCATACAAAAAATCCCTTCAACAAACTCAAAAACAAACAAATATGTTACTACATGTACCCCCAGGTACATGGTGCTACAGCAAAACTAGGTACTTTTGCAGCTCGTTTTGATGTCAGGGGAACGAGTTCCATCTGAACATCACTTCATCTTGACACCCGATGCACAAACCTACTATAGTATACGTCTCCTAAAAAATTCTTATTTTTAGGTACCGTAGGTCCAGGGCTGAATGCTTATTTCCCTGTTAAAATTTGACTCTTTAGAACATGTTATCACTCTCTGATGACTGGTATACTAATGTAGGGAGAAATTAGTGATGTCTGTGAATGGAATCCTCCCCCATCAGAACCATAAATTAGCCTACAACATGACAACTTACCGGTATATCATGCACACATGGACCTCTGCTTCCTTGCTCCACCCGTCAACCGTTTACACATCCGCAGCAACTTGTCGACGAATGTCCTCCGGAAATTCCCACCACATGCAGACGGACAGATGAGTAAAACACTACTGTGAGATGTCACCCAACCTACTTCACTAGGTCCTACTTCTAATAAATACTTCAGGAAATGTTGTGAGTTAAAGTATATGTGCTCCACGGGATTGGGAAATGTAACGTCACAAAAACTATAAGTGCTTCCAACTCGACTACGGACATGACAAGTGCACTCACGCGCGCTCGCTCATAGGCATACTCAGCTAGCTAGCTGCGGTCGCAAAATAATGAAAAGTTTGGTCAGTGGCCGACCGCACCGCTGTGTGGTGGTTTCGTGGCTGGTACATACATGGCGCCCTCTAGAAGCACGATAACTACATGCACGCTGGTAGCGTTGTAAACCACCTGTTGTATTCTTCGTGGGCGTGGCCCCATTCTGCGCAGTGGAAAGGATTTCACATTCTTAGCGCATGATTCATGTTTTGTATAGACCTTTTTCCTGTGATGTCACGATCGTGCTGGACCATGGCTGAGTTCGGGCGACTTGTTCTCGAGATCTCGAATGTTCACGAACAGCTCGATTTGTTTTTCGTGGACTGGCCGCTCTAACGCCGGGAACGTACAACCGTACCGGTTATTGCTACAAGCTATTTGTAGCAAGCAACATGCAACATGGCTGCGTCCTAGCGCATTCTTCGAGAGTTAATGTTTTGGTAACTGGGCTAACTTCTTTTCCATTAAAAATTATTTCTGTGATGGAAAATTTTTAGTGTTAATTTTGCAAAACTTTTCATTGTCTCCAGCTTTGTAAGCCATCTCGATTGTTTTTGCCGCGTTTCAAAAATCAAATCTCACGAGTTTTTTTCCGTGTGCGTGTAAAGCCCTCACTGACCCTGACGAGAAGACGGTGTGTGATCCCATTTGAAGCAAGATATGGGACGGAGAGACCCCCCCCCGCCTTTGTGTTGGTCATTGTTTGATCGGAATCTCAGGAATTCTTTACAGATTTCTAGGGGGGATGAGTGAGGTAACAATAGTCTAGAGTGTGTATAGGGATTGGACAGGTAAGGGGGTACCCCTGCGTCCCATATCTTGCCTGGTATATGTGATCCTGTTCCAAGAACATTGTCCTGGGTCGTGTTCCCGCCGTTCGAGCGCGAGAACAAGAAGCCCGCGTCATGAACAGGCCATGATGTGGTGTAATGCTAATCTACCCATTCAAGATAAACTAGTCAAGCATGCAGCGTTCGCGCGTACGTGCGCTTGCACATTGTTGAAGCTGCCCGTAGGAATATATATGCGATCACCGTGGCCATGGCGGTCAACACGTGGTGGTATTGTTTACATTTAGTCACGTGGGTGGAAAAGGTCTATTGAGTATGCGACAAAGCCGAGATGGGCAGAAAGATTGTTAATCGTGATTTTTGTTCACAGATCTTCGTCAAGAGGAGAGAAATGCAGGAATGTCACACAAAAGTGCGTTTTGATGTTCCTCACGGGATTTTTGTTGACCTCACGGGACCTTAAAATTTTGCTTTGGGGGAAGATTCTGCTACCGTGACGATGGAAACTTAGGAAACTCCAAGGCTCTAACTTGTTAGTTTCGGAAGGATTCTGCTTGTCCAAAGCTTTTTATCATCATACCCCCCCTTCGCCTTCCGCCCGTTATATTAAAAAAAAATCAACCACATCGTCCAAATGGGGCGGAGGCATAGGCACTGCCACCCATGTGCGCAAGTGCCGCAGTTCTAGGACCCAGTCAAAGTCATAACAAAGATCACAAGCGTTTTAGTGAGCATACATGTATACGATCACGCGTAGTGTGCATTTTCAAAGTAGGCATGCAGAAGATGGATACTTACGAATTTTGCCCTTAACTGAAGGCTCCGGTACTATCATCAAAGAGGCTCCCCGTTGTAGCTTGTGGAAACTTGACATACACACTACAAGCACCGTCTATCCAGGAAAACGTTTTCGCGTCAAGTAAAGGCGCCCTTCCATATGCGCGCCAGAGGTTGCATATCCGTCAAAATCGCAGCGCTCTCGGAGTGAGTTTGACGGCCGAAGGTAACGCACATGTATGTTATGTTAACGGAGTCGATTTGTTGTCCGTGAAAGTGCAAGAAGGAGGCCCGTGGCGTATCCATGAGGAGAGGGCTACTTGCCCAACCCGGGCATGTTGCCGATTTTGTCAACTGAGATCGAAAGTGCCAATTTTAATAAAACCGGGATAATTAAGCACTTTTCGGGGAGAGAGATTCTTTTTCGGGTTAAAAAAAAGACAGACGGCCATTTAAACAAATCCATATCCCTCTCCTTGACTGAAACCTATCACTCAATAGTATTGAGAGTCTTTTTTCTGAGAAGTATCGAGTCGGAAAAAGCAAAGTCAATGAAATATTTATCCAGGATAAACTGATACCGCATGCAGCCGAATTCAGCCTGTTGAATTGAAAAAAAGTAACGACTCACCACTCGCAAGTAGATATCGGTACATCTCTGTTTTTAATAATGAATCATTTGAAGGATGAATGTATAGAATATTATCATTTACTAAATATGCCCTTATTTGACTAATCTGACAGAATTTTGTCTTCCACTTCAATCGCGCTTTCTCGCAATCGCTACTAGTAACCTAATATTGTGCAATGTTGCGTTGGCTTACGTTACGCTTTCGAACAAAGTCCAAACGTTTGGAAAATGGTAATTAATACAGGTATTTCACAATAGTGCGTCTCCAAGAGTTTGCAACGCGTTGGCCAATCACAATGAGCGAAATTTGTCGACCCAACGCGCGTTTGGAAAGGGTCGACAAATTTCACGTGTTATGATTGGCCAACACGTTGCAAACTCTTGGAGGCGCACTATTGTGAATCACCCGTATTACTGAGCGATTCGCCTCGAAATCCCGGTTACCCTTTTCCAAGGCACGTTGTACACTGCACTATAGCGGCTCTTATCCTTGACATAATGGATTTGTTCCATGTATTTGTTTCGTCTGTTAGATGCTTGTTTCGTTTTTGTTTCGTTCCTTGTGTATTTTGTTTCGTCTTTTATAATACAATGTGTGTTTGTTTCGTGCTATTTCGTTTAATAATAACATTATAAAGGGCCCCTAATACTCTACACAATGACACAAGTTAAAATGGCCGTCATTACCGGTAACAATCCAGAGGACCGCTCGGCAAGAAAAAGAAAATAAAGTTCCAAATTTGTGAACACCTGGAAGTTGTATTTCCCAATAACATAAATACTACACTTTTACCCGGATGGGTTACCCGGATTTTGTTCACAGATCTTCGTCAAGAGGAGAGAAATGCAGGAATGTCATATAAAAGTGCGTTTTGATGTTCCTCACGGGATTTTTGTTGACCTCAGGGGACCTCAAAATTTTGCTTTGGGGGAAGATTCTGCTACCGTGACGATGGAAACTTAGGAAACTCTAAAGCTCTAACTTGTTAGTTTCGGATGGATTCTGCTTGTCCAAAGTACAAAGGGCGCGGGTTGAATAGGCACCTAAGGGTGGTATACAGCCCACAAAGCTTTGCGTTTGCTTGCGAAAGACAAGTTCTGAGGAACTTTCAATATCAGTCCCGCTGGATAGGGCATTGTGTTGATGAATGCGGGATTTTGTATGGCCAACAAAGTGGCGTGCTATGAGTGGTTGGGACGCTTTAGTTGTTTTAAGGTACATGTATCTCACATTTCTTCATGGCATCTTAAAGACTAAAACTTGAGAGACCCTAATGGAGTATTTGGAGAAGTCCTGACATGAAACGCAAGATATCTGGAAATTCATTTCATTATCTCCAAAAGATTACTTGAAAATCTATTTTAAGATATCTTACCGGGGACATCTCACGATGTCGCAGTCTTACTTTTAATTTTGTCAACTTTTTGTGACATTGGTGGCGCTATTCACAACCTGCACGCAGAGCGTGCGGGCAGCTCTTCGCGGATTTCAGTTAAAAAAATGTACAGGATTTCTAACATTTCAATATTTTGTATTAAAACCCCTTTTTATTAAACTGTTCGAGGCTTGCAGGGAAAATGTTGATAGGAAAAAGTATGCAATTATTTGCTCCACAAGTCAGCCAAACATCATTGACCTGTCGCCAGTGGCATATACAGCTTTTGGTTTCGGGAGGGGGGGACTCAAAAGCAAATACACGTTCGAGCTAATTCAAAATGATAATGAGGGAGAAAATGTAGTCTATGTATTTGATAAATAAATATATCGATTAAGTTTATTTCCTACTCACCTGTGAAATATTCTCAGTTGAAAAAGAACTAAAAACAAAATAAAAAAATAATATTCTGTCGGGGGAAGATCACCTCCCCCGCTGGATACGCCCCTGCCTGCCGCTTACCCTACCGTAATCACATGTGTATCGTGTAGTCAACTTATTAAATTTGGTCAATGTTTCATTAAAGCTTTTTATCATCATACCCCCCCTTCGCCTTCCGCCCATTATATTAAAAAAAAATCAACCACATCGTCCAAATGGGGCGGAGGCATAGGCACTGCCACCCATGTGCGCAAGTGCCGCAGTTCTAGGAACCAGTCAAAGTCATAACAAAGATCACAAGCGTTTTAGTGAGCATACATGTATACGATCACGCGTAGTGTGCATTTTCAAAGTAGGCATGCAGAAGATGGATACTTACGAATTTTGCCCTTAACTGAAGGCTCCGGTACTATCATCAAAGAGGCTCCCCGTTGTAGCTTGTGGAAACTTGACATACACACTACAAGCACCGTCTATCCAGGAAAACGTTTTCGCGTCAAGTAAAGGCGCCCTTCCATATGCACGTCAACACTTGCGCCAGAGGTTGCATATCCGTCAAAACCGCAGCGTTCTCGGAGTGAGTTTGACGGCCGAAGGTAACGCACATGTATGTTATGTTAACGGAGTCGATTTGTTGTCCGTGAAAGTGCAAGTAGGAGGCCCGTGGCGTACCCATGAGGAGAGGGTTACTTGCCCAACCCGGACATGTTGCCAATTTTGTCAACTGAGATCGAAAGCGCCAATTCTAATAAAACCGTGATAAGCATTTTTCGGGGAGAGAGATTCTTTTTCGGGTTAAAAAAAGACAGACGGCCATTTAAACGAATCCATATCCCTCTCCTTGACTGAAACCTATCACTCAATAGTATTGAGAGTCTTTTTTCTGAGAAGTATCGAGTCGGAAAAAGCAAAGTCAATGAAATATTTATCCAGGATAAACTGATACCGCATGCAGCCGAATTCAGCCTGTTGAATTGAAAAAAAGTAACGACTCGCAACTCGCAAGTAGATATCGGTACATCTCTGTTTTTAATAATGAATCATTTGAAGGATGAATGTACAGAATATTATCATTGACTAATTAATATGCCCTTATTCGACTAATCTGACAGAATTTTGTCTTCCACTTCAATCGCGCTTTCTCGCAATCGCTACTAGTAACCTAATATTGTGTAATATTGCGTTGGCTTACGTTACCCTTTCGAACAAAGTCCAAACGTTTGGAAAATGGTGATTAATACGGGAATTTCACAATAGTGCGCCTCCAAGAGTTTGCAACGCGTTGGCCAATCACAATGAGCGAAATTTGTCGACCCAACACGTGTTTGGAAAGGTTCGACAAATTCCACGCGTTGTAATTGGCCAACACGTTGCAAACTCTTGGAGGCGCACTATTGTGAATCGCCCGTATCACTGAGCGGTTCGCCTCGAAATCCAGGTTTACCCTTTTCCAAGGCACGTTGTACACTGCACTATAGCGGCTCTTATCCTTGACATAATGGATTTGTTCCATGTATTTGTTTCGTCTGTTAGTGCTTGTTTCATTTTTGTTTCGTTCCTTGTGTATTTTGTTTCGTCTTTTATAATACAATGTGTGTTTGTTTCGTGCTATTTCGTTTAATAATAACATTATAAAGGGCCCCTAATACTCTACACAATGACACAAGTTAAATTGGCCGTCATTACCGGTAACAATCCAGAGGACCGCTCGGCAAGAAAAAGAAAAAAAAGTTCCAAATTTGTGAATACCTGGAAGTTGTATTCCCCAATAACATAAATACTACACTTTTATTCAGATGTGCAATCGACTCTTACCCAGCAGTGCGGGCGTTTCACAATACTGCGCCTCCAAGAGTTTGCAACGCACTAGCCAATCATAATGAGCGAAATCTGTCGACCCAATGCGTGTTTGGATAGGGTCGACAGATTTCGCGCATTGTGATTGGCCAACGCGTTGGAAACTATTGGAGGCGTACTATTGTGAATCACCCGTATTGTGAATATTAAAAAAGACTTTCTTAGATAATATGGGTTATTATAAACCATTCAAGACCAGTGATAGGCTCTCGACAATAGGGGTGGGTAAACTGTCCGAGCTAGGTATTAATGAATGTTATTTATCAAATCTTTCTGACAATACGAGATGAGCACAAAATAATATTTTTTTGCCCTTAAGGTGCTCCCTAAAATTACAAAGTCTCACAGTCACTCTAAATCTGTCCACTTTCTAAATTTTTTTTTAAGGTATAAGAACTGTTATAAAGTATAAGAAAATGTTACATTTTCTTCTTCGGGTTTGGAAACCTGGTGACTGATATACCCCACGTGTTTCTGATGATGGAATGACAAACTTTTCAAACTTCATCAACAATACTGGTCAGTTTTCTGATTATGGGTATTTATGTGTTTCACTCTAAATCGTGTCTAATTTGAGAATGGGACATTTCCAAGGTTGTATTTGAATCATTTCTCTGAATTCGTATTCAGCATCATATTTATAACCAATCTGCATTTTTGGACCGAATTTGGACAAAATCAGTGCCGAGGGTTGGGAGATTTCCTCTGGAAAGGAGAAGCAGAAGGAGTATCCAGCAGAGAATCAAACCTCACCTTTTAATTTGATCTCAGAATAAAGATCCAGCATGTCTCCTTTCCTGTTGTGTCACGTTGAAAGACTGCATTACGTTCGACAGAAAAATCTACGTTTGAAGCAACTTCCGAACCTTCGTCCCTTTTATGTTGATTGCAGTTAAAATTGAACAAGACACGGTAGAAGTTCGTCGTTTGAAGCGGGCCTTAAACACTATTCCATTGAAGCGAATTCTGCTACCAATGTTCGTGACGTCAAAATTATTTCGCTTTCGCGTTCTCCTGAAGTATGATCCGGCCTTAACACACGCACATAGACCTATGTTAGATTACGAAGATGTTTGGCAATATAGAGGGTTTGCATGGCTGCCATCTTGCAGGCCAGTGCACGTGCACAAAGGAGGCCTCCTTATGGAACAAATGTACTGCCCTGCAAGATGGCTACCACGCAAAGCCTATATTGCATATAACTTTACTGTGCTTTACAAGACGGTGATCATTGTCCAAATACATATAACTGTCACTCATATTTTACAAAACTACAGTGGCAATAGCTTGATGACATCAGTTACATTTGGTCTTGCAAAGAGTCATTTTATAGATTTTATAGACCGTAAGAGTATGACGATGATTGACGTCTAGGAAATACAACGACAAATGCAAGGACCCATAGAGAAAATCACGTTTCCAGGACCCTAACACGCAGAAACACTCAAATTGTGTGCTTGAGCTAAACTATGAAGCTTCTTTCAATATACAGTCATATTAATGCTGTAACTCTTAGGGTCTATTTGTTTCACAAGGATCTGGATGCTGATCAGTGGTCCCTTCGCTGATTGCTCAATTAACCTATTATATTGTCAAGCTCTCTGTTTTTTATAAGGTCTTTTTGTTTGTAATGTGTACGACGTGACTCAGTTGACAGTAGTGTTTACCGTCTGAAGGGTAATACGAGGTTGGGCGGAGGAACCACCCAGACTTGCGGACTCACCCAACCGCCTGCCGCGGCCTAAAATCTGGCGTAGCCCGGCCTGAAAGGAGCGGTACTTGAGAGCGTAGATCACGGGGTTGACACACGAATTAGCCGTCACGAAGGCCAGAGACACGACATGGAGTGGTCCCCCCATGGCTGTGAACCAGCCGAAGTTGAAGAGGAAGAAGATGATCTCGTTGGGAGACCAGCAGATGACGTAGGCCACGAAGACCAAGAGCAGCGCCTTGAAGGTGTTGCGCCTTGCCTTCATGAGGGACCCGTCTTGAGTCTCCCCCTGCGACGGTCCCGTCCGAGTCTGGGCGGATTCGCCGGCCGGACGGGGCCGGGGCAGCGGAGCGACTTTAGCGGCACTCCTCTTCAGCGTTACAGCGATGTGGGTGTAAGCCACCAGCATGATAACGAGTGGGAGGAAAAACTGGATCGTAAAGACTAGCACCCCGAAAATCTGCGAACCGGCAACGACATTATCCACGCATTTGTCTCCCTGGTTGATGACTGTGAATGCGGCATAGGTTCCAACGATGCTGCCAAACAGCCAAACAAACACGATGGCAAGGGTGGCTTGGACACGCCCAAACAGAGCCTGGTACCGGAACGGGAACACAATGGCAAGGTAGCGCTCCAGGGTCAACATCATCAGGTTGAAGGTAGACGTGCTCAAGAAGAACCACAACGCGAAGGTGGAGGTCCAGAGCCGGCAGATGAGCACCCCAGCCGGGCCCGTCGGGTAGGAGACTGGCAGGGGGATGTTCGCGCTCAGCAGGAACACCACAGAGGCTAGGAAATCAACCACGGCTTGGTTGAAGATGAAAGCGTTGGTCATGGTGTGCATGGATTGCACCTTGTAGATAACAACACAGACGGTAGTGTTACCAACAATGCCCAGCACTCCCACCACTGTTTGCACCACACGCAGAAAAGCTTCCAAAGCCATTTAAAAACTTAATTGATGAACGATTCAGTAGAATATAAAACTAATCAGTGTCTAATGTGAAGCTGTTCACGCTTTGAAATAAATTTCAGACACGTTTTTTATATGATAATTGCCAAGAAACAAAATTTACAGTTGGTAGTATGAGATAGTGTAGCTGAAATCTCTGTCTTCAACGGTACGAACGCCTTGTAACGAAGACTGTATCCGGAACTGTTTGGCCCAACTTTTCCCCGCAGCCAACACAACAGCAGTGCATTTAGTAAATGACAGTTTGTGGCCGTGGATTTTTTCTTCTTTGAATCATACCTAGCCAGAACCAATCAGTTTGCTCGGTCGATATCAGGTGTCGAGTTAGTTGCTGTTGTGATACATTTGCGTTATTCTGGAACTGCGCAGGCGTGGTGTTACGAAATCATTGAAACGACGCACCTGACAATAATTTGATGATTAGACTGTCACCCATCGGGTTTGCAGTGACCAATCTTTCTTCCCCCGACGATAAGTGCTCGCGTATACATTTGTATAGGCCTACGGTAACAATTTTAAACTTGACAAGAGCATCAAGTATAGGATGTACGCCCAAGTGTGACTTCACGATGATGTCATCATGTATCATATTACAACCGATTTCGGTCAGAAAAAACTCCTTTTATCATTTGCATCTCATAATTCATAAATGTATGAATATCATAGTTTGTGATCTGACAAATCTTGAGCTTGGGGAACAATTTTATTGGATGTCAAAGTTGTATTACCCTTGCTTGCGGAGTTAATGAAGGGTCAGACCTCAGGTACATTTGAAAAATCAACCCCTAAAATTAAGATATCGATCAATACCTGCCAAACAGTCCAGGATATTAACACGAAACATTTGTGAAGTCACTATGACGTCTTAAAGGTATCACATTACTTTTAATAATTTACGTCCAAAGCTAAAGATTTTTACTCTGAAATTGAGTGAGGTAGTACGATAGGATCTTTGGACCAGATAGACCAGATCTTGGATAAAATTATCGATTTCAATGGAAAGTCACATGACCTCGACTTCTGAGTAACCGGAAGTATAATGATATGGACTCGCAACTCAAAATAGAAGGATTTTTCTACATCCAACCAATTTACTAAAATGTTAAGAGTTCTGAGCATTATACTTGCTGACAGGGTTACATAACAGGGCGCCTTCTTATGGCACATCAAAGACAATTAATTGTATCTATTTCAGATTTGCTTGCCCAACTTTTATGGATGAAAACTTACTTGTGAGACAAAAAAATTATTTAGTAAAATGTAAAAAACGACGTCATCATCCTGACTGATGTTATTTAAGGAAATTTGCGAAATTGACTTCGTCATCTAAAACGTTTGCTCCTGGCACAAAACTAGATCGATTATTTTCCGACAACACACATCAAAATTCGATGGTGCAAACCCCCCATAAATCACTTATTTTTATTACATGTAAAGAAAACACGTCTCGTCTAGTTATATACACCTTTTGCAGACACATTGGATGACCGGTTCTCTTCGTCTTAATTAAAAAAAAAAAAAGAAATGCGTAGACGGTTGTCGTGGTAATAGCACTGGATGGATTGCAAATCCAGACGCTTAGGCTAACCATGATAAATACACGTCCGTTGGTGACAAGGAATAGGACGGGGGGGGGACCTTCATGGCCTTAACAACTAGCATAAGCTGCCCTGCACAAGCTTTACAAGGAAAATTAGATTTCATTAGGATGGCATTGAATGGATTAAAAACCGATTTCTCCCAGACAGTTACATGAAGCCAAACATAAAACGGGAAAAAAATGAAGAATCTGCGGAGATCACGAACTGGAACAATCAAAGAGGCCCATGCATTACAGAACCAGTAAGTCGCGCTTTTTTATATACACATAAAAACAGAACGGAACTATAATCTTTTGAGCGTACTCCCTATAGACAGACTCCACATCCGTGTCTTCGAGACGACCTCGAGCATCGCTTCATTTCGTCGGATGTTGGCTTGCTACAAGTCGGTCCATTTTTTCCCCTCAAATCCATAGAGTCAAGCACGATATCACAAGAAATTCCAATACAACTACGTGTACTTGAACAGATGAATTGTTGGCGAGGTCGTCTGAAAATCAAAATCATTCTCACGTAATTGCTTTCCATTCGAAGTTATCACGATCCCTTGGACGGTCTCCTCGCCCACCCCACACACATAATTCTCTTTCTCAAACGTGCGATCAAGGGTGGGATCCAGAACCAAATTCTCGGGGATTTGGGGATTTGGAAATTTCTTTCATGTTATCTTTAATCTTTAAGAAGGGTAAGGGTGCCTTTGGGGGCTTTGTGTGAAACTTTCAGGAACAGAAATGAAATAAGAGGGCCTGTTTTTTTGGGGGTGGGGATGGCCCCAGCTAGATCAGCCCTGGCCTTGCATGACATATGTATAGAATTCTCTCTCAGTGATTGCAACCAAAGCAATGCATGCCAGTTATCTAACCTTTCAGTTGGACAATCTGGTGTTATTTTAAAAGATGGGTAAAATGCACAAATATTAAGAGCGTATTATGCGACTTTGACGAGTGTGTGACATGTACAACATTGCGCATTATGCGACTTTGCTGAGCGTAATGGTAAGAAAAATTTCACCAGGTGACAGATCGCACGTTTTCTCTGCCTGGCGAAGCCGATCGGTATAGAACACTCAGTTTCACTGAATGAAATTACTCTTTCCATTGCATGATTGTGAAACATCCATTACTTTGTTATATGCAGACGGAAATATTTCTGTGATCTGTGTCCACGGCAGAGCTGGATCAGCTTACAGTGTAAAACACGTAGATGGTGCTGCAATGGTTCTGTAAAACAAACCAACGGAGAACAAATTCTAGCCGAGCGAAATCGACGGTGTTATTAAATTCAACTGTTTTCAATTGTTGTTTTCATATTCAATATCTGGATAATCTGCAAAGCTTCTGCACTGAGAAATTGAAACTAACAACGGGACAAAGGGTTTAGGGATCGGCCAAAAATCATTACTAGCAACCACTCTATGCCCAAAGTTGTTATGCACGCATAGTTTTTACTTTGCACATTTGTTTTTCTCAGCTTATACCTTCCCAAGCACAGACACCTGCCTGTTGATTAAATTTTTTTTGTAAATTTTGCACGTAAAAGTTTCAGCATGCAGAGGATTGGCAAGTTGCAAAGACCTTTTCCGTGTGATTTACGAGGGTAACCACCGCACCTGTTTGAAATCATATTACTGCACGTCAATTGAAAGTGAAACACACGTGATTATACGCAAGGGCGTCACCAGGGTATTTTTTTCGGGGGGGGGACAGAGTAGTTAAAAAATAAGCTAAAAAAACAAGGGCAGAAGAGATAAATTCTGAAGTATTTTCAAGCAACATTTAATTTTTATCCCATTCATTTCTTTTCCCCCTTTTTTCAAGGGTGGTAGCGCCCCCTCCCCTTTTGACGCCTATGACTACACATATTGTTCAAACGATACGTACTGTTCACAGTAGAAGATCTGAGAAAAGAAACGCCCACTATACAGGGATTGAGGAAAACGAGTGCATGAACTCTGCCCGACACACCTCGTCCCGTCGCGGCGCAACATAATCCCATCTATTGGAAGACGGCATCAAGCATTGGAGGGACTGATCATTACTAGCCGATTTTTTTTTCACTTGCCAATTATCGATACGGGCAACATTCCTCAATTAATGAAAAAATGAGCTGAAGAGAGGCTTCGACATTTACTCGGTGACGGAGTTACTTTCATTTTACAAATACAGACACACCAAAAAGTAAAAAAAAATGTCTCGCATGGATTTCGGGTTCTCTGGCAATTTTATCTGTAGAAACAAAGAACTTCTCTGAAAGTGAGCAAAATGCTGAATAAACCCTCTGGCACAGCAAAACGCCGGCTAACCAACATGATTTCGTTACCATACAAATTGGCATTCAACCTACAGTCCAGGTTGCAATGCCAGTCTTTATTAAGTTAGTACGGTCAGCGATTCCACCTGGGCAAGCATTTAAACCCCAAGTACTGTTCAAAAGTGGGTGAGTTTACCCAGCGAAGAAAATATTTTCTCAGTAAAAGCAGCGGAGCAGATGGATACTTCCTGGGGATGTATACGCTATGGATAATAAAATCTAGCATTATCCTATTTATTACACGGGCAAACAAAAAAATATACACGCAGTTCATGCCACGATGGCGAAATACAGTGTTTTCGCCTGGGGGTTACGAAGGTACACATCATTTATTGAGCTAAAATCAAAGTCTTTACAGTTTCTGAGTACATTAAAAAAATCTGATTTTATGCACAACTCTATAAAAACCAAGACATAAGAGACCAACGGAAATCCTCAGTGTATCCGTACATCCCTACTGTACCATTACCAAACAATATCAATATTTCGACGAAACTGTAACTATCTGAAAAGCAACGAAAAAAAACCCACCGTATATTAAATAATAAATAAAATTCTTTAACAAATATTATATACAGCCAAGGCAACCAGTATATTTCAAAACTGTTTGAAACTTAATCCACAAAACTCCCATTAAATAACAAAACTGTAAGCGTTCTGTCACTCGCGCAAGCATGATTTTCACGACCTTTACAAATCATAATTCAGGCGAAATAACTATTGCAAAAGGCCGATGTGGTGCGTTTAGACCGATTTACTCAAAGTATGTCATACTCTAAACCACTGAAAGACCATGCTTCAAGATGTCTTCAACAAATAAACGTGCCAGCTGCGCCAAACACCAACTAGAAAAACACAGACACTTGATTAAAACGGAACGAAACGACGACTTGTTTAAACACTTGCACTTGACACAGAAAGAACCTTGGTAAACGTTTCAGAGGAAACAACTTTGATTACCCAGAATATGATTTAAAGATATTTTTAAAAGTTAATCTTGCACGTTTTTTGGGTTTTTGCTTATCCGAGATGAATACAAGATACAGATATATTTCAATTTCAATGCATGAATACATCAAAAAAGATTAGAGATGATTAATGGGCAGGAAATAAATATGTATATAGAAATTCTAGTGGTAATCTAGCACTCAAGCTACACAACTAACTACAATGGCACAAGTACTGTTTGCGAAATTCCTGAATTCGAAAAGTGAAAAGCGACGGTGATGTGCACGCCTATAATATTGCACACGATATAAAACTTGGTTTACGGCCTACGACATGTACGGGAAGGATTGCCATAGCACTTAAACATTTGCTGGTTATATATGTACAGTAGAGTTACATTCTTAAAGATTGGCTCATACTTGAAGAGAAAGCAAAGTTGGAGCCGATGCCATGATGTCGGCAGTTGTAGCTCCAGTCAACATCTGCCGTTTCCCTCATAAGAGACTTGAGACCAAATTCACGTAACCTATGAATCAGCTTCGAGAGGCAAATATCACAAGGGGAATGAATCAGTGCCCCCCCCATTGTAATCCTTCTCTCGTGAATTAAAAGAAACCCAACCCCACAGAGAGTGCTCAGCTTCGACTTGAGTTGAGAATCTTTCTGGCAACTTTTTTTTAATCTCTCTGCAGAATTCAGCAGGGCGCTGGGACAATACCTACAAAGGCTCAGGGTTCAAATGCAGAGAGAGTACAAAGCTGTTGACAATATATGAGTATTTCAAAAAACGAAGAGTATACGCACGGAGTAAATGTCACCCTGATTAGGTTTGCATCTATGCAGTCTTCACACCTATTAGTACTAATTGTAAATTTGAGAATACGAACACAGCGATACAATGATTGAACAACACCGCATAAATGTGAGACACACAGGACTTGTCTATATATCAGCACAAAGCTGTTGGCATGTGTTTTGAATAATGAAATACAAACACGCTGAGCTGATGGCTAAAACGTCAGATACAGTTTCCGTTGATTAGATGTTTTGTGATTAAGTTTCCAAAATGGATCAGTCCGACGATTCACAGTATTTTGACTTTCTGAAGGTCCTTGCCCAAGTCATTTTAAAGTTTGCATATGAACATATTTTACAACAAAGTGTTTTTACAAAAGGAACCAACACAAATTAACACATGCCACACTCGGGCCTTCCTTCACCAAATTTTGATATAAAAATTTCACTTTTTTTCTCATAATGATTTTTGTATAAACCACACCAGGAAAATGACTAAAGAATACAATTTCTTGCTGACAAGATCACTGCACTGAGCCAAAAGGCCCGTCAAGAAAGTTCTTAGCAGCTGTGACTGGATTTGATTACATTTCTCGATTTACTGTGGGAAGGTGATTTGCCGGGAATTGCGTGACCTTGTCTAGCCTTGAAGCCGATTTAAATCTCCCTGGTCGCGATGAGGAGCAGAAGCTGAAGGGCTAGGAGAAGGCCCACATTCAATCTCAAGACGGACGCCGAACTGCAATCGGTATACGACTCCTGGAGGATGAGGCGAGGGATGGAGGAAAGAGAGGTGAAAGGTCAAAAACTGAAACAGAGACACAGACGGGATCAGACAGTACTAAGAGATGAAATTTCGACTTTGCCCGAGTTGCTCAGATGCTCATATAAAGATGCTCTTAATCAAGACTTTATCTAAGTAGCTCAATTGCAAACAACGACTCATTGAGATCAAACATACCTCTAATCTGGGTTAGGGTTAGAATGACAGTGGGCCTTAACTTGTCATATTTTTTCTCCCAAAACCTGGACCCCAACTGAAATGGCTTTCAAGCGTTCAGTTTGTGAAATGCAGACAAAATGCACCTAAAATATGAGAGACTGCTTCAAACAAGGAACTAACAAGCATATTATCAATTTCCAAATACTTGACACATTTGGAGGGTTCAGCGTCTAATCACTGCAAAATATCAATCTTTTTTAAAGAAGAAAACACCACAGATACCCCGATTAAAATGTGTACCCATTTTGAAAAACTGTCTACAAGTTCATTAGTTGTTACTAGTCAGTGCTACTTCCTCAGCTGTATGACTTTGTGTTGAAGCACCCATTATGGTCTGGGTTCAGTGACCTTCACTCACATTGGGGCTGAAATCGTAGCAGTGTTCGGTGGGTCTCTTGCGATAGCGGGGATGTTTGGCTGCTTCGCATGGGTTGGGACCTTCACGTGCACGCACACATCCCCAGCAGTCAAAGAAAATAAGAACCAAATTTGTCAGCACCTTTATGTTCCTGCATCAGTGTGAAACAAGGCTGATACCAGAGTCGTTTCATCTCGTTATGAGATGAGATTTGACTTCTGATCTTTGACCTTAGTCCTTAAAGAGTTAGACAATTTCAGACATTCAGGATGGGGGGGGGGCAGGTGGATTTCCCCTCAGCACCTGGCTGTCCCATGCCCAATTGTTCAGAATTGTGGCATGCGTGTACAGACACTCACGATTAGTACATATTTAACGTTCAATGCAGTCTGACAAGGTTTTTTTGTTACAATCATGGAACACATCAATAGGACAAGCATACCTGTTTGCTGACCTGTCTTTTCGGGCATTTCATGAGACTAAGTCCAATTTTCATAGAAGTAGTACAAAAAAGATCGTAAGATACTACTGGAAAACCCCAGAAGGCACGGTGCGACAACGTCTCCAACGCTGTCTGTTTGATTAGGTTGAAATGAGTTGACTGCAACGCATAAGACGGTAAGTACGACCGCTGCAAGTCAGGTTGTCAGGAATGAGTTGTGCAATTTCACGCATGAGAACCTTACAAAAATTCACACAGCAACAGCTACAGTTGGCTCAAAGGGATTATCTTTGTCAAATACAAAAGTCTGACATGGAAATAAAGGATATCAGGTCCTGGTTCCTCCGGTGCTTGGGTGACCAGTTGGTTGGGACAAGCTTCACAGCCAGCTTCGGTCACCACCAGGAGCAGGTTGGTCCCGTGGATGCGGACTGCGTGCCACAACCTGCCACACAGTTCATGAAAAAAGATGCGATAGAGTTGGGGACTTTTCAAAACTGAACTTAGACAAACGGTAAACTTAACTTCTGTTTTTGAAAGAACGATCCCGCTGTGATCAAGTCCATCGTGAGTCGTCTAGTCTTAGTCCAACTCAAAATGAACTGTGACAAAACGCATTCCATCGTCATTCTTCATCCTGCTTCTTATGACTGGTCTCACGGAGGGACTTATGACTGGACTTGTAAAAGGACCTGTGATGGACTCGAATACAACGCTGAGATTTTCAGTGACAGTACCCACTAGCTACCAAGATCGGGAGACCACTGCAGGTTGTCAGGCTGGTATCTTTGTATCTGAAAACTGTCCCAGGTAAAAAAAAAAATTCCCTTTTCCAAAAAAAAAAAAAGAGGCTACATGCAGGGAAGTCTTAAAAAAATTAACTCGGTAGTTGAGCTTTAGTACCGTAGAATCAGACAGGATCCGGTCCCAAGCAACACATATCAAACTTCTTCTTCACTGGTAACTTGTTGCTGCCAAATTGCCAAGTGAAACTTTGTGTTGGGCCTCACAGCTCCACAAAATTGGTCCCTGGGACTGTGGGTCATAAAACGAGACTAGGTGGCTATACCTGGAGCAGTCCCCGCAGTCAATCAGGCCGCTGGTGTTCCAGGCATCACCGTAGAAGTACTGCTTCAGGATCTTGATGCAGCTGACGTTGGCCGAGGCTTCGATGTCCTCTGCTTCTACGTAGGTGCCTACAAAGGAAGGAGGAACTCATGAGATCCAGCCAAAAATTAATCACATATTGATGAAAATGAAGAGTCCAGATGAGCTGCAATCTAACATCTTCTTCCAGTGTGGACCCACTTTCACTTAGGGCTGCAATTTGAATTCGGTTTGAAATAAAACTTTAAAAGTCATGGAAAAAAGCAGAACCATCCAAAATCCATTTTTCGCTTACATCTGTATCTCATGGAATTACGTAATGAACAAGCAGAAGCTTCTACAACAGATTCACGCAGGGTTATTTGTGGAAATGGTTCATTTATTGGTTATGCCACCAAGAGTTATCTTTATTTCCAGAAATACAAATGTTGCGTAAGTTCAGGTGATTGGTGGACTGAAGTTATTCATTCTTGCACTTACTGGTCAAATCACTGATGCCAAGGAAGAGCATGTCATACAGAAAATGACGAAGGAAGGACCTGTGCAACAATAAATGATATTGATGGAATACAATTGAAAATAACAGCTTGGGAGTAGCATATTCAAAAATTCTGATATGCACCATGGTCAAACTGCTTGCTGTCAAATGGGTGTTAAAGAAAGACCAGCAAATGAGACTTGTTTAGCGCCAGTGATGGCTATGTTGATTCTGTTTGGTAAGCAGATTTGCTGCATGAAACTTCATACTTGGCAATGCCACCAAAACTGTCCGTGGTTGGAAAAGGGACTCTCACAACAAGGAATATCAATGTTACCCAAACTGACGACTGGATTACATGTATGTTAAACGATCTCTGCTGGCTTTCTAAGGCGGAGTAGTTTGGAACCAGCTTACCATGCCGCTGTGACGGCCCAAGTGTTGAAGTTCATCACATCAGAGAGAGTGGGCTGTTAAAGAACCAAAAGGAAAAGTAGGCATAAAAGTGGTTGCTTTAAATCAACAAATTAATTCACTTATATTAAGCCTTTTTAACAACTTTTTTAAAACTTGCCAAATGTAAATTGTCGGCTGGTGCAGATCAGTTTGAAATGTTTTCAAAAATGAAATGAATACATTAAGGGCCATTTTTCCAAAAAAAAATTTGAGCATTTCCACTTTATGGACAGTTTTGCTGAGGGTCATCACAAACATCATCACAAACATCAACCCACTTACCACGCTTGCCGTTCTGGGGCCAGACGATCCTGCTCCATCTTTCTGTCTGGGACATGCTGCTTGGAAATCGTTCATTGTCATCCTAAGGGAAATAACAAGATATATTGATCAATGAGGCCAATAGGGAGGAAATATTGACTAGTGGGGAGCAATGTACAGAAAGTGTGAAATAATGATTAAAGAGGCTACTGTGAATGAGAAATCTTGATTCATGTCAGTGGGATTAACCCTAACCCTCCTGAATCTGTCTCAAGAATGGCCAAATTGCATTGCTGATTGCAAAGGATGCATTGTCTCAAGGTTGTGGGCTAGACTTTACATTGCTTATACTCTGTCGTGCATGAAATCATGCCTACATTAATTATACGTGAAATCCTCCATACCGCTCCAAGATACCATTCACACTGCATTAGCATAGTGAAAGGAGTTGCCGGAGAATTTTGAAGGTTGAGGGAGTGCGCACCCCTCAACAGAGCATATTCAAGAAATATCGGAGGATTTTGGAGGATTGAGGCAGATTGCAATGTTTTTGCACGGATAATGGGAGGATTTTGAAGGATTGGGGATGGTGCCAAACGAAAAGGCCCCAGGGGGCAGGGTTGAAAAGACACAGATCCATGACAAATGCCAAGCACTAATGTGTCTGTCTGTAACTCTTCTTGGCCATGAACAGAAACAGGTAAAGTCCAAACAATTATTGTTTGAAACCCAAAAACATTTGTATATGAATAAGCCCCACATAACAGCGCTCGAATGAGCTCAGAAAAAATAATGAGTAATGGTGTGGAAAATCAACCGATAAAGGCAATGAAGAGAAATATTGACCATGACAATCCTCAATCCTTCAACAGGTGAAATATTGACCACCGTTAGGGTTAGGAATATTGATATGTGAAGGCAATAAACAGAATGTTGATCCGAGATGCTATTGCCAAGAATACTGATCTTCGTGGGTGGCATTAAGAAACAATAACTCACGAGGATACAAGAGTAATTAAGGGTTCTCTGATCATTACGCTGGAAGAATTATACTTCTGCTGTTGATACAAGAAAAAAGTGATAAAGAGACATGTGTTTTAAGGAAGGAAGTAAGTTACACTCACAGGTCGTAAACAGTTTTGTTTTTGAGATCCAGCATCACGTCGCCGTCAATAAGCCCAAAGAAACTACCCACCTGGGAAAGAAATAAAAGAGAAGACAGACTTTCTGGTCAACAATCACTGTTTCCTTCTGCAACAATCAAATGGCAGATTTGGCAGAGCAGAACTCAAAACTGCTGTGAAGATAAAGAGTTGTGAACACAGAAGGGTCTCTGATCTACTTAAAGTCGAACATGCGTGTGCCAGTGTGACAAAGCCCACATCACTTGCAGCATAGTAGTGGAAGGCAACGATTGTTCAACGGCTTATTCTAAACATTCTGTTCAAAGATTGTAACCGCAACCCACGGTCAATGATTCTACCAACATCCGACAATAAATCAACATGCACTGTCGAACACAGTCACTGCTATCTGATGGGATTTGTGGTGCTGAAAAAGCACCAACCTCCCGTGGGTCCCGCAGAAACTAAAGGTCTTCAAATCAAATCAGTCTGATTTTTCCCAAAGTGCAAAACAAGCACCACTTTAGCTGTATGAGACGGTGTCTAACCACTTGATGCCGGTGTAAACACACAAAATGTTCCTTATTTGTTCCCTGGAGGACGTGTGCACTAGTTTTGGAATTCTTCTTTCATTTCTGACGTTGATGTATTTACCACTTGCTGCCGGGTGCTTTTTTAACCGTTACGTTTTTCAAAAATCTTCAAAAATTCATATCTTTTTTTCTGAACACCTAAACCCCATAAAATGTGTGTCCCGTGGCGAGTCTAGCCCTCACAAGCAACCTCCATTGACCCTTCGGTTTTGCGGCCACGCCGCCCGCTCTGTATAGAGCCCCCATTGTGTGTGCTACATAAGGGCTCGTTTGTTCCGGGCTTTGGCCCAGTGCGTTGCTATGCCGCCGTGTTGCTATGCGGAGCTATTGACGGTTAAGACCTCAGTGTGTAATATGCGGTGAGTGAATGGGAAGCTGTGCACGTGCACTGGGCTTTGTCAACTGTTCAATGAGTGCGGGCAATGACGGACAAATGAATTCATGCTGTAAAAAAAGGGGTCTAAAAGTGTGGCTTTTTCCGGCACTGCTGCATGTAACTTTTGCTATTTTTTGAAGCTATTGGGTTTTTTTCTGTTATATATCTACCAAACATATCTCCCCCAAACCACTCTCATATTTTATCTCCCAACTTGTTCATTTTCCCTCCCATAGTGTAAGATATTTCCCTTCCCAAACTTTATTTCCCAAACAATTTCAAGTAAAATTTAGAAACCGATGAAATCAAGTACACATAGAAATACACACACAGACAAATATTTGGAGAGAACTTCTTTTTCTCTTATTTTCTTCTTGTTATTTCTCGTGTTTTCTTTTCAAGGACTCGTCGAACAGAAGCTCACGGACAAGACTCAAGAGGTAGTCGAGGAAGGAGAGGCGGTGACCAACGGCCAGGTACACGGCATAGCTGTTCACCAGTGTCAAGTCGAGCAGGTAGAAGAAGAGCTTCTTGTACCACTTGAGGGACTTACGAGTAGCTCAATGATTTGCCGCTAGTTGGTCGCTCTTGTCAATGCCCCCCATCAGGGCGTTGTATTCGATGACATAGGTAGGTTTCTGCTTTTCCTGCCCCATCCTGTCTTGCTTGCCGGTGCCACGGATGTCTGCCGTATGCATGGTGGAGAGCATACGGATGTTGCGCTTGTCTTGCCACACCATGGCCAGGAGAGAACCGCTGACACCCAGGTCGGCTGACCGGAACGCTGTTTCGCCCCGCTTCAGCTAGACGGACTGCAGGTCTTTCGGCATCCCTTTTCTGTTCGCCATGGCGTTGCCGACGACGTTGAACTTCTGGTTGTGAAGTCGTCGAAACAAATCGGGACTGCTGAAGGCCCGGTCGAGGGCAAGATTGTAGCCCTTGCCACTTAGGTCGTTCACCAGGTCCATCACCACCTGTGTAGTTGCTGGGAGGTCTCCTTTCCTTTGGCCGGTGTAGATTTTGAAGTTGTAGCAGTACCCGGCGGCACTCCCGGTGCTCTGGCACAACTTGTACATCTTGATGCCGAAGCGGGCCCTCTTTCTGGGGTTGTAGGTAGCGAAGCGGAGACGCCCGTAAAACTTCAGCAGGGAGTCCTCGACGGAAATGTCCCGTTGAGGAACGTAGACAGTGGCAAACTTCTGAGCAAGATGGTCGACGACTGGGAGCACTTTGAAGAGGCAGTCGGTGCAGTCATCTGGCATGGCAGTGTTATCGTTAAAGTGCAGGGACTGCAGGATGGCAAGGAAGCGATCTCGGGGCATGACAGACGGGAATAGGCTCATCTTCAGTAGTGGTAAAGGCTTAAGGGGGTATCTATTTTCTGTGACACAGTCTTGGTAACTTACATGTCTCTGGTAAACTTCCTGGTTGGTTGCTATGATAAATCCGCCGTCGTCGAGCAAGTAGCACTGGACACTCTGCAAAGGATATGAAGAGATGTTTTAATTTCTGACCAAATGTCCATTTGGGAGGAAACAAATGGGGGGGGGGGAAGCTGTTGGTGTTGGTCTAGTTTCAACCTGAAGCTAGACCCTTGCTTTGGGCTCTGGCCGAACCTGTCACTTCGTTGAGCAGCTGAGCTGTAGGGCTGTCTGTTTGACGCACTCTGTCCAACAGCCTGGATATTTCGTAATTGTTTTGGACTGTTTTGTTGTTGATTTATCAGTTATTGTAACTGCCTTATTCACGGTACATGTATGTCTCTCAAGTCAGCCCTTTTCTTGTGATTGAAAAAAACCTTGTTCTGAAGTATTTTTGCTTTTTTTTCTTTTAAAAGAAGATACCGCATGCAATCACATTACTTAAAATAAAACAAAAATTGAAGAAGTCTGAATTTTATCACACCTGGAGATACATTTTCTTTTAAAGTTCTTGCTAGTATGCCCGCTTAGACTAAAATACCACTACATACAGCTTCAACTCACCTCATTCAAGCATGACTGTTTTTCACTCTCAAAAGTGTAGTATGCCTGCATCCAAAACAAAAACAAAAAAGAAAGACCCAAAATAGTTTTTGATGTCAGTATAAGCAGCCTCCAAACAGGTCATTATGCCAAAATTGCATTGTTTCAGACCCGCTTGGGGGGCCGTGTGGCCAAGTGGTTAGGGTTTGTGGCCTCCAATCATAGGGTTGGAGGTTCGAATCCAGCTGTTGGGAGTACGTTGGGGCCCTTGGCAAGCCACTTCACCCCTGCTTGCCTCTCTCCACTCAGGAGTATGTTGGGGGACCAACATTAGCTGGGGAATCAACCTGTGATGGACTGGCATCCCATCCCATCGGGGGGGGGGATAAAAATACTGCACAAGTCAAATTTAAAGTAGAGAAAGGCCACTTTTTAAGACCCCTCTTTATCTCCGGAAAAAAAACCCAGAGGGACGTATGGAAGATGTTAATCTCTTGTCGTGAGGGGTGTGATTCTGTCAGGAACAATTTCTTTCAATTCAAAATTCGAACAGTGCATTGTGATCGTCATGAGAAGACTGAAGGGAGCTTCGGTAGTGGAGGCTGGCATTCAGAAGTTAAAGCGGGAGATGCTGGATACCAAGTAGGATGCCACGGTGGACTAGGATGTGTGCATGTTCACTGAGGTACGTTAGCAGGGTGGGGGTACAGCTAGAGGTGACCATCAAGCAGAGGCCCCAAGGCAGAACTAATTCCATGTAGAAGGGGAACACTGTTGGGGTTGGTTGGGGTTCAAGGGCACAAAAGACCCACTGGACATGTGATGAAGGTCAGGTCACCTGATATTGCTGATGTGGTACGCCATTTCTTGTGGTACTTGTACATCGAGCAGAGTTCCAAGGGTACAGGAAACCAATAATGGACAGAAGCTTGTCAAGTTCTCACCTCTTTCGTTCGGCCTATCCACATGTCGTTGAACTCACCAGGATCCAGACTGACAGCAACCACTGAAGAAAATGAGAAAGAAACCAGAAAAATTATTATGACTTTTTCAGGATTTGGTCTTGAAAAGCTTACGGCACTCGGCCAAGTCAGGGATCTTGCACTAGAGCCACTAGCTAACCATTTGATTAATACCAGGTTCATATGAATTACAGAAGGCTGTGCGTCACAGGTAGCTACCAGAGTAACCAACTGCTAATGTTGGGAGCCATTTCTAAATTATGAAACCTGGTAAAAATTACATTTTTTCTTTTAAGAAATAGAATAAATTAGGGATGGCCACTCGGAATGATAAGCATATTTCATATTGATTAATGTGTAAACGTCATTGTTAGTGTCATATTGATTAACGTCTAAACGTCATTGTTAGTGTCATATTGATTAACGTCTAAACGTCATTGTTAGTGTCATATTGATTAACGTCTAAACGTCATTGTTAGTGTCATATTGATTAACGTCTAAACGTCATTGTTAGTGTCTTCAGGGCCCCGGGGGAAACCTGCTAGAGAATGAAAGACGATAGCTTACCTGCGTGTGTGATGTCCTTGGTCATGCGCACTGCCTTACTGACCATGACAGGTGTCCAGTATGATTCATTGACCGGCAGAGTCACACCATCTAAGCCAAGAAGCCATCCGGCCAAGAAGGGACAGAGAACGTTACCATACAAGGCCAAGGATTTGTCATGGAGGAGAGTTGAAAGAAAAGGTCCTAGCAAACACGTAACTGTTAAGTTATCATATAATTTATAGTAAGAACTAATGGATAGGGAACTTCAACAAAAGAATTTGCAATGGCACTCCCGATGAAAATGACGTGCAGCAAACCATATCAATGCCCCTAATCCCTAAGTGGAAGACTTTTTCTTACCTTAAACAAAACCTACAAGCATGTTTGTTAAATGAGTACTAATGCCTAGTGGGTACTTTCCACTTCAAATCTGTCTCACACTGATGACATCTGTGAAAAGCACTCACGGTAAAAGACTGGAGGTCACTTTGGTGAAGGAAGACGGAAACATCTATGTCAATAAACTAGCTGTTACCTAGCGTTCTGTTAAATGTGTATCAACCAATGGAAAACCTCATAAGCCCCACCCACCTGAGTTGTAGGGGGCAGCAAAGACATAATTGTTGGTGTATAGTGCCCTGTGGTAATAAGGCTGATCCCAAGGATCCTGGAAAGCTGCAATCTCTTCCTCTGTCCACTCTTCTGGGACGCTGAGGAGATGGGAGACATGTGTGGCTATTATTGATGAGTCACTCAAGGATTTGTTAAAATCTTTATGAAATCTTCTGGTGTCATCCCGGCAGAACAGGACTTTTGCAGACACTTCAAGATCTTAAATTATCTCTGAACGGACTGGGGCAAAATTCAAAATACACTTTTAGTTGTGCCAAGCGTTCGTGAATTTGTCAACTGCTGTTTTGTCTGATCTCCAAATGGCTGCCAAGTTGTGACATCAATGTAGTGGACAATTAAGGTTAATTTTCAGTGCAGGTTGCTGATAAAGTTTGTCTGACAAAAAAGTATGAGAAAAAAATTCATTTGTGAGTACTAAGGGGGAAGTCAAATGAGTGTGGTTACAAAACACTTTGCCTGCCTTTGACTGAAACCTTGTAGATGTACAATACTTCCCTTCCTAAAAAACTGTCAATGAACGCACAGACGCTGTTGTCTATGTAAATAAGCGTTTCAAGTCACAAGAAGGAAGTATTCTCCATTGACAGTTTATTAATTCTGTATATTCACCTCCGAGTGGCTATGACTAGAGATCATCAAATGAGGCACTGCACCCGACATTATTATAAAAACTGACACGCTGTGGAAGGCAGTCACTTTGGTCAGGGTGATAAGATACAGTACTGTAAGTATTGGTGAAGTTGGCGTGTTGCAATAGTTACCTGCTTGGGTAGATTCTGGTCAAGCCACCGTGTGTTGCTATCGCATTGAATATGACTCCCTTGCTGAGGATTAAGCACATCAACAAAAACGCCATTCATTTGTTTTTCTTTTCCATTTCTCCAAACCAGATTAGGATGTGTCGAGGCAAAATCCAACATGGCTGAACTCAGACCCTGCTTATGCAAGAAGCTGCAACAGTGTATTTTGCAGTGCACTGACAGGCACAAGCTTCATCACCGTGGAGTTGCACTGTGCTGAGAGGTGCACGTACAGTACATGTACATGCAACAATACATGGCAACCTTTGATCACCCTTGCTTTATGTTGCATTTGACAGGGTCAGGTTGAAAAAAAAAAATTGTTTTTATGTTTTCCTTTTCAGGGATGAACCAAATTGATCAGAAGACACAAATAAGCCACCAAGCTTTCAACAGCCTAAAGAAAAAGAAACCATCACTCTCACCCTCTCTCTTGAAGAATGGATACTTCCTTAAATGTTGGCATCATTCCTGTGGTTGCATGCCAATACTTGGAATATTTGGTGAATTTCAATGCCGTTAATTTAAGAGCAGAACAGAGTGACACTACAGAGAACATAGTTCAAAGAATAGATTGAAGTTGGTGTCTTTTCTTACAAGTTCTCAGAATTGCTTTCCTGTGCATTCTTCCAGTACTCAACAACCTGTTTGGTGACATTGGCATCAACCAGAAGCTTGCGTACCATGGTGTTGTCACCTGCAATGCCACAACAGATGTAGAACATGGAACAGGTCAATCGGGTTTCCTGAAAAATCACTACTGGTGAAAATGGGGAAAATTCACTGAATTTTAAAGTGAAACAGGAAAGTAAAATCACTGTCCACATCTCGACACTGGAGCTTGATTGTTAACAGTGTTGGCTGAATCCAAGCTGGAAGCAAATAGTGTTTCTTCAAATCTCAAAACTGGAACGGTGACCTTGCCCAATCCACCCCTTCAAGGGATTACTTCCCCTCAGGGATCCATTCCACTCCCCAGAGATTTGATTCAACAGAAGCAACTCTTTGATCTTCCTACTCAAATGACCCAGCAACACTTGAAAGAAACAACAAGGCAGTGATACAAGCCTTCCAGAAACCAAAGGCTACCTATCCAAGAGGAGTGAGCAATATGGAATTTTTTTTCTTTGTCCCTTAACAGGCACCAGATTTCCGTGACTCTAAGCAGTGAATTTTAACAGTATCTTACTGAGCTGATCCTTCACACAGGTCATTCTTTTGAAAAACTAGTGAAAACTGGAGTTGATATTGGTTAGGATTGCAACTGACAGAACAGGAACTTCTTCCAAAACTAGTATACTTCCTATATGTTCATGACTGAGAGCTGAATTTTCCCTGGTTCCTTCACCATCACCTACAAGTCTCTACATGTGCTTTTGCTGTTTACCAGGTGCAAATGCAAAGATATAGGCACAAGTTCAATCTAGAAAGTACGGTAAGCTATACCACGTGTGCTTGAAGAGTTACCCAGCTGACGTATACACCTGCAAGCATCGCCCGAGCTATAAATGAAAAGATGGCTGCACACAGACACACTGATTTGCCGCTTAGCCGATACTGGATATATATGGATATGTATGAGGTACGGTAAAAGCAGCAGAACTCAGCTTCCCCTCGAGAATTACTTTTGTCAACTTCCAATGACGAGCACAGCTAACACTGACTATTCACTCTCAGACCATGTTAATATATGTGACCCCGCTCTGGGAAAAAAAGGGTATTAAGTCGCACGATGCCAAAACATGTAATGGCCTATTCTATTTGGGGAGGGCAAAATTTCTCCAAAATTGTGATTTTTGTGTTTTTTCCTTCAATAGCTTCCATAATATTTATATTTCAAAATTTGTGACTTAAGCATGGAAACTGATTAAAGAGGAAAAATCGATCATTCAGTCAGAAATCCTATAGAGCATTGTTTCAAAGCGCTACACTTCATGATCTTTTTCTAGAAAAGTGCTTTTATTAATTCCGAAAATGTGGATATACAAATGTCTACAGATCCCCGGAATGCAGCGCACTGCAGGGGTCATTCATATATCAAATTGTAGCTTTTGATGTACAGAATCCAACCACATCAAAAACTCCGACCTGAATCTAGTGAATTATTACCCATTTTGCTAGAGCTGGTCACATATTTGTGCACCGAAAAAGAAAGCACTTGTGAGGATAGCGTCTCCTTGCTATGCGTTGCGTTCCAAGTGACTTACATTGTTCAAGAAAGTTGTCATTGTTTGCCAGGTCTTTGATGGCCTCCTGTATGGACTTGGTGATGTTGTATGTGGCGAGCATCCCTTCTTGCCCGATGTGATCGCCACAAAACACCCTGTTGGCCGATCGGACAAAAATAGGATCATTGTTTGAGGTAATTCCTTCCATAACTTTGGCCAGCAAGTATTGTTAACCACTACCAGCCGGGGACTCCGAAATCGGAGCCGTATGGTTTATATGTGTGGCCGGGGTCTCCGAACTCGGACAAAGGAAACAGGGCCCTGTAACAAAAGACCGTACTCCGAACAAAAGACCAGGCTGCTGGGCATGACCGGCATTTTTCACTCTCAAAAGTGGTGATAATCCAGCGTTATTTTGAAACGGTATACCAGGGTTTGGGGTATTTAGAGCAAGCGGATTACCACCGGGGACAAAAGCTCTCCACCACCGCAGCGATGAGCTACACAGCACCGCTGCATGCTAATCTGGCCCCTATTGAAAAGAGGTCAGCAGTGCACTGAGCCAGGTTCGTGAACAAAAGACAGTTGTATAACACCGCACAATCTGGGCTCTGTTTACAAGGCTGCAGGCCTGGCTGAAATATTAGGGCGTCAATGAAGGTCACCTGTCAACTTAGAGTAGTGCTTGAAGATTACTCTGTGCGGCTATAAACGACCGTTAAATGGAATGATGAATTGTTGAAGGATTTTGAAAACGGAAAAAATGATAGTCATGCCGGCCCAGCATCCTCAACGTTGAAAAATGCCCCGGTGCGAAGTGGTTAATAAAGATTGAAGTTTTTTTTAGGCCAAAGATGATCCAGGGTCAGGGGCCAGTTCACTTTTGAGCAAATTGGTGATTTTAAACCCCTTTCCTTTTCTTGGGATTTCTTTTCCTTTCTCTTTTCTTCATAGTTAAAATTTTTGTTTTGTTTTGTAACGGATGGGCAAGTTCTCCTCTTCCGTATCCACATCCAGGTACAAACTGGTCAAAGTCTGGCAGTGTTGCCAAACTTTAGACCCAACAGTGTAAAAGGCCCCTCAGAATTCTGTATATAGCGAGTTCCATCAATATGAATTAACCTGCCGTTTGACGAGGGAATCGATTACATTGGTCCACCATGGGACCAAAACTATATTAGCTTGTTTAGTTACTGGTTACCAACTCGCCAGTCCACGTGAACCAAGACGTACATGTACAGCTGGAGAGGTTTGGAACCCAATCTGACTGTGGTTTGAAATCTGTGCTCAAAGGGTGCCTCTGGGTTCATGCTGACTCTTCGCAGCCCTCTCAGGCCAAAAAGTGTAAAGCTCTTAAAGGTGGGGGCACTATAAGCATGTTTGGCGACAATTAGGTTGATGGCAGGGCACTTACCATGGTGCAATCAGCAAAGACCTGTCATCCCGCTTGATGTTAATGGCCTCAAATTCTGTGGGAAAATGGAAAGATGTCAAGCGCTTGCCAGTATTTACATGCGTACAGTGCATTCTGAGTGGACTCGTCTTCGCTCCTTGTCCATGACAAGGGAGTCAGGTTGGCATGGTGGTTCTTTCCTCGTCTTCCACATCTGCAGTCCAGGTTTGATTCCCGGCTCGGTCCACATGTGGATTTGGTTTTTAGTTCCTACCCGATTCCTCTGGGGTTTTGCCCAGAATATTCCTCTAGGGTTTCCTCCCACCTCTAAAACCATAACAACTTCTCATTGTCTCCTCTCCACAAGTTTCTTCAGGCTTGCAAGCTACAGTGCCTTGGGCTTTTTTGAGGAATCCTTGGTGTCATTACCAGAAATGATTAACAAAAATAATAATGTCAGTGCAACAGTTGGAATACCCATAAAACCGGGAATATGTGCTGGCTGGGAACAAACATAAAAACCCAGGCGTCTGAGTTATTCTGTGAAGAACCGGCTGGCTCAAGGTTAACTCCAGGGGATGGTGTGTGGGAGAGGACCTTGGGAAGGATCTCTGAGGTCCCTGGAGGGCGTACTCTCACTCCATTTTTGCACTACGTCTAGGGAATGGACACTGCAAGAGTGACCCACAGGCAAGGCTTCATAAAAGTTCTATAGGAACCACGCCGGGAACTTACTTTTGAGTCTTACAAGAGAAAAGTAACCTTCAATTGTTTCTCAAAGGCAGAGGGGGATGGATCTGTGTCAAAGATTTCGCTTACCTACTCCGAGGTCAAAATCGTTAGATACACCCCATTCCCACAGGCCGAAGTTCGGCTGTGCTATGGCAACACTGCACCAGAGAGATAGAACACAAAATATGGTGATGATGGCAACCATGGCAATTTGCCCATATCACCAAACAGAAACAATCAATTACCATTTCTCTACCAAGAACAAAGAATTCATCCCCAATCCATCCTGTTGACGTCGTCAAAAAAGACTGAGAGCATTCCAGACTCTTAAACTTTCTCTATCTTTTAAAAAATTTGAATCTTAAGTCTCCATGGCTCTTCAAGATGCAAGGATTTAGCAGGATTTGGTGAAAGTACAGCCAGGTTTAGTTCTGTAGTTCACACGAGATTTGATGTTGTTTGGGTTCTGCATAGGTGGTGTCCAAGTTTCTTGGCTGTAGGTTGAAATAAAATACAACTCAATGGCAAGTGGCTACCACCACTACCATAGATTTGTGCGTGAATTCAAGCCCTAGCCAAGAAATTCGGATATGGACTTGGTCAAAAATGCCTCAAAGAGTCAAGATCTATGGCACATCGGAGGTCAAAAAAGAAATCTGCTTATAAAGGAAAGGCTGCTTACCTAAATGTGGTGTTCTCGATGAAAGTGTAAGAGTAGGTCATGTTCACAAACTCCAGGTATCTCTGTAGGAATTACATTGATACTGAGACAAAACTCCATTTAAAATGGTGCAAGTCATGCCACAATCTTAAGCTACCAGCACAAAATACTAGACAATTTTTACCCAGAAATTTCCTTGAATCACAATCCTGATTTCCTGCCTAAGACTTTTTTTTCAAAAGCTGAGGGAAAGACACTATCGGATTATTGAATCACATGACCAAGGCAATACTGACCTCATCTCTGGACATAATGGGGGTGTACATAGTGGTTTGTCCAGTCTTCTGATCAATCATGTTAATCCGTAGCTTTACAAGAAGAGAAAGACAGACGGGACAAAATGTTGAGACATGCTTGGAAAGATCATTCATTTGGTGCAGTAACTGTCCAATGGGTGTAGATTGAGTAACAGCTGGACTGCCGTTTAACAGCACGCAGAAGCGTTGCGTCCGCAGGTAACTTAATAGAATGAAAATTCTTTGTTTGTGTTTTGAATCATTCCGTCTTATCCTGTGCAACGGTAAAAGTCCGGGAAAAGAAAACCTTCAGGTAAATAGAACAATTTAAATGAATAATTTCATCCAAGTTTAGAATTACACAGAATTAACAGTACAAGATCAAAGAAAGAAATCACAGCAAATTGCCTGTCTTCTTTTGGACAAATTGGGAATCCATCTCTTCTCATCTATTGTAGATACCCATATCTACTCAAGGCTAGAGGGAAGCATTTAGAGTGAAGTAGGGCTGAGTCAATACAAATAATTCATTATTGAAATATTCAACCTTCAATTTGATCGAATATCCGAATATTTGGTCGGATCGACTGATACAAATCAGTTGCAATTACCCACACAACTGTACATGTACATTATAATCACAATAATAGCTTCTCGTGTCTAGGAGTATCTTCGGCTACAATTTAGCAAGATTTAAGAGTAGAACAATCTTTTTTGTCCTTTTAACATTTTTTAATGAATAATTAACTTTTCGAATCGTAAGATTACTGTCACTTTTCATTTGAATCTTCTTGAAACAAACCTCTTAAGTGCAATTTTTCTCATTTAAAACTAAATAAAATTCTTCCTTCGTTTTCATAATTTTTGCATTAGAACATCCAAATTTGGAAAATAATATTCGAGTATTTGATACACGATCGAATGTTTGGATATCCGGCACAGCCCTAGGGTGAAGTACCTTGCCCAAGGACACAGTTGCAAACCATTACCATAAAAGGCCCGGACTCCGGTGGTAGTGAAACAAACTCACCTCAGTTTTTTCAGGGATTTCGTACTCCACTTCCAAGAAATCAACATTGGGTGGTTCAGTCAAATACCCCAACTGGAAATGAAATATCATTGATAGGGAAAGAAAATCTTCATCATCACAATACAGAGTTACATTATGTTATGACCACCCAATTGATGTCAAATGTTATTATCAATGGCACTGCAATAAAATATTTTCAAATACACTCCTGGAAAAACTGAAAGGGAAGTTTATCAATGCCATGCAGTAAAATTGACAAAATGGTTGCAAATTAAAAAGCAAATGCTGCAAGGTAAGTCCTAATTTACAAAGAGAATAAATCAATTTTATTCAAAAGTTTGTGTGTCCATTTATCCACATGTGGATGTGTGGATGGTTTTATTTTTGGCTGATAAGTTTGACCTTTAAAAAAAGTAAGATATAGAGGCCCACTTTTGACATACAGCCAAATGCCACGATTGCTGATTCGGAAGAGTCACTTGAAACATATTTGTATAATGTTTCTCACTGCAACCTCATACATGCATTCACCAACACTCCAGGGTGTGCCCATGGAGCGATACTTGCTTCCACAACAGCCAGTGCGTGGCATCCGAGTTTGACATGAGGCTCTGCCTCTTATGGGGCACGAATGTGACGAAACGTGGCGAGTCACAGCATGCCTGATGTTTCATCCCATCAGGTGTCCCTGTGTATGCAGATAGCCACACAGTGTTTCCACAACTTCTGGTACAGAGCGGTTGTACATTTACAAATGTACTTCGGTCTCAAGCACTGCTTGTTCAGCATTGATTAATTTAGCTGCAGATTCAATATATCAAACTCTCTCAAGAGTTGCCCCATGCAGTTTGCAGTGTATCAATCACTAATCTCCACCATTACAGGGATCACTCTGGAACAATCCTCCAAGGATATACCATTTCACAACCTTGGTGGAGGGGGGACGGGAATTTCTTTCATTTTCCTCATTCAGACCCTTGGTCAGTGCCAAGAGGGGCATGATCGGTAGAGCAATATGCATGCCTTGCACGGACCAACCCCAGAGACATTTCAATGGACGTTCCTGATGGCCCCCTGTAATGGTGGACAGCAAGATGTTTGGCTTTGTATGAAGCAACTGTAACAGAACAGAGGTTCTGTTCAATAATGGTCACACAACCTTCTGCCATTGGCAAGGGGTACCATTGCAAATGACCAGCAACAACATTTCACAAAATTTGTCTATTCAAGGAATTTACTTCAAATATGACCCACGTGAGTACCACCCTTGGTAATCTTCTGTCAACATGTTCACATGTCATCTATAGGTGTTCTATGCTGTGCACCATTGCAAGAATCATTTCAATGGTTCCATAACAACTTGTACAGATGGAAAACATTGTGCGCGTGAGCCAAATAGGCCACAAAATACAGCAATGCGATTTTCATAAGAAAAAGGACACACAATACAGTTCTATGCCAATTCATGATCCCAATAGTATTATTAAAAAATCTGATGTCACATCAGCACGAACATGTGCACAGCGCAAGTGCTGGGGTACGGCTGCACTGATAGGGACGTTCTCGCATTGGCATACTGATTGTATCCAAGCACTTTAAATGTGCTTCATTTCTGCTAGCAACATTAAAATCACTGAAGTGGTTCATGATACATGTAGGGAATTTCTAACATTTAGGAGAGAAAATATGACAAACTCCCAAACAAAATATTTAAAAAGTGCATCAGTTATTTGCAGCAAATCAATGGCATGTTCAGAAATAACTGTGTGGAAGACAGTTCACACTGTGGGGTGGAAAGGGAATTTGCAAAAGGAGAACACGTTTAAGGAAAGGACACATCACATTCATAAATGTAGGTCTTTATTACACTACAGCCATCTTGGTCCAGTAACCACGAGCACTGCAGTATTGAACCTATGGCTCTTAAATACTGGAACCAATGACGTTTTTCACAGCTGTGTTTTGCACAAGGAGCAGCTAACCCGGCTGCAGTGTAATAAAGGTTTGCTGGCAAACTAGGAGGGAGTCAAGAATGGAATGGTTGAGGGATAGTTGATGGTTTACTCATTGGTGGCGGAAAGATTTTTCAAAGGGGGTGAGGGCATTTATGTGACCATCGGGCATCAGTCATTACAGGATCTGCCAAAAGTGGAGGGCCAGTAGCCCGACGTCAAAAAAAGGTGGGGGGGAGGGGAAGGCAGTGCCCCCCTACTTCCGCCACCAATGGGTGCACTGCTGGGGGGAAGGGAGGGGAGGAAAGAGTTTAGGACAAAGTTTCAAGGGAAAATTACGAACTACATTCGACAGTGTGGTTTGAAGGTTGCTGGGGAACCTTGGGAGGTGCTTGTTGGGGTCTGGGATGGGTGCATAAGAGGGAGAAGGAAATGAAGGCTACACTTTCCACTGGATGTGGGAAGCAGAGCTAGAGACATAGGCACTTGGGAGGATGACCGGGGTCTAACTGGATATACAACAAAGGGAAACGAAATGGGAGGTACGGTAAATATGGGGGGGGGGAGTGTCAAATAACAAGTCATTACTCAATCTTGACAAGAAACAGATCACTGTACTAATAATAGTAATCACATACCAAACTGCTCTGGGGTGCTGTTAGTAAATTACCCACAATGCTCTCCTCATGCATATGCCGAGCAGCCAGGACTGGACTGATACCTAGAAACTGACTCAGTGTTCATCTACTTCTCTTTCTCATCATGTTTACTGGCACAAACTACCATGTGGGAGGTGTTATGAAAATGTCACATAGCCAGAGAGCCACAAACTGAACAGATATAAATGCGGCTGTGACATGAACAAAAATAATAACTGAAACAAACATTGACATCTGGGAGTAATACGGGTCACTGGCAGACAGACTAAACGGGTGATGTACTCTACAATGCTGGTCTAGAACCACACCTTCCACAAGAAGAGTATGTGAAGTGTGCATGTACGAGGGGATAAAAACACAGGGGGAGGAAAAACGGTGTAAAGGAAAGTGTTTCAAAAAGGAGGGGGGGATAACGAATTCCAAAACAAAACCTGAATATATGGTTACTCTTTGTGAAGAGGAAATCTTAGAGAGATGAAAGGTAAGACAGAAAAAAAAACGTACGTAAAACCATGCTCAAGTTTTTAACAAAATTCGTAATAAAAAAACAAAGCTGGATATCATACCACACAGCCACTTTTTCACTTTTCACGATCGGTTTAGAGTTGCAGATACACGGACAAGAGGTTTAGAATTCCTCACCCATATTCTCCTTTGAAAGCAAAAATTTTCAGAATCTGCTGGCACTACTAGTGCCATGATAATCTGTTGTTTAACAGTCTGGGTGCAAATTAACCCTGACCTCTTATTGGCACAGAACATGATTAAAAAAAAAAAGGCTAAAAGAACCGAGACTGGGAACAGATGTTTACAATAGGGATTTAGGAAGAATGGGAACCAAGGGAACAAGAACTGATTTGGGATGGAACAATCAGGACACTGCACAGGATTTGCGACACGGTGGCCATATGATATGACACAAATGCAAAGCGTGCACATAACTCACATTCAAACGAACCAAATAACATGTCTTTCATTTTCACCAGCGTTAATACACAACATTACAGCAAGGTGAGGGGGCTGTTGATGTTTAAAATATGTGCTACGAAATTTGACTATCTAACAAGGGCTAACGATTTGTCTTACACCTACAGCATAAACAGATCTTGGACCTTTGCTATTACCAGGCTTCAAATAGCACATATTTATTTTTGTTCCTTAGCCTAATGGTTTCAGAACAGTAGCAAACGATTAAACTCTTAAAACAATATTCAGTTCTTCAGGGTGCAGGAACTATTTATCTGTCATTTTCTCAATCAGTGGCACCTTTTATTATTACAGCAGACAATGCACTCATGTGGATGAGGACAGTGTCATCAATCAAGCTGATATCACTGTCATGCATGGCACACAGGAATGGAAAAGTGGACTTGTTCTAGAGACCTCCAAATTGTAGTCCTTATAAATGGAGCGTTCGTCTGCATTTCACTTTTCGCTGAAGCCACTGCTTTTAAAAACATTTGTTAAGACAAATCTGCCCAAAATTCTTTTGTGCTACAGAGCAGAGGGCTAAAAGTGGACACCAGATCTTGATTTTGCTAATTTTTTTTTTCAGTTGATAATTTAGTTTTCAAAGTGCGAATGTATTTCTAAAGCTTTTCTAACTTGTCACTTGTATCAAAATTGACTATAACAGCCCCTGTTCCTTGATGATTTCAAAGACGAAATGCACAACATCGGATACAAAGACAAACTAGGTGCAAACAACAAATGACAGACACATGCAGAATGCGAAGGGGGACGTGGACTTTATCCCCTATGCCATGCTGGGCAGGCACTCAAAGGACTGATGAGGCTAGTCTAGTTGTGCTCCAATGCAAATTACAAATGAGGTGCTGTAAGAGACATTTCGACCTTGAGGGCTCGAGAGCCCCATGCAAAAGTGTGGAATCTGGAGTTTGAAAGAAAAAACTCAACCAAGGGTAAAAAAAAGACCTGTGTCAGTCTTCATGCTGATAGAAATAGATCAGGTGTGGCAAATTGAAAATTATAGCAACCAAACAGCAAGAAAATCTCTCACCAAAAGAAAAAAAAACCATCATAATCACTGCCAGAAATCAATCAGAAATTAATGATGAAAATGAGTGAATGAATGCATGAATGGATGAATGAAAACCGTGGAATAGATTGGAATTGTTTGAGTATACCTCCAGTATAGCCTCAATCTCCTCCTATATCAAAGAGTAATGAGAAGAAATGACACCAAAAGGTCACATATGACACCAAGTAAAATGAAACCTGATTGGTGCATGAGGTTAGTTACACCATACATATTCATAGCCTTGGGCAATGACAGATAGGAGAGAATCCAATTGGTGCAGGTGGTTAGTTACATCATCCATACTCACACCCTTTGGGTAGTGACCGAAACAGATGAAATCGTTTGAAAAAGACATGAGGTTAGTTCTTTAGAATGGTCATAGCAATGGGATGATGACAAAGTTAAATGAGTATTAGACCCGAGCATGAGGTCCATTACATCGTGCATATTTACAGCCTTGAGCACTGACTGAAATCTGACTGGACCATGTGGTAAGGCACCAAAAATATTCAAAAGAATGTACCAGCTAGTCTTGATTCTGACTGGTGGAATTGACAAGTCTCTGATTTATCCTTCAAACCCCTTTTTTTATAGGTGTTTTCTAATTTTTTCACTGTTTACTAGTTATAAAACTTTCGTGCACAAATCTTTTCAAAGACTTATAGAATTAGATTATTAGATTAGATTTATAAGAATTAGAGGATATAATTAATACTTATGATTTATTTGCATAAATCATTCAAGCTTGCTACAAGTGACCTTGGTAAGTAATTGGTAAATTACCAAAAAAAACAAGCTTATGAATTTTTCTTTAGAAAAAAATGAGTTGAGATGACCATGTATTGGGGTAGGATGGGACTGGTGGAGGCTGTGCTCAAATGTGATTTGTCAGTTAAAATGAAGGATACAATGTGGTCGGTGGATCCTGCAATGTGACTGGTGGATGTCAAGGCACGATTTGCTTAGTGTTGCACTTAAGTGCATGTGTTGAGTGTTGAACAATGGGTTATAGTAAGTTGACTGATTTTGTTAAGAGTGCTTTGATTGGTGGGCTTTGTTGAGTTCTGTGATTGGTGGGTACAAACCACCTTTGTTGGAGGATTGGAACAAGGAGCTCCAAGCTGTCATTGCTGTGGTAGTTCCACACTAACACACGCATTCTTAAACTTGAAATGTGCATGTCTTTTGGTATGCCACAACACCCAATTTGTTGAAGAGGCCTGTAATAGGTGTGTACGACCTGTGGGTTTTACCAGCTGAGTGAGATTGGTTTGCCCTTGTGCTTGCACCTTTCTATATTTTGAAATGTTATGTTCAGAGTAACTGTTTCCTATTTGATTTTTACAGTAGCTGTTTTCTTGTTCTGTGTAGAATCCCGCCCTGAAGATTTGTTCAAATGACAGGAGTTTTGTTCTGATAAAAGCAGAGAATAAACCGAAGGAAGCACTACTCTACAGGATTCCTACTACTAAACAGGAGTGCAGCAACAGAACCAGTTGTGATTTGTTCAAAGAATGACAAAGTGGTTCAGCGGCAAGAGGGCATTCGTGGGCCCTTCATGAGCTCTACATACGGGTATGCATCAAGACAAGGTATTCACACTGTTGTCTACACCAGGTCATATAACAGCTGCTCCTAATTAGCCAAAGGTCGCTGTGATTCCCACGGCTGAGACAGTGAATGACAGATTCCTCAATAATTTTGTTCTCATAAAAAAGGAAAGGGAAACCCCAACAAGGTTTTCATCATTAATAAACCCGTTAATTGAACCACTGATTCAGGTAAATGTCCAGTCAAAGTGTTTGTGGTTTGTGACATTTACGGTATTTCTGAGAGGAAAAACACCAAAAAAACCACACCTGGTGTCAATTTCACCTCCCCCCCAAAAAAGTTCAAAAGTTTGGGACTGATAAATTATTTCCATGGGTGCCAATCTTTAGAAAGTTGTGTGTGAAATCACTGGCATGTGCCGGTAATCTTCCAAAGTCGGTGAGTATGACCTTGAATGTACAGTATGACCTGACAATGGCTGGACTTGAGCTTACGGGATTGCACTGAGGAAGTCATTCTTCCAACTGTTGCTGGATTCATGCATGATGAGAGATGGACTGGGTCATTCCATGAGGTTGGGCACGATTTGTGACGGTGTCCATTGTTTCGTGGGTTCTGTAAAAATGAACAGCTACTTCCCTGAATGTGGACTCCAAATGATACATCTTAAAGGCTGAATACAGAGGTGTGTGTTATTTTTACAGAGTAAATGACTTACTCTACAGGTCATGACAGGTGGTAAAAGTTACCCACGTAACGAGGACACCGTCACAAATTGTGCCCCAACCTCATGGAATGACCCGACTATAAAAGCATCATGAGAAATGAGTGAATGCAAAGCAATGGGCCACAGAGGAGCAAAACACAGCCCCTCTATGGATAGATACAGATGACAGGGCAGAGCAAGATGTCAAAGACATAAACATGATGCAAGCATGGCGGAAAATGTCAAGAGAAATTTCCCTCTTTTGTAAAATGGTATTTCTGTGAATGCAATCTAAAAAAAAATTATTCTCACTTTTGAAATTCTTCTTTTCTGGTTTATGTTCAGGGCACAGGGATAGGCTTTGCTACAGTTTATTGTGACATTTAGGTGAATGTTAGTGCCTAACATGAAGAGGCTGTTTTGCATAACAATGACAGCGATCTAGTGCAGGGATATGATTGGTCAGGCTATGGGCGGTTTTATCACCGTTCAAAGGTAACAGGAATCAGAACAAAACAAAAGTACAGGCATCAGTTATGCAAAGACACAATGCAAGGATATCATGAACATGTATCCTGTTCACCACCACAACATGAAAAAGGTCCAATTGTCACAATTTGCAGATTCAGGAATTAAAAAAAAAAGACAAGTAAACATTTAGAAGTTTTGAATGTGAGAAGTTCTGAAGATTTTGAAGACAACAGAGGGGAAAGAAGATTTTGCAAGGCTCAGGTTGTTTTCGACGATGCCTCAAAATGACGTATACTGCCCTCTGTTGCCAAATCAGAAACAAATGCAAATGAGGGACATGTCAAGGTCATCATCAAGATGCATAACCAATCAAAAAACATGAAATGGTGCACAAGACACTCAAATGTGTTATTTAAAACCTCCACGTTACTGCCCAATTTTACAGCACTACTGGCCAGAAATTCAGAAAACAATCTGGACAATCCTTAGGAAAAAATCCCCATTTTGGGCTCCTGGAACCAAGACCAGGGAACACTTTTGGGCACAAGGGTTTTTCCTCCTTCAATGACAATCATTGTATGCCTTGTTTACCAAACTATTATTATGAACAAGCTTTGTTTACCAATTACATATCAGTAAACAAGGGTATCATAATGATTTCCTTGAAGAAGAAAAGAAAACCAGTAAGTTCAGTAGTGCTATACAACTGAGCTTTGCAGTCAACAACAAAAGTAAATCAACGGTTTTCAACAGCAGGTCAGGAAATGTTTGACAGTCAAAGGTCATTGACAGTCAGGCATAATACGTAAGTTGGTAGACAGGATTATAAAAAGACATGAAGGGACTATAAATGAGGCAACCAGTTCCTTCAGCAGATATTTATGGTTGTTACATTTGATGTGATTTTTCTCCAGGAGATGGAATCAAGTACTTGAATCAAAGAGTGATCCGGTTACTTTTGGCCAAGTTTTGCTCGGACGGTTTGGGCCTGGGAAAAGTTATCATGATAAAGAGGTCCTTAACTAAAGACAATTTCAGCACGTCCAATGTGTCAAGTTTGAAACTGTTGGAGAGTGCAAAACAAACACCAGCCATTTTGCAAACAATGATGTCGTGTTGCCTAATACAAACCCTAGCATTCAGCTAAAACAGCGAAAAACTCAAAGGCAGGTCCAAAATGCAAAACATCAGTTAGTATGGAGTGTCAAGCCTTGCAAACATATACCATTGTTCAATCCATCTAACATGCAATCTATTTGGATAGAGATGCAGACAAACTCCTGATGCATACTGGGAAGAAAAATCCACAACAGGAAATAATAACATCAACTATATTCTGGAAAATAAACTGCCTTTAACAAACAAAAATATTCATTAGTTGGTATTAGTCAATCATGCTACGTGCATCTGTCTGCCTACAACTCACCCCAAACTTAAAACATTAAGAGAAAGTACATTCGATTCATTCAAGATTGTAAACTATGGCTAACATAAATTAAGGATGCTCATCCATGCTTTTCATATCATGTGCACAAGGCAGAAGCTGTGCAAAAGATTTAAAACAAAAATAAGTGAGATTGCTAATCTGCATTCCAAATCAACCACAGCTACAATAGGCTTCACTTCCTAATCAAACTAAATTTCTGAATTCAAAAATCTGCCTCCTTTTCATGCCAAACTGGACACTATCACATAGTAATGGTACATGATCTGCCAGTATTCTTTGATCTGACAGGCATAGCTTGCGTTTCAGCCCCCAAAAAATTTACACGAAAGTAACTTTTAATCTTCTTGCTTTCAATTGATGCTTAAAACATTTTCTCAGGTCAAAACTGCTTCCTGGAATCACATTCCAAAGTTAGGTTGAGAGACTCTGAAGTTAAAATCTGCTTAAAATATGCCGGATCTGCGCAGGCTAATCTGCACATTGAATTGGACTGTCTCATTCCCAGATGGCAGAAAATTCTACAGTCACAAAGGTCACAGGGTTAGAAAATAGGCCTTGTCAGAAATACTTGGCTGTGGCTTGAAATTCATACGCAACTCTATGGCAAGTAGCTGTAGCCACAACCATACACTTGTGTGATGTATCAAGCCGCAGCCAAATGATTTAGACACGGCTATATCTATACAGTTCCAACTAAGATTGTCATCTGCTCAAAGAAGTCTTTAGAAGAAAAGGGGGAAGGGATGCAGAATTTGATTTGAGGTTTACTTTCATGCTCAAAAACCAAACACTTCACATCTTAAATGCATTTTACAAGAGTAATATAAAACATCAGGAATTACCTCAGCCTTCAGCCTCGGATGGAGCAGAATGTAACCGTTGCTATTGATGCCAAAGGCATACCCCTCAGGTCCAATCTATGGAGTCAGGAAAGAACGATTGTATGTGCAATGTCAGTACTCGATATGGGAGTCTCAACATGTTCTTTTGTGCAAAACCATTACCAGGGGTTGCACTATTTGTTTCCCTATCGTTAGAATTGCATTTTCATCCTTAACTGTTGACGAGCTCGAATTTTGATTCATATGCAATTTCTAAATAACTGCGCAACTCAAGTGAATGATTTGCTGATATCAAACGGAGATAGGAAAAAGGCGTTAGCACCCCAATTAGGGCTGTGCACACTTTTGTTCTGAAATGGGAAAATTATGCAGCAGAAATGCAAGTAGATGTTTGTAGGAATGTCAGTTTTGCATACTCCTGACGCACATGACATCCACTCAGTCTACAGATTCATGCTTTGGATGAAATCCAAGTTGGAAATAAATGTAGAGGCAACCATGCCTAGGTCTTACCGAAAGTGTGACTCATTAAGTCTTACCAAGCTTATGAGTTCACACCTCCAGCAGGGATTTAAATATGGAGAACAATCTACTTGGATCTTAGTTGTAATGGACTGGACTATAAGTGTTCGGTGATTGGAGCAATGAAAAACACGGGTGGGGATCTGAGGTGGGGGTGGGGCTAAGGAGGAAGTGGGAGGGGCTAAGGAGAAAGTGGGCATGCCGTGCTTATCAACAGCTTAGGGTGGACAGGATGTTGCTAACTCCAAGCACAGCTATGTCTACAATGTGCAAATGAAGGTGGAATGAGTGACAACTTGTGCCATTCTTTGGGTTTCTACTCTGTGACTTCAGTTCTGATGGAGGGAAACTGACTTGGTCAACTTGGGTGAGACTTGACAGATTTTTTTTTTGTGGGTGGTGAGAACATAGTTGCTTTTCCAAAGCATGGGCGCTATGAAGGAGGGCAAGTCTCCTCCCCAAAAGAAGAGAAATGACAATAAAAACAAAAAACAACATAAGAAAGTGAAAGAACAGCATGTTCAAAGATCTTCATAAAATTGGGGGAAAATGATTTCAGGGTTCCTGCACCTAGAGGACAACTGAATTCCATGACTTTTCCATAACCAATTTAAGAAAATCCATGACTCAACAATGCAATCTCTTGGACTATTCAGACTTTTAAAGTTGTGAATACAATCACAGACTTTATGCCCTTTTTTCTGATGATAGAAATCACACACAAGTGTTCGAAAAGTCCCATGACTTTTCCACAACTTTAGTCATTTTTATAAAATTCTGTGATTTTTCCAGGCCAGGAAACTGAACACAAATTTCCATGACTTTTTCATAACTTTTCCAGGCTGCAGGAACCCTGTGATTTATAAGACATTCCTGGAAAATCTCCCAAAGGTTTCACACACAAAAAAGCAACCAAAAAAAGAAAAAAAGAAGGGTCAAACTAGTTTAAAAGTTCACAAATATTTCATTAACAATGAAATTATATACTTTTTGGCATAAAACAAGGACTCTTTCAAAGTAACTTAATTTGATGCTAAAAAAGTAGTTTGTGGAAGATTGACTGCAAATGTAGCAGAAGATAGGACATGCATCTGTAGTCCAATGCATCGTGCATGGAACAAGCCAGGGACACTGAAGCCAAGCAGATCACCAACACTGTCCCTATAACTTGGACAGACAAAACTCTTGATACAGACATTTTGGCACAAAATATTACATGTCACTGAAAGTTTTGTACCTTGTGCCACTCAAAGTGCACAAAAGGTTTTTACTCCTCATAATTTCTTCAATGTTTTAGATCTCTTAATTCTCGTGGGCTGATTTATCTTTTCATATGCAGTCTTTTTGGAAAGATCAAGATTAATGAACTTAAGAATAAAAAAATTAAATTCACAGGCTGCGGACACATCTTTGACCACACATTTGAAGTTTCTCCTCATCAAATAACACGACTCCATTAATTAACACCCTGATGAGTTGTCAATTGAAAACAACAGGTATTTTAACCTCACACCTCGGTCGCATTGACTTCAATACTACCAAAGAAAAATGCTCTGGTCAGAGGCCCATCCATTGTTGCGTTCATTACAAGAAAACAAAAACAGAAGCTTAAAGGAATCAGCATGATCTGCTGGCGTAACGATAATGCAATATACTGCATCAGTGATGACTCTCTGAAATGGCCCATCTGCTAAAATCATTTGAGTGCTCTTGATGGCTAACAAAGATCCAGGTTGTTTGATCTGTAACCCACAGTGCTGGACGTATGTGAGACCTGTGAGTGTCACTTTTTTCATGAGATTTTGCAAGCTTCCTTAAATGCCACAAATTCTTGACGTGAGAACATCTTACATCTTCTCTTTTGCCTCTTTGGTACATGACGCTGTACATACCTGACAACGTGGCACTCATAAGTAAATCATACAGCAAAGTATGACGTGCATACATTGTGCATGTGTACAAGCATGACACCCAACAATTGTTTCATTCAGAGCTTGATGTCATCAAGATTAGCCTATTGCTAATGCTCGAGATAGCTTTTGTTTCACTCCAGGCTCTCAATAAAGCAGTTTGCCAGCTTATACAATGCATTATTCTTTGCTCTACAACTGCAGCTTCACTTCTTCTTTTTTAAAACATGGCAGCAAAAATTGGTCCAAATTTTCCAAATTTAAGTGACTGATCTTCAAGGTCTTTATTTACTTCCAGTTCAAGTTCTGAAAATGAGTGAAATGTTACTCAAGCAAGATGGCTTTGAAGACAACACCAAAGCATATATCACTTTTTAACGGTAGTTGTTTTCATTTGCTTAAGTAAACCAATAACAGGTCAGCTTTTGACAAACCCGCTACAGGCATAATTATCCTAGACAAACCCAAACAGGTAAGAAATGCATCCTTGCGATCACTCACTCAGTTTCACAAAGCTCCAATCATGGTTTGGATGGAGTGGGACAAGATGGGATTAATGGTCATGGCTTAAAGGATTAAGGGATTAGAGAGGGTGAGGACTAGAGGGAAATTGTTGGAGAATGGGGAAGTGCATGGGTTTGACCAGGATTGGAATTATGAACTGAGAAGTTGAACCGACAATTGGTTCAGTTCAAATTTATTAGTTCATTGTCAATATGTTACTTTATTTATTCACTTGGAAACTTTTGTCAAAATGCAAGCAGCACACACACAGCACTTAAATATTATTCAACACTGGATTGAAAAAAAAAATTAAGTGTGAAAGAAGCCAAACAGTTGCATGACACTTGTGACACGCAGGGGACACAGCACAATGACAAGACATGTATCAGCATTATATCATAGGGTGTTCATGCACATTATTATCACATGCCTTCATGTCACATGACAGAAACATGCTGTGCGTCACATGACCAACAGGTGTAGGACGTAGCATGCACATGATGATGTGAAGATGTGCAACATACGGAACTGGTGATGAATCAACACATGCATGAAAACAATCCATGCTGTTAAAGATGTCAAATGCTATACAAACACTGACAACAAGATCTTACTGTCTGCTCTTGGTAATTACAATCCATTAGCTTATATGAACATGGTTGAATTTATGGCACCAAAGGTTTTTTTAGCACGATAGACTGAAAGTGTGCCACAGTTGCATAATTGAAATTTGCACATAAAGAATGTAAGGTTGTAGTGCAGACCTTTCAAGGCCATCACAAGACCAGAACAGGACCACTAGTCTGAATTCAAGTCACAAGCTATTAAGATTGGCTTTCACTGTTCACTCCGTTACTTGTGACAGGTCTTTTGACTGGTCCTGTGTCCAGTCTCATGATAGTCTCGACTACGGTACTGAAAATGAGAACATTGTCTTTGCCATTTGTTACACGACTGGAATTTTGCCTCTGTTTGCTGACAGGATAAATGATGGTACCAAAACAGGGTTCAAGGGAAAGCAACCAGCATTTCACAGTACCCCACAGCAAGAGCTAGACTGTTTTAGGGCTGTTGTCATGTGACCCACTCATGCTTGTTACATGGGACGCCACTTAATACTAGCCCGTGAAACCTGGTGCGCTACTTTTTTTCAGTAGCTGGGGGGACCAATGATTCATGAAGAGGGGACAATGCAGTATACCATTTAAGACATTTCAAAAATGGGAATCCATTAAATCGCTTCGGTAGCTTAGTTGGTAGTGATTTGAACTGCAGATCCATAGTCCCTGGTTCGAATCCGACCCATGTGTGCTATTCAATTTACCAATTTTATCATTGTGTTTGGGATTTCTTTTTTCAATTGATGCAGAAACAGAGTCCAAGCGAAAACCCTCTAAGAGTCTTGAGAAAAATAGCAGACCAGGTTTCACGGGTTAGTATCTAGTCACTTCCTGTTACATGACCCATGCGTGAACGGAGGTAAAATCTGATGGTGGTACATGCTGACTCTGTGATGACAACTTACGGCTTGCCCATATGTGGCGTTTAGTTGAGGCTATAACGACATCACAAAAGTGAAAGAAGAGAAAGATGAGCCAATAACAAGGTTGTACAACCAATACGTCTCAAGTTGTAACAGCAAACAGGGCATGTACATGTACACTGTATTAGTAAATGCATACACTCTAATGTGGACCTACTGGGGTACGGACGATAAGGCTCAAACTAACGGCGTTGGAACATTCCTAGAATTGTATCTACATGTACGCGTACGTACCTGCAGGAAAACTGCTGAACCTGGTCTTACGAGTGACCCCGAAACCATCTGTTCATGTGAACTTTCATTTTAGCACCCAAAGTCTACCTTTCTGTAACTTTCTTATTCAAAATCTAATCACGGTTTTTTTTTGGGGGGGGGGAGGTTGATGTCAGCATGTAGAGAAGGGAGATCAAGTCCTGTCCCATTGAACTAAAACTTGTCTTAATACCTCCAAACACCATCTTACCATAGAGATATCAGAATGTTACTGCTAAGCATTTTCATAGATGGCTGTTCCATTGGTTAATGTTTCCATCTTGTTTTGGGCTATTTCAGAAATGTGGGCAACTAAAGTTTACCTTAAACAGGGCTTGAACATGAAAAGAACAGAACAGAAAAGGATTCCTTTGGATGAGATAGAAAAAAAAATCTTTCAACAATAACAATATTTCAGGTTCTACATTTGCTTGCATGTCCCTCCCACAACCCCCCCCAACCCTATACCAGAACAAAACGGGAAGCATAGCACTGGATGCCAAGCTCCAGGCTTGACTTCTTGTCTCCGCAAAATGGAGGGTAAAACAGGTTTAGGCCCGCCCATACTGCTTACCAAAAAGGTAGCAAGATCTATTAATATGACGTGCTGAATGAGAACCAAATGATAAGGAATCAAATGTTTGACAGATATACATGTAAGTAGTCCAAGGGAAACCACAGTGCTCTAGATGTTGTCAATACACACCATGCTGCTGTGCACAGTACACATACTTATCTACAATTTACGTGTTAGTAAGGTCAAATACATGTACAGACAGCCTGCCTGACACAAATAGGGAACACAGGATCATATACCAAGAAGCAGGGGGAGACAAGACAGAACACACATACGAACACAGATGCCATCAGAAACAAGAATGGAAGGGGGTTACTCATGAAAAAAAGGCAACCATTTCTTGTCACCGAGATTAGGTACATGTGTGTTAAGTCAACACATTTAAACAGTGACCGGCAAAAACAGATTTTTGACATGATCCATCTCTTGCTTTTCAAGTTGTTCCAGAATGGACGGATGTTCTTTCGAAAGGTAAGGGGTTAACAGGAAAATCTGACTGTGTAGTGTGGTGTCGTTGAAACTTATATTGAACATACCGGCTTACACTATGAGGCAATAGCGCCACTGGAATGGTTAGTGTATCTGCCAGAGGGTTCACCACAGAACTGAACCTTACATTTATGTGACAGTTACTAATGAACAAGACAAACAGGACCAGACTGTATAATTCACAATGCATGTATGACATCTTGCAGAGCTGACACAATTGGAAAAAGAAAAACCAAATATTATCGGGTAAATTTTTGTGAATTGTTTAAAAGTCAGATCTAATCAGCGTCCTGCATGACCACAGAAAGTAAGCATTCATTTCTATACCGGCTGTTTAAATAAAATGTCACCTTGGTATAAACAAAGTACAAGGGTTCTGTAGAGGGGAAAAGGAAACACCATACACGGGAAAATGCAACAGGGAAGGGTTGACCACGTGACAGACACGTCTGTATTGAAAACGAGTACACAAGACATTTGTCACTGGGGCAGTGTGAACGTGGTCATTATTGTACACAAATCACGTTGGTAAATCTGACTGTATGTGATTAGGATTAGGTTTCTGGTCACAGACGGACATAGAGGAGTCAACACAGATCATCGTACAAATAAACATACTGTATGTACACTTATCACATCATCCAGACAACCAGCGGAAACCAGCTTTCTTTGCTCTTGTGGTGAAAATCTATCACTATGCAGCAGTTGTTAAGACATCATCATCATCATGACATTTGGAAACCACGGGGTTAGAGACTACATGTGCATGTAACAGCAAATGGGTTAATGGGCTAACGACACATAAACTCAAGGTCTGCCCCAAGCCTGTTCTTCACTGCATCCACAGGTCATGTACAAACCAAAACACAGAAGGGGGCTATGCCACACTTTAAACTGATGGAGGCCAACTCTCTTTCACGAACAGACAAAATAAAAACAGGTTGCAATGCACGTTGGTAACACACTGTGAAATACATGTACAGAGAAGGCAACGAAGCAGACAAGATACATGTAAGTTCTAACCGGGGGTTGGAATGTCTTGACAGGATTACAGCGGGAAACTCATTTGGAATGGTTCTTAGACTGACAGGTGTATGACCTATAATTGTGAGGGCAACAGGATAGGACAAGAGGGGTCGGGGCCAAACAACGCAAGGGAACACATATTTTCTAACAGGTTATCCAGAAACTGGGGCCTTTTTGTTTGATCTTTCAATCCATGGCCACAATGTACATGTAAAGTTCATCTGTGGGGAGGAGTCCTTCCCAATGATTGCTGAAGGGAAAAAAGGGGGATCAAATCTTGTGAGTCACACCATCTTATGTCTCTGATGTGACAGATCATAAGGGATGGTGTGACACAGAGGTTAAAACATAAGCGGGCAGACTAACAAAGGGAGTAGAAGATGGACACAGACATGACCACCTGTAAAAATAAGTGTCAAGTATTAACATAAGGTTAATGAGACACATATAGTGATACATACAGTGGAAGAAAATAGCTAGCACAGGATAGATGGACAAACAGAACAACACCAAATGGGACAAACAACAAGTGAAATACAGACCGTCTGCGGCAAAGAGAGTAATCATCTGCCAGCCAAACATGTAGTCGTGACTGACAGACACACAAACTGACAGAGGACACAAGAAGTGCAAGATATGCCCAAAGGCATATTTTTTTTTTCAGAAGTGGTACGGACATAAAGGTAGTAACAGAAACAGTTCAAGACCCACAGAAGTAGCGACAGACATGGTGAAAGATGGACCGATAACAATGAAGAGAGTTGCAGGGGGGATAGAGACATGGTGTGACAGACACAGTACAGGGACATCAAGACAGGCACAATGGCACATGTGTACACTACCTTTCTCTGGGGCACGGTGTCTTCCATGTTCTTTGTGGTGATGTCCGTCCCCACCACGGCCAACATTTGCTGATTCTGATGAGAGGACAAAAGAAGATGTCAAGTTTGGACTTCAGAGAGGAGAATTCAACCTCCTTGCAAGCAATATCCAAAATATATCAACTGGTACCAGAAAAGCCCCACTCTGTGACGTTTTCTGTTACAATCCCCCCCTCCCCCCACACACATACAATTTGCCTCATTCACGAGTGGGCTATCTTGAATCAAAAGCTAAGAGATCACAGTAAAACTCTCTAAAACGTCATATACATATCAGCATGAAGATGATGCAATAGCGACAAATTATAGATCACTATACTTATTCAAATTGGCAGTTCCAAATTATGGAAATGAAAACCAAAAACCAAAAACTTGTGCCTGTAATACTGGTAAAATAATCAGGCCCTTTCCCATTTCAGAGTTTACAACAAATAAAGCACTTGAGGGAGCACGATCCAAAATTGCCGTCCCGTGAATAATGACCACACCCCAGTACAATTGGTTGCATAGTTGCAGCAACTGTTCGGAGTGGGGGGGGGGCTTGAAAGAACAATCATTATGGGGAAATACAACTGAGCATGCCTTTCTACGAAGTGTTCTTGTGAGCAACCTGTCTGGCTTTGAAATACCATCCACATTATTAAGGCCAAGATGCGACTGCCGACGATCATATCAGGTGCACACTCTCAGGGCGGGGTACACAGGTTCTACTGGTGGGGGAAGAGGCACAGGGACGAACGTGGTGGCAATCAGAGATGGGCAGGGGAGGAGGGTGACTGTATATTAGGGGACTACTTCTACTAGGAGCCCGATTTCATTTCTGCACCCTTCAAATAGTCCAGTGCACATATACGATTTTAGCAAACAACGGTGCCTAGTGATGCATCGCTGGTGGATTACTATCCCAGTACCATTGCTACTATTGGAAGAATATTGCTTCTGCATGTACTTCTTGGCAAGCGCATGATTGTACTCATACAATACATAGCTTAGTTGAATTAACTCTTTAATGATTAGGTTTTGTTGTGGGACACCCAGCACTTCATTCAAAGTTGGGTATTCAATCAAACCGTTCGTGCACTTTTTAACCGCGTACAAGGAGCAAATAACGTTACATTCTTCCATTACAAAACAAAGCAAAAAAATAAACAAACAAAAAATGAATGAATACATAAAAAAACTCTGACGCATTACAAAGACAAAACTTCAAAACACATGTGAGGGACTGGAGTGAGAACTGGGCAGGAGGAAAGAGCCACTGTACACAGACATTTGATTAAAATCAGTCAGAAAAGAACGGAACCCTAACACTGAATGCAACACAACTTTACATTAAAGCACCTAGCCATCGGTCACAAAAGAGGAGTTTTGTCTTTGAAATGCATACAATATTTGGCAAGGACGGTGTACCGGTTTGGAGCACTCTGGCAATTTAAATCTGGCTCTGCAACCTGGTCGAGGTGTCTGCTTTATTTCATTAAGAACGCGTGTCAAATATTCACGGTAATCTGGACACGTATACAGATTGTTCACTTGAACACTGAGTCAAGACCTACGTGGAAATATCCTTTTTTCTTTCTTTCTCAGGGCAGGTAACGAACTGACACATGCCTTAAAGACCTCTTCTGAAACGCACAAGTAAACTCACTGGGTTTGAAAGTACATGTATATGTTCTTCCAAGTTCAAGGTTTTGAACAATTTCCAACCCAGCGGGGCATACACTCAGCAGCTCATGCATGCCAGAGGCAGGCCAAATTCCACAGGCAAAATTAGCAGTCAGCCAAAAGATATGTTACGAAAAATCACTTATTTTTCATGGATTCGCTTGTTTTTCATGAATTCTCAAAGCAAAAAACATGCCATCATTAGTGAAAAATTCACTCCAGGTAAAGTAATGAAACCCTGTGGCAAGTGAAATCAACTTGTAATGGCGCAAGTCAAAACGAAGATTCACACTGTGTTTCTGCATCTAATCACTCAGTGCTCCACGAAATATAAACCAAAAAGTGGAGTGGCATCACGGCTGACGGAACATAAGCAACACCGCCCAAATTCAATTGGATTATTCACACGTGCTTAGCATGCAGGCAGGTTGGAAAACAAAACCAAACCAAACAGAAACCCTTCGTTGCTCATGACGCAATACCTGCTTGGTTGAATTAACATTCTTCAAGAAGTGAACGCACATGCAGAGAGTAAAAAAAAAAAAGGTTGAAATATTTAAAAATGACAAATCAAAACAACAGAAAACTCAAACTCCAATCATGAAAAGGCCCCAAAGGGCTAAATCCCATGCGGCCTCAGGTTGCAAAGCCATGAGACGCAAGACAAAACTAATCAATTTATCGCATTGGAAAGAGTAAAAGCTACTGTTTGGATATCATTCCACATGATTCATCAACTTTTCTTATAAATCAAGACGGAAATGAAGCAAATGCCACAAAAAAGAACAGAGCAGTCATCTGTTAAAAACAGGAGAAAGTCAGAAATTGGTTGAGTGTCCAAAACCTGTGTCCAAAAACATCTTCCAGAGTTCCTTCTGTACTTCCAAATCTGCAAAGACCTACACCTTGCACTGGACAACAGCTTTGGCTGCAGCCTAGGCCAATGTCCAAATCAACTGGCTGGGGCTAGAGGTAACATAAATGTGTGTGGAAAGAAGCCGCAGCCACTAGACAGTGGCTGGCACAGACACACGTTTCTGGCCACAGCCTTAACTTTCCGAAGCAGTCTCAGATTTCCATTCCTTCATGCACGCTGATACAACTTTGCTCCACGCAAAGATCAGTTTCTGTCAGAAACAGATGTCACTGGTGTGAGAGAAAAATCAGCAGACCTGTCTTTGCACAAGAATCACATGAAGAACGACCAAACTGTGCACAACACGCAGGAAAAATGGATGAATTGAAAAAATAAATAAAAGATCAAAAAAACAAATTCAGAGAAGTTACGTTAAAAAGTAGAACTTCCTTTGAACCACGGCAACAAGGTGAATGAAAAAAAAAAATGTTGTTTTTGAACCATGACAGTAATTCCTCACATAACTTCTTACATTTTCTCCGGTCTTGTTGTAAACAGGTCTTGTCAGCGTTGTCATCATTCCCAAGCCCTGGGAAGCAAAAAGAAATGAGGGAGAATATTCAATATTTAAGTTTGAATGTGGACTTCTCTGCAGGCAAAGAAACCTACAGTAACTGGATTTGAGTCTGAGGACGAGTGTATTTGTTCTTACTAAGAAACCCTCGATCTGCAGCAGTTGAGGTCTGTAATATATTTCCTCATGTAAGCACTGTCCATTTTTCTAACAGGAAAACCCATAATGACAGACCATAGCTTTTCAGGCCAATTAGTGCTTGACTACGTTGTTAGGCAAGCTCTCATTTGTCAAAGATCAGCAACATTATGAGAACTGGCCATGCTCTAATGTGTCTTAGACTTGTTCCAAGGCCTGTGCTTGCCACATTTCTCAGTTCACAAAGACCCCTTCTAACCAAATCCACAATATATCCAGAGTAGGTGGCCCTGGAAACCTTGGGACAATGGCCTCACCAGTACATCCAGGTAGATGTCAGACCACTGGAAGTGTTTCCTCCCACTCAGCACCATGGGACGACTCAGGACCGGCACATAATCCTGAAGGTCAAGCAGTTAAGCATTGGTCATAATTACTATCTAATTGCTCTCTCTTAATGTTGGTAGTTTTCCTACATCACTGCCTTTAAAACAGTACCCAAAATGACTACTTTCTGTGAAAAAACAAAATCTGAAATACAAGATGTCATCTGCACGAAATTGCGCAGCAGTGACAATGGTCAATGGAATAAACTCCCAAGATCTACAGTGCTACAAAATCCCAGCCTTCCATACACCTGTTGCATCCTGACACCATGGACGTGTATAATAAAATCTGGCCTTGTAATGCCCTTAATCAGCTTATAGAGTCATTGAATCCACTCATGGCCATTTTACCGAGCCGAATACAAAGCTTTCCTGGCAATGCCCGCCTTTGTTCTTCCTGATGTCAATAGAAGGGAGCCAACCCACGATTTGTATTCGGCTTGGTAAAATGGCCTACGGGTGGCTTTTTTTTCATACAAAGGCGTTGCAAGTCCAGGTTTTTTATATATGTCCGTGCTTGACACACTGAGCAGGATTTCCCCGATGCATTAAACAGTAAAAACTAAAGGCCGGTTCATACATTGTGCAAAAGAGAACACGAATGTAAATTTATGACATCAGATGAAATATTTGTAGTGCAAATTCGTAAAGTTGAACCCATTTCAACTCAAGTGAAACAACTTTTTCGTGACGTCAAATTTGCTTCGCTTTCACATCCGCCTGCAGTATGAACTAACCTTAGTTCACATTGACACAGTGAAATTTAACAAACTGTAGATCTGAGAAAAAACATCTTACCAGGGTTGTAAGTCTGACAGCTCCAAATGACTGGATATTGCTGAAATATCCTGTTAATTGATAAAGGAAATCTGAGAAATGTCTCAAATCTGTCAATTATTCCAGCAGCTATAAAGATGAACAAAAAAGTTGACTGGAGCGGGACTTGAACCTGTGACCTCCAGATTACCGTACTGGTGCTCTGCCAACTGAACTATCCAGCCCTACGTTGGCTCTTCCCATATATCCATTAGCTTTGTTCATCTTTACAATTATATGTAAGCATTTAGTCAGTTTCCCCATAACGTTTATTTTATGAATTATTTCAGCAGTTCAAAACATGCCCTAAAATTAAAGTGCACCTCTATGGAAAGTGTGTTTTCTCTAATTTTATCTGTTCAAATAAATGTGAAAGCATCCAAATCGAACACAGTGTCATTTGTCTTCAGGGCTCAACTATAACAAGTTTAAAAGGGCTTTTTTTTTCTGTTCATGCCAAGATGCGAATTCTGAATGTAGATTGCGTCATTTGGAGAAAACAGAGAAAACGAGGGGAACCCTCGCCCTGTGCCCATTGTGGATAAACCCATACGTATCCATTTTTGTAGCAATTGTTTGGCATGCGCAAGAGTTTATCCACAACAAAAACTGGGCAAGGGTCGTTTTCTCCAAATGACGCAATCTACATTCAGAATTCACATCTTGGCATGAACAGAAAAAAAAAGCCTTTTTAAGTTTGTTATAGTCAAGCTCTGAAGACAAATGACACTGCGTTCGATTTGGATGCTTCAATATTTATTTGAACAGATAAAATCAGAGAACACATATTTTCCTTAGAGGTACACTTCAAAGATTAATTTGAATGATTAAAGCTAATCTCAAAGACATGGCAGAGAAGCAATCTTGATTGGGACTGCAACTTTACATGTGAATCTCCTTACATCCTCCACCAGTGATGCATGTAATTGGATGTCAGACTGTCAGAATTACACTGCTGATAATACACACATACAGTGCACCTGTGGGAAATGGCCCACAGCTGAGAGCAGGTGTCTTGCACATGACCACATATTAATTCCAACAGCAGTCATGGAATTCGGACATGGCCTATCTCTCTGCTCTTGTGTGGACACCTGTAACGACAACCTCAACGGTTCCCATGGAAATCTTATGGTTTCCAGGACTTACCTGGTATAAGCAACTTAAATCTAAGCGTAGCTGATGAAAACCTTGCATTTACATTCCCCATGCCGGCATATTTCAGAAAAAAAAGAGAAGAACCTAATCCTAGAAACAAAATCAGGCAAAAAGGCTCAAAATATTTGCCGATCACCGGCACCCTTGAACAGAACAAAGTAAATCCGGTCTGAGCTGAAGTGTACCCTCACCACCAAAGAAGACAGGCTCGTGGAAAGATTTTTAACTGAGCTCGTGCACACGACTGGTATACATGTGAGGACCATCCATCCGGCCAGATGTTGGTCGTGCATGCTCAGCGTGTCCTGTGCCAGATGAGCACAAACTTGTTCACGCGCATACGTGAGTGCTCAGCAAAGGGCCCTTGTTTCTATGTTTAAAGCACGCCCTCTCTTGTTCACGCTAGGGGTGACTTGCTGAACACAGAGACAGCGTTATGACCCACCTTTGTTTGAGCAGGCCATTTCTCGAACGCCGTCTGCCGGTACCATGGAGTCTGTTCCCACTTTGAAGACAAACACTCGGATCTTTCAAAAGAAAAACACAACAGAACTTCTCATTTACCACCAAGTGTGGTGAACATACTTTCTCAAACTGAGCAAAAATGAAAAAAAAAAAGGTGCACAGACAATCTAACTCTTAAAACAAGCACGGTCGTGACCACTGACTCTAGGTTGAACCAGTGGCCATAAGAAAGGTGATGTCAAATTTTCGATGGCAATCATTTGTTTTTCGATTAGATCCTCCAAAGTTACATTTTGCCAAGTGAAAAGCAAAAACCTTGTTTCCAACCTGACACATCAAGTTGCAAGTTGTCCAAGCCACTTTTGGGTGGGTGGCCTTTAAAAGAATCTTGTAGAGTGTAAATCAAAGGGAGCCCTCAATCATTTTCACTTTCATAATGAGCACTTTCATGGGGATGAAACTGAATGATGCATGCACTACAAAACGTACATGTCATGCAAACTGAAACAAAGTCACTTGAGACACTGGATTTCGGACTCATACTGTGAGATTCAGTCTCATATCTGCAGCACTCCAATTGGCTCGTGCCAAGCAAATTCTCAACAACACAACCTTGTACTCACACTGACTGGGTCATTGTACTTCTCAAAGATCAGACGTTCGTCTGCCTCTCCTCCGTCGGTGAAGATGAGGATGACCTGGTGGCACTTGGCTCCTTGATTCTGCTTCTCACGCCCCGCCTTCTCTACATCTTCAAACTGTGGCAATCAAAGTGGGAAGTGATACCTCTATGTTTAGTACAGACCTGGCTTGTTTACTGCCCAGCTATTCTCCCTGGGCGAACTTGTCACAGTGGCAGTAAAAAAATGGTGTGACTTTCAATTCTGACACCCAATGGGATGTAGAGTTGATATTTCAACATACTTGATTGGAAGAACATTAAACAGGTGCAATTCAATCAACCAATCACTGACAACAAATGCTACAAATATTTTTTCTTTATAGTGCACAAAACTTTGGCACCCCTCCCCAAGAAAAAACAAATCAATGGTGCAATCTGCAGACATTACCCTTACATACAAAAATTAATGTGGCCATAAATGTTGACATTTCGAACTGGGCAAGACGCTGCAGCAAACTTTTGATAGACATCCAAGCACCACACAGACTGACTCATTACAGCCATCTAAATGACATCTCTGCAATATTTCTGCCCCCCAAATTCATACTCTGCAACGTTCCAAGGCGCATTCACTGGTGTGACATTTACGACTGTGGGAGGCCATGTGCAGTGGTTAAGTTTACTACTTTAGGAGGCCATGTGCTGTGGCCAAGTCTGAGCACGGCACGCGGTCCACCTCCACACCATTCTCGGACTGCCTGCGTGTATAAAATAAATGGGGACAAGGATGACCAACAGGACAGGAACACAGTTGTAAAAAAACCCCCACCTTTCTGAATGCCTCAAATGCCTTTTCCAGACCCTCCTTGAAGACGGCGAGCCCTGATGAGGACAGTTTCTTCACTTCCTCTTTCAACAGCTGACAGAGTGGGAACAATTATCGACAAAACAGGGGTTTAGTAGTAGTACGTGCGTACTGGCATATATAAACTTCCCGACTCCGAAATTTAGTCAAAATATGCAGCATAAAACCTTGTGCTTAACGTAAAATACGCACTATAGCAAGTGTACTATGAGTTTCTATATTTTTCATGTTTCATCAATTACGCCCTCTCCAACAGAGCAACATTCATAGTAGATGCTAGTGAAACTGATTTTTCCGTGTTCGTCTGTGTGAAGCTTTTACTGTCGCTCCGTGCGTAACCATGATGAATTATTCAGAAAATCCTGAATTGACGGGAAAGACCCAAAGCGAAACGTGTCAGGTCTCGTGTTCAGGTCTGGAATGCCGTAGTAGACCAAAATGGGTTACTACGCACGCGTTGCGCTTATAGATCGTTTTTCCGTACAAAAACGTGGTCACTAGACTCCCCAAAGACACAATGCAGTAAAAGTGATTTCTTGCTTGCAGGGACCACACTACTTTCATCGATTTTTACATGAATGGATGGGGTTTGAGTTGTTCAGACTCCTCACTGAAGTTCCGCGAAAAACGTGAAGAAATAACAAGGAAAATACAACACAGCACAACCAAAAATCCCAAGAGTTTTCTGCGTTGCAAATACTTTCATACAGTTTTAGACAAGACAGAACAAAATTATCTTCATGGCTGACAAAACGTTCCGGACATAAATTTAAGGAAACTTACATTTTTGTTGCGTAAGTTAGCCTGAACGAAGGTGTCAAAGCAACCAACGATGTGTGAGGTGGAGTTGAACTGCATGGGTTATAAATGAAAAAAAAAAATCACATTCATTTTAAGATATGAAGGGGACAGAGATGCGGTATACGGTTTACATTTCTGTCTACCTTATCACTGCAAAGGAATTACAGCCAATAAGCAACATTATGCAAAGGTACTATCATTTTTTGTGGGGGGAGGAAACCCCAGAGAACTTGGAGTAAAATCCTTTTGGAACAGGAGAGGATTATAAATGAACAACTCTGCTCACATACAGCCCTGGTAGGGAACTGAACCCAGGACACAGTGATGCCAGGTTAGCGTTTCACGCACTGGCTGCTTGAGCCATGTTTTGCCTTTCGAACAAGCCCAAGTAATGTTTGGTTCATAACAAGAACACAAACTCACGTAAGCCACATTGACAAAGTCATCATTGCCAAGAGTATCCAGGGCCTTATATACGGACACCTTGGTGATCTCCAGGGTCATGCCATATGTGCTGCCACTCCTGCAAATGAAACAGCGGTAAAACCCGATGCCCAAATCAATGGTCTTAGTAATGCTGCATGAAACAGTTGTAGGGCAACCATGAACTTAATGTCCCGTGAATGATCCTTGTTATGTGTCAAGCTATCACTGTACCCAGTAGGATGTCAGAGGTCTCAGAACTTGGCACAAAACAGAGCCTGTTTGTTTCCCATGGATCCGGATCAGTCATCCCAACGCTGGTTTGCTCCATCCAGTGAGAGGTTCTTGTGTCAGTGAACCGACGACAATGGATCACTGATCCAGATTTGGATCCGAGTAACACAAAGAGGCCCATGGACTGCAGGAAATCTATGAACCCTTTTCAAGGCACACCATTAAAAGGTCTACAGTAACAGCAAATTTGGAAAGTTGAATCAAATTGTTTGGATATACCTTGGATGCAATACACAAACACAAAACAGCGGTAAATACATCAGACTGTCCCAGTGATGTGGGCCACGATAAATCATGGAGCAGTTATGAAGTCAATGTTATGTTTTAACATTAGAGATGACTGTCCAAGGACATTCACAAGCTTGCGCTTGTATAGGATAGTTAACTCACGTGTCTATGAGAATCATGACGTTCTTCGGTGAACTTGCAGCCTGGATGTACCTGTTGGATTTAATAGCCAAGATCATTTCTGACTGCACCAAGTTATGAGAATGGAAGGGGTCAGCTTATGTTATGTAAAATTCAATGGGCACTTCCCGAGTCTAATTTGCCAGCTTTGGGCTGGAAGGGATTTCGTGTCGACTTGACTGCTGTTAAAAGGTGCAACTTGGACCTAGAAAATCAACTACAATGAGGAATACTATGTCTTTTTACACAAAGTATACCATACCATATGAACAATGCCAATGGCTCCCTTAACACATGACCATGACCACATTAAATGACCAGACAAGATACCTAGACTGTGTCTAAAGTCTTAGCAACAGCCAGCAAACAACATGTGCATCATCGGAAGCCACTTATTTAGTGGCTGTATCCATTTCCTATTGATTTATGTCTTAAAGCCAGCCACAGCTGAGACTTTTGGGGGAACAGCTCAAGTTTGGGCTCAGGAACAAGCTACATGTACCTTGATTTGAACCTCTGCGGAAACACTTCAGCTTTAAGACTAGGAAAACTAAAAACTGATTTTAAAAGATTCAATATTTAAAAGCAGCAAAGATACACTTAATGGGAGACTTTGAGACGCTGGTAACAGCAGACAAACCAGTCCTTTTTCAAGGTGTTGCACGTGCTCAGAACTATGCACGCATGAACAAAACAACGCGCGCGCATGCCAAGAACTAGTAAAAAAGGACCAGTATGTTTGTCGCCACCAAGCATCTCAAAGTCTCCCATTAGTAAAAGCAGTCAGTAAAAGTGACTTTTTAAAAAGGCTCAAGTCCCACTTTAGCGAGAACATTAGCATTGACACTACAAAGCATGCACGAAGACCAACAAAATGAAGAAGCGACATGAAACCAGACGCACAAGAAGAGAGACAAATCCATTAGGCCGATGTACTACAGACTGCTCACCAACAGTGTGCAAGAAAAACAGCATGCCTGATGTTAGCAAAACATTCACAGTGTGTGATACGGACGGTCTGAATCGTCCACTCACAGTCCGCTGCATGTGCATACATGTATGCAACGGCTAAGCATGAGGTGTTGTGATTCTCTGAATTCACAAACATCATTTCCCTACAAGCTGAGCACTGGATGCCCGCTTCATATTTACATGCAAGTAGGGGTACCGGTATGAACGTTGGCTTTTTAAATATTCTTTTCCCGTACCCAGATGTTTACTTCTTTTTATAAACGACAACTTTCAAACTGGCATTTAATGAACAAATGTGTTGTTTAAAACTCTCCTGGGCATGTGACAGATTGCGATCAGCACTTTTACAATTTTGAAAAAAAAAAAAAGCTCCAAACTTCTCTTCTGCATGAGCTACATGTAGGTGTATGTTTCTAGTCATCAAGTGACAGGTGAATTTAATCTGTATGTTTCTAGTCACCAAGTGATAGGTGAATCTAATCTGTCATTCAAAGCAGCGTCTCATTCTACATGCCTTGTGCACAGTTTACTAAAATGTCCGCATTGTGAGGTGTTTGCACTGGAAAATTGGACAGCACTTGCAAATCCAGTTCTTGAGAGCAACGATGCATTCTAGCCGATGTACATGGATTTCAAAGCAGACAGTGAGCATAAGCTGGCCTTTAAAACGGCAGTGGAAGGAAAGGGTAAAGCTTTGCTGAACAGAAGAACGTAATGGAAAAATGGATGGATGTGGAACTGCACAAGGGTTTTGAAATAAAGAACTTCACGTTTCCTGAGATGCACGTGGACCTTCATTAAACACAGCAAAAATCCTGAACAGTAAACATCCTATTAAACTTCATAGGTGCAGTGTGCACACAAAACAGAAAAAAGCAAGTGTACATGTATGTGCGATGTGATCTGCATTACAGACATGTACATGTACCAGTACCTGTGTGACTTAAACAATTTAAATCTGGACAAATGAACTGATACAATTCAAAAGGATAATTTCACAGACAAAAGGGAAAAAAAACGTTTTTTCTTGATGGTGACCTCATCCGGACACACAAACGGTCATCTACGAGGAACTAATGACTACAAACGTAACAACCTGCTAAGACGAGGGCGCAGCTCTTGTGCCATCCTTGAGCCAACTTACCATCCCCTACGGCGTACATCATATTGATCTTTTTCGGGTTCAGTAGTTGTCATCCATTTTGCCGCTACACAGACAGAAAGCACAGATGGTAAGCCTATGAGGCTGGCATGACGGGCCAATAATAGCAGGATGTATCACGTGTACCCTTTCTTCAGATTCTGTCTTGGCTTTTACTTATTTGGCACTCATGAGGCAATATGGAAGATTCACAACAGTGCGCCACCAAGAGTTTGCAACGCGTTGGCCAATCACAACGCACGAAATTTGTCAACCCTTTCCAAACGCGCATCTGGTCGACAGATTTTGCACACTGTGATTGGCTAACGCGTTGCAAACTCTTGGTGGCGCACTCTTGAAAAAGAAAGAACATGTACAACCCCCCTCCCAATTTCTACATTATATCATCAATCAATTGGACCTAAAGGGGTACATTGATGTTCCAAAGTTGCTATGCACTGGAATAAATGTGAAATGTACATGAATTTTACAAGATGAGTTGTTGAACATTTACCAACTATTTGAGTGAAACTACATACCGGTATCCGCAGCAGGTGTGTGCCTTGACACCAGCTGATTTTCTAGTTTTTCTGCACAGGGAAATTTGTTGTGCACCAGAGCATTTTAAAAAGTTTTAATTTGTAAGCCTCACAGCAACTCTACTATTAAGTAGTTGCCTGCAGTGTTTACAGCTTAATGTACCGTAATTGTACATGTGCACAGTGTATCTAGTTAGAATGCTAGCATGGTTAAGGTTAGTCTACCCGTCACCCTCCGTTTATGAGTTTATCTTGAAGGTCCAGCATTGCTGTTATTAAGTTTCGAAAAAATCTTCCACATGTCAATAAGCCACACCAAGATATGGTCTCACACAGTGTTATGAGGGATGGTGCAGCACTGGCTTTTAATATCAAGTTATCAGAGAGACTCTTTAACTCTGAAGTCTACACTCTTCTGTATTTTTTTTCATTGAATTTTTTTCTTCAATATTTTCACTGAAAGACACCACTGACGTCCTGAACAAAAGCTTTAATGCAGGCCCACAACAAAGCCGTCAAGTTTTGAGTGCAAATTTACATGTAAAGTGGACTCCAGTTCTCTAAAAAATTTTTCACTGGCATCTTCACGCACTGCACACAAACTGACCAAGCTCAACCCACAAAATTCAAATGCAAATCGATTCATCTCAGAGGCAGAAATCACGTACATCTATGTCACATCCTGACATCGCGGTTTCATCTACATGTAGGATTAAAACATTTGCCAGTCTTTCCCCTGGCAATGTTAAAATCTGCCTGTTTACTTCAAGCAAGATTTGTGAAACTGTTACCCTCTATTCAGTGCTTTGGATAGAAACGCAAAAATGTTTTCCTCCAGTGACAGGGAGTGAAATGCATTGGTAAAATAAATTGGGGTTTGCAAAATGTTGTATGAGCAAAACCTGCCTGTCCTGAATAATTTTTGGCAGTCCTAAGGACAGCTGGGCAGATGGCTTGACGTAAGTTGACGAGACATTGCCTGGTGTGTTAAATATTTACACCTGGTGCTGTCTTGTCGACGCAGATGTCATCGATGTCATGTCATACTGCATAGCATGCAGTATCTGTGAACAAAGCTTCATCCAAGTCTGCGAGTCTTCTCAAGTTAAAAATATAAGGAAATGTGTTTGTTGCAGTTCACCTATGGTCATTATCTAGCAATCCAGAATCCATGGCCACATTGTCGACACGCTAACGCACAGATGGTCCATCTCTGATCGGTGAGATGCTGTCATTTGCCAAAGTGGCCGTGCACATCAAGCTCAAGAACAAGGGCGGCATGCACAGTGGAACAGAGAATAAAGGAATGTGCCTATCTGATAACTGTGACATTTCCATGACCTCATCAATGCAAGGGAATTTTTTTAAGATGACAGAGCAAGGCTAAGATAATGCACAGATGGTCTATCCAGAGCAAGGCTACGATAACGCACAGATGGTCCATCTCTGACCAGTGACATGCTGTCATTTGCCAAAGTGGCCGTGCACATCAAGCTCAAGAACAAGGGCAGGAGTATGGCGCCACAGCAGTCTCTTCTGAGTTTATGGCTTGCAAACTGAATTAGGACTCAATAATCCCAGATGGACTTGTGAAGAACTCGCAGGATGACAGCACAGTCTCTGAACACGAGTGGCTGCTTGACCACTCTTCCGCCACAAAGAGGGAAATGAGATGTCTGCATAAGGGGTAATGATATATGTACTCCAGGCCAGGCAATTTTGATAATGATGTAGAGCAGGTGTTGAAACCAGACTTTGTTAACACTAATAGGATACCTGACAGGTACAAACCGTAGGCATGCACAGTGGAACAGAGAATAAAGGAATGTGCCTGTCTGATAACTGTGACATCACCATGACCTCATCAATGCAAAGGAATTTTTTTAAGATGACAGCGCAAGGCAAGGAAAGGAAAGCGGCCCTGGTTAATAATTCATGTTTCATTTATTCATGAGAGAAGGTTACCAGCTTCTCAGACGCGGGTCAAAATCTGTAGGCTGAGTCCGCAAGGCTTCTTTTGCTGTGTAGGATTGAGGAGGAAGGGGTGGGGGGAGTGGGGTTGAGGAGGATTCAAAGTTCGACTCAATATTCACGTGTAAAGTTACATCTTTCAAACAAGAGATGGTGATCGATTCTGGTACCTCAAAAGAGAGAACAGGCCATCAAAGTACAGCCATATTGTTTTGGCATCGTCAACAATGAACACCTTTTGTGAACACCACTCAATGTCATGCGGTATTGCGCGTACAGTGGCTGTATGTTTGAGCATGTTACTCCTATTGACATGGATACACTTCAGAGTAATGCTCATGCAACATTATCACGTCCTCACAAGTTTCAAGACTAGCCCAAACCAGTGCAAACAGTTTTAAATGTACCAGAATCACCGTCTATTCTCTCTGAAAAATAAGTGCATAATGGAACACCTGAACAACAGAACATTAAAATTTGTCATATCATTACATCTTATACATGTACGCACATGTACATGATTGACCCCGTACTTTTCATTTGCCAAAATACTAGCCATTCCGACTTGAACTCCAGTAGTCAACCAAACTGTGTGGCAATAGTGGGTCGACTATAAGGCTTACTTGTGACTTGTGGCTACGGAGTACAAAGTACTTTGACAGACTTGCAAGTGTATTTACACTGTATGAGATGCAATGAAGAAGTTCAGTATGATCTTTCAACATTTAATAGGTTTAACAGAATGCAGTTTTAAAAACCAAAACATTTTGAACCTGTGTTTTGCAGAACTCTTTTACAGTCAAAACACATTCAAGTGAATGTGAAGAGACAAAGCTTCAAAATAAATTTTAAAAAGACTAAAGCAGAAAAAAGAGTAATAGTTGTATTTGTTCTATGCAGAACTTGTGAAAAAAAATTGAAAGTCTGATCACGACATATTAGGAGTGAACTATGAAAAGTGATGGGAAGCCAGACGGAGAAACATACCGGGATAAGAGCGATAGAAGCCATCGGCACTTCCAAAATACTGCCACAGAAGCTGGGGATCTTTCTGGTAGTTCTCGCGGAAGACTTCATCAATTGAATTAGTTGCATTGATACCATTCAGGATGGTTTTATCTGGGTGAAAGAGTAGACGCAAAGAACAGAATTTGTGTTTATCTGGGGGTCAGTGATGGGATTTTCACGGTGCAGAATACAGAAAAGTGTTGATTTCTGTGTTATCTCTCAGAAAGTCTGAGGCTACTGTATTTCCAAGCACTTCAACAAGAAAATGCAGACCAAAGGCCAAGCTCAAATACGGAAGGCCCTGGTGTGATCGTTAAAGTAAGGTCAGCTCAGCGGTTGCAATGCATAAGACCCGACAGGTAGGTAGGGGTTTCAAACCGCCTGCTGACTTCAAACACCAGTCACCAACAGTCAGATCGTAACTCTGGTTGGTGCTGTATTAAACCAGTCAAATTCCATTGATAAATAAAAGCAGGTGACTGGTGGACTGAGCTGGCTTATCAATCATAGTCAAAGCACAGCTATATCCAGATGTATATATGTACCAACTATCGTAGCCAGTCACTTCTGCTTCATGTAGACAGGACATTCTGAAGTCTGAACTGTGAAGAAAAGTGACTTGACTGACTCTGACTGAGAGGACAACTTTGTCAAGAATAGACATTTACAAAGGATGATTGAAGAAAACTGATCAGACAATACCGGCCTGGTAAACTCCATGCTTCTGCTGAATGAACGCAACACTTGTTTTCCTTCCCTTAAAATATTGAAGCCTGGCAATCAAGCTCTGCGTGCGAGAAGTTCACACAAGACCTGCATGGCAAAGGAGCGTGTAGAAAGTCCCAGAGAACACATTACCTCCAACCCATATGTCGGTAGGGATTTGCACTGCACTGTGGTTGACATTAACTTGGGACTTGAACGTGTCCGAGTACGTCAGATTCAGTGGCATTTTGGATGCATTCTTAGCATTGTAGTAAAGTACATCATCTTCCTGTGGGAGTAGAAAGCAACAAAGAACAGTGAACAAACTTTAACGACAGTAAGCCCGAACGACTTCTCTTATTTTCTTAAATCAAATTTAACGACATGTCCAAAGTTTTTCTCATGTGTTATGTAGCACTTTACAGCAGGCTGTTCTTTGTGAAATTAAACATGTATAAAGACACATACAGCCTATGACTACCAGAAAGACAATCTGAACTCTCCATTTGTCTTTTTTTGTTTTTTGTTATTGTTTTTTTCGGCAAATTTGAGTAAAAAAGCTTCAACTTGGACATCCTGGCTTTCACTTTGAAGGAAACCTACACACCTTGTTTTGAAACATTGACTTAAGCCTCACACATGAAAATTCATGTAGGCATTACAAGTTTACATGTACATGTGCCTCCTACATGTCCTAGAAATGAAATCACAACAGTTCATGTTGATTATCTGACCTTTTCCATTATTTAGATGTCCTCCAGAGAATTACGGTAAGCAGGACCAAAAGCTTGGCAATGGTACTAATAGTGAAGTTAAATGATTTGCCATGAGGCCTGCATTACTGGTACTATTTATTCCCATCTTGCAGAATGGGTCATTCTATAAATTTGGGGTCCAAATGAATGTGTGATTTTCTACAATACGTCTCCTCCACCGTGTGCAAATATGATGTCATGGTCATCATTTTGATAAAGGTAAAATTTTTCACCCCTTAGGAGCAAAAGTTTCGGGGTATTTTTACCTGGATCTCGAGGTAAAATACACTCTTAAGCAAATAATAAAATTGAAATGTTTTATTCATTATCATTATATAATGAACCTTAACATACGTATACTGGTATACCAATCAAAGAATAACAAAAATAAAAACCCTTCCTTCTTTAAAACATAATACTAACAATAACAACTCTACAGCTGTGCTTACTGCTGAAACATTTTGCAAAGGAAAAACTGAGTGATGCTCGCCAATGGAAGAAACAAACAAACTTGTGGCTTCAAGAAGTGGAGAGGCTAAACATTCTACGCCAGCCTTTACTGTGATACATGTACTTACCTTAATGCTGGCATTGTATTTATGCTTCTTATAGGCCGTTTCCAATGCCACAACAATCCTCTGTTGATTGAAAATCACAAGCAAATGCTATGAAACAGCCATTCAAATCATGCCATATACATGCATGGCGGCCTTCCTCCATGATATTAGTTACTGCGAGGTGAGACCAAGCTACCGTACAATCCTGGACAAATCTCGTTGGAACATGCCTCCCCCTTGCCGCCTGTCAGTGTTGTTTCTCATTGGGTAAGTTGGGCCCAATCTTGGCCCAATAAAATAATGACCGCAACACTGAACGGGGGAGAGGGGGATCTTTTCACCGCACTTCCCACGAGTTGTTCCAACTATTTTGTCCAGGATTGTAGATTCTATAGGAACAGGTACAAAAAAAGGACAGATGGGAAAATGTCAGCTGGAAATTTTATAAGTTTCAATATTTCTTTTCTTTCCTTCTGCAAAGTAGACATTGAGCAATGGTTACAGTTACTGTATGTAGAATTCCATTGTTCCATTAGATGTTAAATCTAGCTATCCATACTAATCATGCGGCCTTTTCTGTTCACAACATACTGAGCACTAATCAGGCTGAAAATTGAATGGACCAGTTCGGTATTCCAACAGCACATGCGCAGTACAAGGCCGTTTGGGGACAGCTATGCGCTCGCGATAGTCCGTCCTATCAGCGTAGCCATACGTTGACTTATACGCGCGCTTTGTTCCCAAAATGGAAAGACCTTTGGCTTTTGGAAATACCAAACTGGCTCACTGAACTGTAAGTCCAATTTCAGTATTTGAATTTAGTAAAATACAGGTACATATACATGCATGAAGGTGCACCTCTATCATTTCCTGTCAGGTTTTTGAATGTGTGTTTGGCATTTGCTTTACTCAGCTGCAGTGAACACAGAGGCCAGTGTACAAAATAAAACAGCACCCTCCCCCACCCATAGAGCAAGGACGGGTCTATGTATGGTCCATCAATTTGCAGCCCCTTTTCAACTTGGTTTCAATCCTACACACGTACAATAGATTTGCACACAGAAACAGAAGAAACAGTACAGGTGGCGCAAGGCAGACTTACATCAACGGCAACCATCTTGTCTTGTAGCAATTCCTGCCACTTGTTGGCTACTTTCAGGACCAGATCAGAGCCGTTCACATACACTGGGGGAAAGTTCAGCCCTTCATACAGCTACAGTAAATGGGAAAAGAAACAAAGACTTTTATGTTGCCTATTGGGGGTGCAGAGGGGAAGGGTGTTACATGTACATGTATGTCTCAGTATGCAAGTTGGTATCCCGTCAGTAAACCTAAACTAAATCATTAAATGTACACATATACTGACGAGTACACCGGTGAACAGATTGTCTGTCGACTTTAACTCTCCTTTGGTTTTACAGCACAAATATAAACAAGTGCCCACAGTCACTCATCTGCATGTATTTTCTACATGGAACACAAGCATGCACAGGTTCAGTGTGTCCACAGTAGGTTGCCAGCACAAACTGACACAGGGTCTTTTATGCAGTCCTCTTCACTGCATTTAGTTTACTGCACAGTTATGCACATGAAACAGTGAAGCACAGTTGTTGGGCAGCACAAAAGTACAATCTAATATTCCTGTGAGGGACAGTTGGTGCAGTGCACAACAGGACACAGCTGTGCTTCATTGAGGTGTTTACCAAGTGACTCAAAGAGTGACTTCAGCATAGGAGGGTTAATGGTACAGGTACATGTACATGTAGGCCTACATGGTCTGTAGTCCAATCAATCCTCTGACAGTTATGAGGATTGAACACGACATACAAATATTCAAGGTCACACACATGGCATCAACTACCGTAGTCCAAAGCAAGAGCAATATACGTGAGCATTTTACCAAATTTACGTAATACAGTATCAGCCTATACAGTTTACTGGTAAAAAAAATGATTTTAGAGAGTTCTTTCAGTTTAAAGGCAAGGAAATGAGAAGAGACTGTCCGACAAGAACATGCCAAGTTCAAGCTGTTACTTGTAAAAATCGAACTGTATTTTTTAACAGACTGTACAGTGTGCATTCTGTGAAAATACAAAAGTGTTCATTTTGCTCATGTACATGTACATGTACAGCACCTCATTACAACTCGCACTAACAAGTTTTAACATATTCACTTACAACTTAAATTATAAAATTTCAAAGCATATTAGCCTGGCTGCACAACACATGTACATGTACCGTACTGGTACCAGTACAGGTGTGTGAATTGGCCCACATTCAATGAAATGAACCGTAAGGTGTGTAGGCGTGTAGCAGTACATGTCCCTACACAATCTAATTATCATGATAATAAAAGCACTGGCCCTATGGCACAAACGTCCCTACCAATTACATGGAATGCCTGTCACGTATGGCCACAATTTACCTTACTTTACACAATGTACACGAATCATCTCACTGAGGCTGCTTAATCATCATACATGTACATCTACCATACTATCCATAATTGATACTACAGGTGCATGCATACATGCACCTGTAATTGAGAAGCATAAATTTCTAAGCCTTCCATTTCATTTTCACACATACTGTACATTATAATTGCTGGTACCGCTTGCATGTACAGTACTATACAATTCACGTACCCATAGCAAACATGCTCAAGTCTCCGAACTGTTCCATTACCCCCATAGAGCTTGGTCTAGGATTACCCAAAGGTCATCACATACATGTACATGTACATATACATGTATTCACTCTGTATATCATAATTTACATGGCATCCTTCTAGGTGTACATGTACTGTACATGTACAGTAGCCGACTGGTGTCAGCCAGGCCAGACCTCCTGTGCATGATGATGACCATCATGGAGAATAGTATACTGTAGTATGTGTGTGTGTAGATTAATGTTATTCATTAGTAATCTCAATATGCAGGTGAAGGACACTAGCATCTTACTCATCTATGCACATGTATCCCTACCTTTTCCCCACGTTCAACACTTTCTCCATCACTTCACTGGTGCATACATTACATGTACAGTAAGTACATGTATACACACATACATGTAAATGGGAGGGGGGGTGGTGGGAAGATGAAGGGGTGAAATGGTGAATGAATTGTAAAACGTAGGCCTACATGTAAATGTCCATATATCACATGTACATATGCATACAAGTTTTTTTTTGGGGGGGGTTGAAAGACTTGTGAAAACATGACTGAAATGGCAATGCCCCCCAAAAATTCATCACTGTACATTGTACCCATACATGTACAAACATGTACATGTGCATGTACATGCGCATGTACATGTGCCTGTACATGTGCATGTACCAATCACCGGCTCTAGCAATGCGTATAACAGATTACATTTTATTCTCCTACAAGTTTGAGCAACATGTGCATGGATCTTAAACATGTATCACATGTATGAAGTGCTAAATACACTTCTATGTGATTTCATAATTTCAAGTGGAAATTTTTCGATGAAAATTTAATGCATAAAAATGTTGCTCGCCACAGTTGTGAACTGAACCAACAGTAAGAAATTAAACTGTATACAGATACCCAGTAGTTACATACATACTGTAATTAATACACCGAGCAACTAGCACTTTGCATAACCTGAAGTTGAGATCAACCAGGCAGGATCTTAAACTAATTTTAGGGATGGATGGGGTAAGAAAGGGGGGCAAAACTATGGGACGGAGGGGGGAGGAGGATATTGAAGTTTCTGTATATACATGTACCCTCTTATGGCTTTTCTGAGGAGTGAGGCTCAATTTACAGATTTTACAGCTTTTGGAAGGGAAGAGAAGTGAAAAAGTCCTGCAAAAATATCTCTTTTTCCTCTTCTATTTCTCCTTCTTAGGGGGAGGGAGGCATGACCCTATTGCCCCCTCATTCATCACTGTAAAATACCAGAAGTTCAAGTCCGCAATAAGGTCCCCATTTCATCTGAAATGTAATGCCCAATTTTCCATAATTTCCAGCACATAATCATCACGAAGACCAGTAACAAGAAAATTCTTGTGAGTATTCTCAATCTGCCCGACCAACAGCAGACAGAAAAACCACTGAAATTCAGGAATGTCTCCAAGGGTAAAACGTCTCTTGGTTACGTATGGGACTTGTCATGCCAAACATTGCGGGCTTGCCCTCAAACGCCACATACATTGTGTATGTGTACTTCACTTACCGTTTTTACTCGCTGAGCTCCGGTTACTACATCAAGCTTTGTGATAAGTTCTCTGCTAATCTCTTTGGACCACTCATATACCCTGCAGCAAAACAAATGTACACAGGTGTTATGTATTATTATCCAATTGAACTGCATTTCCTTAACCCTAACTGCCCAAAACCTGCCAAACTCCAACAGCAGGTTTTGTGAGGTTTTGGCAGGTTTGCTACCGTACCTGAGGAACTTGTTGTTGAATTTTGTGAGACTTGGGATGAAAGGACCAGGGAGATGGTGTTAGATTCTGTGTGAGTTGGGACACACACGGGTCACTGTGTGCAGTGTCTGGCTTGCTGTATCAATTGTTGGACTATGCTTGATTTTGTCAGGTTTGGTACTGTTCAGTGCAAGTCATCCTATACTGCATAGACCCATCCATACCATATCACTCAAACTCCAACGGGCTCATTCTGTTGGAGTTTATCAGGTTTGGTACACTAACCTGCATGTACAAGTACAAAGACAAGTACATGAACCTGTTGGATTTTGTGAGGTTCAGTATGCTTTCTAGTGCAGGAGCCTAGGGGGTTAGGGTTAACCCTAACTGCCCAAAACCTGCCATATTCCAACAGCAGGTTTTGTGAGGTTTTGGCAGGTTTGCTACCGTACCTGAGGAACTTCTTGTTGAATTTTGTGAGACTTGGGATGAAAGGCCCAGGGAGATGGTGTTGGATTTTGTGTGAGTTGGGACACACAGGGTTCATTGTGTGCAGTGTCTGGCTTGCTGTACCAATTGTTGGACTATGCTTGATTTTGTCAGGTTTGGTACTGTTCTGTGCAAGTCATCCTATACTGCATAGACCCATCCATACCATATCACTCAAACTCCAACGGGCTCATTCTGTTGGAGTTTATCAGGTTTGGTACACTACCCTGCATGTACAAGTACATAGACAAGTACATGAACCTGTTGGATTTTGTGAGGTTCAGTATGCTTTCTAGTGCAGGAGCCTAGGGGGTTAGGGTTAATCATGTACGGGGGTAGTATCAAATTATGTGATAGCCAACACCTCCAGTTTTGTACATGTACATATATGGGTGTGCACAAATAATTTCAAGAGTACTGAGGTACATGTATATGTACTATTACATGTACATGTACTCTCAATGACTGTCAGGTGCATCACAGCTTGACCAATCATAACGCAGCTCCTCTTTTCCTTCTTGTTTTCCTGACCCCATCAAAATGAAAGCTGAGCTATGATTGGTCACTGGAATGGAAGCAAATTGGGCCATTTCATAATGTAGCTTTCATCTGCGTGTTACAGGAAAACAAGAAGGAAAAGATAGGAGCTGTGTTGCGATTGGGTCAAGCTGTCATGCAGCTAACAGTCTTTGATAGGACAAGCTGATGATTTTCTGTGATGTGTGGATGGGCAAAATATTCAAGAATTTCACCATTTTTTCACCATTTCTGATTTGAAGGGGCATATCTCTTTTCTTCCCAAATGTGAGTAAACCTTATTATTATTATTGAGAACTCTGATTCTCACTTAATCCTAAGCCGTGTGCATTAGACAGTTTAAGGACCATTTTGGAGGTGAGATGAGGATTTTGATTTGGGGTACTGGTAATGAGCTACATTTTGAGTGAAATGAATTAATGGAAACAAAACCCTATGAAAGGTACTTGGACCCTACTATCGCCTGATCATGTCCGCATGTTAAAAAAGGCGATTTGTAGGGTCCAAGTTACTTGGACTAGATGAAGTAGGCCTTGGCCCCGTAATGACTTTGCAGCTTTGAGTTCTCGAACGTGTCGAAGAAGCCTAGGCATGCTACATCATAGGACACGTAGGTTCAGTCTAGGTTACAGTCATGACAGTAAGACAGTAGAATTTTGAACATTAACTTGTATATTTTGGCAGAAAAATGCCATTTCAATCAAACTGGTAAGTATAATAAGATTACGACAAACTCAACTTGAAACACTTCAATAAATCACGCTACACAACAAACATAACAAAAGTCAAATGCATTTTTTTTACTCACAATGATTGTGACGGCAGCCTCACCCCAGCGGAATGCACACTGAAAAATCCATACATGGTGAAGAGTAAGAGCACCGAAAAAACTTCGAAAATCGTCCTTACTGCAGCCATGATAACGTCAATAAAAGACACCAGAGGGAATGAGAATTTATAAATTGATAATCAAAAGATCATTGTAGCATTTGGGCACGGGAAGGACGTTGAAATTATGCCATTTCCAGGTCTCGTTCTGTCCTGGGTCCTCTGCAATTTCGCTGAAGTCATGTCACGAATAGGCCGATGTATTCGTAACGTACAGGTACTAGGTACGTCACGACAGCTCTGGCGACGTAATTTCTGGTGACAATCTTACCACACAAACAGACTGCTGTTTAGTGGGTCGGGATGCCAGACGTAAAACTTGCCAAGCGCGATTAGACGTTATTCAAGTCTTTATTCGACAGTGGCCCCAATGCAATCATGACATTTTATTAAGCTATCATAGTCCTCCCGACATGCCATGAGCCTGCAGTATCTTTGAAAAACGCATATTTTGTGCCAGAAGTTTTGCCTGTAGCAAAATGGATGGAAGGAGCAGAAAAGTACAGTGGCATAACTGTGGCAGTACATTTTGTTTGGGGATACTGTAGAGGAGCCCTCAATTTCTACAGGGGGCACTCAAAGGGCTCGGTCACAATTATAGAACACTAACAAAGGCAAACTCTTATCAGATTGTTTTGGGGGGAGGGCAAAGGGAAGGGGATAGGCTTTAAACGGGCCTGTTCCCACCCCCGTAGTTACGCAACAGCATCCAGACAAAAGGTGACGCTTTTTCCGGTGACCTCTTGTAATTTTAATGACATGTTGCCGTGCACTTAATTTTGCCGACACGAATGACTTAGGCCAGAGTAGCTGACTCGAGTCATGACTTGGACCATAGAGGAATAAAACAGTGTGTTTTATTCCTCCATGCTTGGACTCAAGTCGCTTTTTTGTGACTTGACTTGTAAATACCAGCTTTGACCTGTGACTTGACTTGGACTCGACCGGCACCCTATGCTTTTTAATTAAGCTATTCAGTTTACGCCTTACGTAAGTAAAAAAATGGACCTCGGCTCGAGCGGCCTCTATTTCATCTAGCTGCAGCTGTACGATGCTGCTGTGTTGCGTTGCGTCGTTGACGCGTGACTAGGATAAACAGCGCCCTCAATATGCCATCATTTCGGCCTGCTGTGTTCTTGACACGGGTTTCTTATTCTCGCGCTCGAACGGCGGGAACACGACTCAAGAACCTTGTCTTTGTCAGGGTTTCACAGGAACACACGGAAAAATTCGTGAGATTTTTATTTATTAACAGCTGCAAAAAGTAGGGAGATGGCATCCAAAGCCACAGACAATGGGAAGTTTTGCAAAATTAACATTGATTTTTTTCCATAGCACAGAAATGAGTGTTCCTGTTTCAGCCCATCCAAACATTAACTCTCAAATAACATACCTGGACGCCATTTTGCATGTTGCTTTCCATTATAGCTGCCAGCAGAAATAACCGGTTGCACATTCACGGCATTCGAGCGGCCAACCCATGAACAACGAATCGAGCTGTTCGTGAACATGCGAGAACAAGCCGCGTGAACTCAGCCACAGTCTCAACGCTTATTCCCACCCTGCAAAGTACATTAAAATAAACAGAGGTCTAATATACAACAGATACGAGATAAACTGCAAGAATTGTAATTACAACACAAGTGAGAAAGGGGAATTACGGAGGCATTGTCAAATGCCTCCGTAATTCTATGGAGAAAAGGTGTTCACTGAGCTGTCCGAAACTCATAACTCGTAATTTCGTAGCTTGACGCCTGGTTCTTTTTGTTTATTACAGCTGGACAAAATAGCGTGCAGCTTGACTTGTACTTGGACAAGAACCTTGTGACTTGACTTGTGTATAGACCAAATGACTTGTGACTTGACTTGATTTGCCCTGTGACCAAACGACTTGCGACTTGACTTGGACTTGCAAAAAACGACTTGCTGCCACCTCTGCAATAGGCCTAAAGGTCTACAAATGAACACCACACCTTCTACGTTTATCTTTACATGTGCTATACACGGGTATCAGAACGATATGAGAAGTGGATCTGGTCTGCCAACAAAAACTATAATGATCAAAAATACATGTACATAGAATGAGTGCCAACAGATAACAACGATCTTGAGGGGTGTCGAAGCAAATCCACAATATTCCTGGGTCTCGTGAATCGCTTCACAAAATTGCCTCGTACTTTTGCATGTACTCAGCCATGGGGGTAGGAAAACTACAACGCATGATCAGCGGCCCGCAGCCGCCTGGGCGTTGGAGGATCCACCCAATGTCTTCCACATTCTGGCCCTGAAATCCCTAAAACTTTCCAAACACATATTGAAACTTAGGAAACTGACTTTCAAAGCCAATCCCTTTTGGAAAATATCCTGGTGGCCTCGGTGCCCCCCATGGGGAGAAACGACGTGCTCCATTTTATAGTTTATATGCCTCAAGGAGCTCCCATATATACGACGGTAGGCCTACCCTAAGAGGTATTTCGTGTGAAAAGGATTAACAAACAGATGATTGTCTTTTTCCTTTGAGGACTTCCGCACAGAAGGATAATGTATAATCATAAAAATCAGTGGATATGCCTAGTTGGTCATTGATAGATCTGAACTCGAAGGTCCCGAGGTCATGGCCCGCAAAAAGAGGTATTTTGTGTTTTTGAAAAACAGCGTTTAAAAGTTGCAAAATTTAGTGTCATCCCTCAGAAAGGAGCCAGGAACATCAGGCTCTGGATCCGCCAAATATGTTTACATTAAAGTCAACTCCTTTGGCCAGTCTATTGGACCACCTCTTTTTGTACGTACGGACTTGGCTACTTTTTCCTAGGAATATGCAGAAGCAGACGGAGACCGTCTTAGGTACGTACAGACCTCAAATGGGACAAACACGTCGATCATATTTATCCTGAGTCCAACAGTAAATCTACATGCTTTAAATTGTTGAAGAAGTTTAACTTGCCTATTACCGATCTGTTAATAGTGTTTAGGGGTATGATTTGGCCACTTATGGAATATGACACACCGGTTTGCAATGCAGGCTTAACAAAATCTCATGAAGGGAAGATGGAAAGCATACAAAAACGTGCACTCAAAATCATCTTGGGTATGGAGTATTCAGACTATGAATCAGCTCTGACTAAATGCAGTCTTGTGTCTCTTCAAAATCGTCGAAGAGACCTTTATTGAATAGTTCAGACTTTGCAGTCCAACTGAAGTCTTCCAATACATTCCATAAGTGGTTACCTCAGCCGAGACATAGTGAAGTGCACGCAATATCAACTCATAAATGCCATAAACCTGTCCACATTAACATGTAAAACCAAAAGTTACAAGAAAAGTCTCATCCCATATTTTGCAAGTCTGCAGAATCCGAATCTGTTAAGGGATGGTTTTAATTGATTTGTGTTTTTGTGGGCATTGGTTATAACTGTACAGTGCAATTTTCTGTCTGTATCTTGAGTGATTTTTATTTTCTGATTGTTGTTTTGTGTTTATTTTAGACGAGATGCTTCTACTTGAAATTTCTAATGCTCTGATGTTTTATTTATTGAATAGTTAAGCTGTGTGTACTGTGGTAATTTAGCCTCCGGGCTACAATCACAGTGTTTGAAATAAACCATCATTAATTATAATAACAATATTAATAAAAAAATACACTACAGGGGCGGCGTGTTATCCCAGCTTTTGTGATCATAACGGCTTGAATCAAGTCGGTCAATATCTAAGCTCCAATATATGAACTATTATGCTCTTGTTGGCTTGCGAAACTCAGAGAAATGTTTGGGTCTCTATATGGACTGATGTATTTCCTTAGCGCAAAAATGATGTAGATCATGTTCACGCCCAATAACATCAGGTATTAGCGTCTTGAACCAAGACTACCAACAGGTACTGAAAAATCGCCGTGCCTGATGCCGCTGATGACGTTGTCTCGCCCACTGATAGTGATCAGTGGTCTCGCCGCGGTCGATGCCGTGATATCAGATGTGTTTATCGGATGCTCGAGAGCGCGCAGAAAGTTTTGAAACTCTGTCACCCAGTGACCACCTTTGCTCTGTGGCCCTTTTGCAAGATATTCACCTGTATATTTTGTTGGTAAGCAATATCTCAAAATCTGAAGGTCTTAAACTTATTTTCCCCACTTTCTGGACCAATTTAGGCCTCATCTAAAAATAGTTGGCCTAGACGACTGGAATTAGACACCTCATGGGACCAACCAGCACAGTCTAAACATCTCATAATAACCTTCTACATAACGATGACCAACAAAGATCAACACTAGACAAATGAATAAGTCCAACTCAAAATAAACCACAACCTCAAACTAAATGCCGTAAACGAGCTACCGGTATATAAACACATCATCATTATACAGTGATGTCTCCAGAGACTCAGACACTGACCCCCTCCACAAAACTCCCATCCTAAACGTAGATTTACCGAGAGCCAAAACACAACCCAACACAAGTCATCATCTATTCCCTACATGTCAAACTTGCTATACACTTAACCCAATCAAAATAGCCAAAGCTTTTAGACTCGGCGGCAATTTTGTGAAAAGCGCGTCTCCGTTCAATGCAATACTTCAGCCCAGGCAAGAAAACTAAAAGCCATGTCGCAACTAGATCAATAGGCAAAAACTGCTAAATTCGCCAAATCAGAAACCCAAAGCGAGGGATTTATTATTGGAAACCCTATGGACAGTGATGATATAAAGAAATTCTGGGGGCCTGCAAGAAAAAAACGGAGATTTGGAGGAAGCTTGGGCCGAGTTTGGGCGGCTTGTTCCCGTATGTTCACGAACAGCTCAATTTGTTGTTTGTGGGTCGGGCGCTCGAACTCCGGGAACAAATAACTGGTTATCGCTGGTAGTTAGTGACAAGCTACATGCAACATGGAGACGTCCATGTAGGCTACGTTATTCGAGAGTTGATGTCTGGATGGGCTGTATCTTTTCTATATAAACAGGAACATTCATTTCTTTGTTACGGAAAATAATTAATGTTAATTTTGCAAAACTTCCCATTGTCTTTGGCTTTGGAAGCCATCTCTCTACTTTTTGCAGGTGTTCAAAAATCAAAATCTCACGAGTTTTTCCTGTGTGTTCTTGTAAAACCCTGACGAGGAGGTGGTGTGTGATCCTGTTCCAAGAACAGTGTTCTTTAGTCGTGTTCCCACCGTTCGAGCACGAGAACAACTAACCCGGGTCAAGAACAGACCGCCCGAACTCGACCATGAAGTTAAACGCCTCAGTGCGCAGAAACGATGGCCAACTGGAAAAAAGTCTTTTTGTCTGCCTAACTTCCAGTATACGCATCCTACCCGATACGTTCCAACGAGGACATGAAAACTTCCCGAGTTAAGTCATTCGTGGGTGAAAAGCTAGCTGCGGTTTAACGTGTGTGATTAGCCTGTCAATTTGGATGCTGAATATTGAATATTTTTGTCAGACCATTACCAAAGCTTAACATGGAATACGTTTCAGTGGGGGATTGTTGTGTTTGTTTTAATGGCTCTTTCAGCTACTCAGGCTGTTTGCGCTGATAACTGTACGTTTATCCACAACCTTTATAATCAGTATTAAATTACAGAGTTAGGAAGAAGGTGCAGTTTTAGAGGCAGGAGGAAACTAGAGTACCCAGGAAAATTGCGAGGACGATTACGGACTGATAACTGTTACGATCCGAAAAACTCCAAACTTTAATTATTCTTAAGTTTGAATTTTCTCCGATGCAACAAAGAAGTCAAACAAGATCACGCTGAACAAAATAAACAAGAACATATGATTTAATGAGAATGCTACACTTAGCACATTTAGGATAACAAAGAAAATGCTGATTGGAACTAGTTTATAAAGATAAGGATAAAAACCAGATGGCGAAAAACAGCTCAGTCCTTGACGGTACAAGAATGAGCTGCAACGGGGCAAATATCACCTCCAATAAGAGTGACCGGGCTCAAGACGAAACAGCGAGGGCGTGGTCACCGTCGCAAAGTCGGGAAATTGATGATCCCATAAACTGGAACAACTGGATTCAGCTCTACACTTCATTTGGTCTGGACGAACTTTTCGCATAAGTGTCGCTACACAGAGGATTCGCCTCCACAGATTGAAGTGGTGCAGAAGTCAACAAGTCGAAGACTTCTCACAGCCCGCGTACGGTAGAATCGCCTTCCAAAATCTCTCTAAATGTATGTGTGTGTCTCTCACATGCCGTCCTTGTCTTGCCCTCCAGAGGCTGTCTTTTAGTCTACAAGTCTTCTTGAAAAATTTTAGTTTCTACAAAGTTCTCATCATTACATAAGTTTCTTAAAATATTTTGTTTGCATTACATAATCCTACGGGAAACTTCCAGTACGTACACTATGCAACTAGAAATAACTTAATCTTACAGGAAATCTCCATAACGCACAACAAGAATATTCTTCACTACATCATGGTTATTCATCGTGGAATGGGCCAAACGCGGGTCACACTTAGAGTCATGTGCGGTACAATCGGCCTTTCTTAATATTTACGCAAATTGTATTCTCGGCAACTGAAAACGAGGCTGTAGGGGACTCGTGTGTCACGGTGGCTATAAAAGAAAGGGATCTGTCCGTGGTTCCCGAGATAACCTTCAGGTTTGTAGAGGATTACATCAAAAAGGGCAGTGGAGAGCAACAGCTTGGTAAAGGCTTCAAAGATTTTTCCGTAGCCTAAATTCATAATCTGAAGGGTGAGCAGGTTGATTGCTGCAACACGACAATGAACAATGTTTTGCCATGTTCATCGACAGCGCGGAGTCCCCTACAGCCTCGTTGTGAGTGCTGGTGCCTAAAAATTGCATAATCTGCCACGCATACAGAAACTGTGTGTATACATGTACATGTACATAACACCCCCCTCCCATAAGGAAAGAAAAAGGGGTTCTAACATAAACCTATCATCAAACCTCAAACTTAATTACGATCACGTACTTTTTGCAAGTTAGCAAATGTAAGTCAAATTAAAACTCTTAGTTGTTAAAATAAATGTCACTGTAATTAATTTCAAGGATCTAAACTTTGGACAGAACACTGGCAATAACATTGCTCCTTCCCGGCAATGTGGATAAACTTGAGTGGATAAGGATGCACAATCAAACTTCCACCGAAATAACCCTTAGTTCTTAAACTTCTCCAAACACAATAGGGGCTGTGATTAGCATAAATTAACGTTTCTCGATCTCCAGCACTATTTGTAATGTGCACTTGAAAGTATTGCAAAGCAAGAATCAATAATTCCTGCTTTTTCGATGGTGGAATATTTTGCTTGGTGTTTATTCAACTTCTTCGAGAGGTAACGGATCGGTCTCTCAATGCCTGATTCATCACCTTGGAGCAAAACTGCACCGACACCAACATCACTGGCGTAATTGTTTATTTTGAATGCCTTGTCAAACTTCGGCACAGCCAGAACTGGTTTGTTTGTTAAGATTGCTTTCAATTTCTCAAATGCATTTTGGCATAACTGAGACCAAAAAAACTTCACATTTTTCTGCAAGAGTTTAGTCATAGGAGTAGTTATAGTACTGAAGTTTTGAACAAACTTTCTTTAAAATCCACTCATACCCAGGAATCTCATCAGTTCTCTTTTCCCTGTGGGTACGGGAAACTCTTGAAATGCCTGAATCTTTGCTACTCGGGGTTGCACGTGACCCTGACCGACCACATGACCGAAGTAGGACACTGTTGCTTTAGCAAACTCACTCATTTTGAGATTGATCACTAGGTTTGCTTCAGAAAGTTTCTCAAACAGTGCACTCAAGTGTTTCATATGGTCTTCTCAGCTATTGCTATACACCAAAATGTCGTCAAAGTAGACAACACAATTCTCTGGCCGGGCAATAATTTGACTCATCACCCTCTGAAATGTAGCTGCGGCACTGTTCATCCAAAAGGGCATTTTTTTGTATTGGTACAGACCCTCCGGTGTCACAACTTATGCGGAAATTTCTTTGGCTCTGTCAGTCAAGGGCACTCGATAATAGCCTTTTAACAAGTTTATTTTACTGACAATCGCAGAATGTCCCACTCTATCGATGCAGTCTTCCAGCCTAGGAATGGGAATCAGTCTTAATTACTGCATCGACCTTTCCATTGTCAATGCAGAACCTTGGTGTACCGACGGGCTTCGGCACCATGACAATAGGAGAACTCTATAAGCCCTGACTAAGTTCTGTAATGTCATGCTACAACATGAACTTAATTTCTTATCGAACCTTGGATAATTTGTCAGGGTTAAGTCTATACGGTGCCTGATTTATAGGTCTTCCGTCCCCCACATCAACATCAGGAACTGCCTTTGATGTGTGGCCAACTTTATCCAAACAGACTTGTCTGTACCTTTGAAGCAGGCTTATCAAATCTCTCAACTGGTCATCATTCAAATGGTCAAGGGCTTCGTCTAAGGTGGCAAGAATTTCTGAATTTGAAAGCTGCACAGCCAGAAAGTATAGCTCAAACTTTTTTGTCTCATGGTCTTCATAATTAGAATTGTCACTGTCGGACTCATCAACAGCTATCCCCACGGGTTGTCCAGAGATATCACGCTCATAATATTTCTTGAGCATATTCACCTGACAAACTACCTGGCTTTTTCTTCGATCTGGGGTACAGATGAGATCATTGACATCGTTAAGTTTCTTTTTTACACAGTAGGGCCCACTGAATTTTGCTTTAAGTGGCTTTCCAGGCTGAGGCAACAGCAGTAGCAAATTTTAGCCAGGTCTGAAGACGCAGACTTTGGACTTCTTGTCGGCTTTAGTCTTTGCCTGCTGAGATGCCTTGAGATGTTAGAAACACAGTCCAGCAGGTTGGTCTCGTCGTCCTCAGCCAGAAACCCCTCGTTGATGAGTTTTTAAGGCCCCCTTACTTCGTGGCTGTACACCAACTCAAACGGTGAGTCCCTAGTTGCAAACAACAAAAACGGGATGCCTTTGTCCCAATCTTCTGGAAAATCCTGGCAGTAAGCTCTAATCAGCTTCTTGAGCATTTGGTGATATCTCTGTAAAGCTCCTTGAGACTGCGGGTGGTATGCAGATGATTTCACCTGCTTGATTCCCAACTCACGCAGGACTTGCTGAAATACACCCAACGTGAAGTTTGACCCCTGATCGGACTGCACTCCTTTCGGTAAGCCATATCCTGAGAAAAATTGCATTAGAGCCTCGACAACAACCTTGGTTGTAATTTTCCACTAGGACTCTCGAAAATGGCTCATGAAATAAATGAATCGGTATAATTGGTTGTGCAGGCTTTATTTGGTGGTTGAGGCTTCCCCACCACCTGACATGAATGACACGTCTTGATGAAATTCACCACATCTTGATGAAGCGTTGGCCAATAAAAATGCGCCTTAATTGGCTCCAGCTTGAGACTTCCTGATGCCAAGATGACCTGCCACCAGAATCTCGTGAGTAATCCTCAAGATCTCATCACGGTAACGAGGAGGAACAACAATTTGATGGACAATGCTCCTTTCTTCACCAGTTGGTCTTTGGGCAGGTCTCCATTTCCTCATTAACACGCAGGACTTGACGTAGTAGCATTCCGGAACCTCCTTGGCTTCTTCCTCAAAATACGCTGTCTTGGTTAGCCACCTCAAATCTGGGTCCGCTTTCTGCTTCGCAGTGAGTGAGGATCGACTAAATTTATCATCTTGAGACACTCCCTCAACTCTTCCAAATTGGTGAAGAAAGTTTCAGCCAGCCAAACACCAGAGTCCTCCTCTATCGACACTGACTCTGCAACTTCTTTTTCCACCCGTTTCATCTGAAATCTCGTCACTGCACACTCGGGAAAAGTTTCTGGAAACTTCTCCTCCTGGGACGGAATTTCTGGCTTCTCCACAGGATCACCACAGACAATAGGGTATGCCGAAACTTCACCTCCAGCCTCGTCGTTTCCTAGAAAAAACTCAACACCAGACTAGGAACAACTCCAACAACCACAGTGCCAGTGGACAAGTCAAATTTCAGATTCACCCTATGCATAAAATTACCCCCAATACTTTGAATCAACATTTTTGCATTCAGCAAACATTCTGGAGACAGTGACAACACATCCCTCAGCATCAGTGACTCTGACGCGCCTGTACCCCTTAGGATAACAACTGGGCTGTAGGCTTCATAAAAACCCACAGGACACATCACCACGGCAAACGAAATCTCTGTAGATTTCATCAACTTTGTTGAGGTCATCCACCACCTTCGAAAAAGAAACACGGTTGCCATCGGCCTCATTGGACTTCCCACGAAGTAGAGGGTCCTTACCAGGGGTGGATCAAGGATTTTCAGAAAGGAGGGTCAGTTTCTAACTTGAAAACGCGAGCGCGCAATGCCAGTGCCTGTAGTTACGACGTAACATACTGAAGTCAATTTCAAATGTACTGTCCCCGCCGGCTGTTTTGAGGAACACAATATTTAAGTTTTTGCCCAAATGTTGTGTTTTAGTTGATCTGATCAACATTTAATGCAGGCATAATTATTTAATTAAGAAAAAATAACAAAAAACGTAATGGAAATACCTCTGTGTACATTACATTTATTTCAAAAACTACAAACAGTGGACAAGTGCAAATCGTAAGATTGAAATAATTTTCTAATACATCATTTTTCGAAGAAATATAGAAATACATCAACGCTGAAGTGGGTAAGGATGTTCCTAATTACAAAACAAAGCCAAACCACGTATACTAATCGACCAAAATACACGAAATTAAACGGAACACTACTAAAGACAAACAAAAATACGGAAAAGTAAAGATGGAATACACGAGACAATATCAAGAACGGGAAAAAACATCGAACAAACATTTGCAAATAGAATGCAGCAATGATACAAATATGGTCAATAAACGTACTACAAAACAAAAAGAAAGAGGAAAGTAAACATGGCGACAAGTTGAGAGACAGACACAAGGAATGCATGATGAGAAACAAACCATGGGGGTTGACACGGGCAAAAGAGGAATTAAAAGGGGTAAATGATGTATCATAACAGCCGAGCCTCTCTGCACTAAAATGGGAGAGGGAGGGGGCTGGGTGGAATAGTATGTATCACTGCAGTTCAATGTGTCGTGCAGCTCACTGAAGCTTTCGACAAGCACGTTATCTGCACATCCATTATTGGGAGTGTCATCAAAACGAGGATCTTCGTTCTCTTTTGAGTGCAACAAATTGCGGGTCTGAAACAATCTAAAAATTGTCCTTCCCTGTTAGGAGCTGAGGGTAAAGAGTTACATTACAACTCCCTCTAAATCACCACAAGACACTGCAGTATCAATAAATGACTCTTCAAAATTCTCTCTCCTGTCGGACACGCTTTCGACACAATTATCTCTCTACGGGGGGGGTACAGGTTGCTATATCTTGCTCCAATAAAGAGCTTGCACGTTCAACTAACAGCGTATTACCATTGGCTACTATGCCTACAATATCCCGAACAAGATCATCAAAATCCACTTCGGAATTACAAGACAAAGTCCCTTCGTGGGGCTCAAGAAAAGTAGCACGTTCAAAAGCGCTGACTAGTGTTGGAACTATAGCATTTCATTCCGAAGGGCAAGTCCTTAAGCTTCTTAAAGCATAGCCATAATTATAGTGGCACCAGTCAAACTTCACAAAACATTAAACCTATGATTTACAAGAAATAGCTGCTTGAACACATGTTCATGGAAAATGAAAACTTAAGCAGGCATAAATGCACAAACTGCATCAAAGTGACAAAGCAGTCACTGCTCAGGAAAAACAGATTGACTTTACAAGTGCTTAAAAAGTCACCATGAATAGGCAGTATTTTAAATACAAAAGATAATAAACTCTTGTTTACAATTTACAACAGCCAAACATGAATTAAAAACACACCAATAAAGGGTGTCAAGCAAAATTATGCAAAGTGGCCAACACTGATCCTTCATCAAGCGCTTCACTTATACAAAAATTAAAGCTACTGGTGGAAGGCCTAATATCACAAAGTTAACACAATACACGTGTCTTCAAAATACATAGGAAAAGTGTAAATCCTCAACTTTTACTTTTGGACAACTCATTCACATGGGTCAAGACTTAACGTAATGGCGTAATGTACTAAAAGTTGCCAATTAATTAACGTCGTCAGGGGTCTTATCAACATTAACAATACAACAATGTATGACTATTCACATCGTCGAAGATACCAGAAAACTGAAGCCTCAGCGGTCGTAGACATCAAGTGGTCAAAATGACTTGAAGCATATTCCTCTCTAAAACATATCCTCCGTCCTACCTACGACGCCATTTTGTAGCGGTGCGGTCCTTCTGAGTTGTCTGGAGGGTGGAGATCCGTCCGCCAATTAAGGAGGACAGGAGGCGTAAAACCAGGCAGAAAAATGGACTCGGGGCGACTGTGGCTTGATTCCTTTCGATTTCTTCCCAAGTGTCAATCAGCAATGAAATTGTAACCAAAAGAACCCCCCCCACAAAAAAACTAAAGAAAAACAGAGGACATAGCATTATTTAGTGATGGCTTTCATGTACACCGTAGTAAATGTTGCATTTAGTATGTCCGTGCTAAATTCACACTTAGAAATGTTTCTGTACAATCATAAGTTCTCTTACCCTGACGTCTAAAAGATTGCCCTAATTGTATGAACTCTAAAGCCAACGGAAAAAGGGCTTAAGTTATCCCACAAGGAACCATGTTGCTGTGACTGCCAGCCCACCATCAAACATGGGAACTGTCACTGAAAAAAGCTTGAGAACTTCTCAGGTCCCGCCAAAATGTAATACAATGTAAGGGACTTGTGGCCAAAAGGGCGTGGCTTTAAGATAACGTAAATCTGCAAACGGCAAGGGACGCTCATACCCATGCATTGATCGCGTGCCTGAGACCGGTAGGTCAGAGTTCATATTCGCATCAAAAGTAATTATTTTCACCGAGGAATCTTCAGACCCCTACAATATCTTATACGCGAGATGATCTTACGGGGGAAGCTTGGCAGTAATCTCAGAGACTTGATCTCCAGTCCACACCAAAGATCAGAATGATGACGTCCTGCAATCCTGGCCAAAATTGTTGGGACACGTATCAATAGATGTGTAGTTACCCTCCCTGGGTCTACCAATCCCCGCTCAATGTTGTCATCTCGAGCTGGAGCGTAGGCCGGGCATCGACACCCAACATTTGAGAGGGGGGCCGGGGCCCAAAGAGACTTGTCCAGGATTGTCTGAATTGGTTCATATTTGTGTATGTACATGCCTCTCAGGGGATGTGTTGTGTAGCGTCATTTTAAGAAAACACAGTTTGAAAATAGGAAGCTGCAGGTTGGCTGCACCGTACAATTAAAACAAGGGAATATCAATATCTTTTTGGATTGGGTAACCAGAGCAAATTCCAGGTTGGCAAGTCCCATGGGTAAAAGAACCTAAAGGCATTTTAGGGGTGCGATTTCAAAGCAGAATATGTGTTTTTGTAGGAGTGCATCGTAAACGATGCACCATAGCATTTTGCAGGCTATCTGTAGAAAATACATTTGTTTTTTAAACATGGAATGTCCACGTGGGTCTGAACACACCATAAAATCGCGTGGAATTTTTGTTTTTTTAGTTATTCGGTCATTTTGTCGAGAAATACAACGGTGATCCATGAAAACCGTTTCAGAAAGAAGGGGAGAGACTCGAGTTCTTTAATGAAGTATTATGGCTCACCGTTGGCTGTGTGCCTTGTGTGTGTCTCGTGCGATCCCTGTTTTAAGTGCGTGCTACTCGTTCTCTTGGGCGAGGATGGAGATATTCACTCATGCCAATGCTTGTAATGTTTTGAGGGTGAATTCAGCGCATTTCCTGTCAAGTTCAAATCGGCCAATGCCAAAAATGGTTCGTACATTCTAAGTAATCAGACCCCCCGAACACACATCAACAGGAAAACCCAGATAACCCTGGACAATTATTGGGACACCTGGCAATAGCCATACGCTCTCCAGTCCCCACCCTCACTCCCCGGTCAATGTTGTCATGTCCGACCGGAGCGTAGACCGCGCGCATAGACCCAACATTGTGTCTACCGTGCCCTTTTGGCGTGCTGTCTGGCGTTGTGGACAACTGAAATGACAGCCGACTGTTTAAGTATGGACAAAATGCATTTCGGGCAAATTATACAAGCAAAAGCAAGATAATATCCATTTTGTATTATGCGTGTACAGTCAGAAAGGTTTTGCAGGAGTCCATCGTAGACGATGCACAATGGCATTTTTGTCCATAACTGTGCAAATTGATGTGTTTTGTTAACGTGAAGGGCCCCTTTTGGTACAGAAGCAACTTACGCTGTCCATCATGCCGTTTAAATGAACAGCCACTAGCTAAATACTGAATCGTCAGTTCTTGTATTTGATTTTTAGAAATGTTTGAGAACTGAGAGGTTCGTGGCAATATATGTGAGTTCGAAAAGGGACATACTTGACTATGTAATGGCGACTTTTTGCCGTGTTATTTTTGTAACTCCGAATTCCGACATTAAATCTATGGCCAATGAGGCACGGATTAACTAAAATGACAACATTAAGTTTCAGTCATATCCAAATTAAATGTAACGTGGATTACCGTGGGATTTTGTTGTAACGGGGGTGACACCAGAGGATACGGAACGTATCTTTTGTGAGAATTTCTCTTTCAAAACATCCAGTTATTCGGCAGTTGAAAGCGAACGAAATGTGTTGTTATGACAAGTGCAAGTGTATTTCCATCCATAAAATAGGGAGCTTAGTGTCGCCCGATTGTGTCGGTTACCGTACTGTTGAATCGTCAATATTAAACCTTCAATCACTATAGGGGGGCCTACACCTCGCAGCTTTTGCACTTTGAGAATCGGTTTCATTGACAAAAATTTAGGAAATTAAGATTATGAATAAAAAAATCAGCATCAATCCTGTAGCTCACTGTTTTCAAACGTAAAAAAAATTGCCTTGTGGGTTCTGGGCCCAGGGACATGAAAAAAAAAATGTGGTTAGGAAAAAATCCAAAAGTTATGTGGTGTTGACCAAGCATTCAGGCGCACGGACTCCTGAAATTCGCTACAAATCTCAGTTACCGGCTTCCATATAGGACTCTTCTGGGATCTCGGGGTTCCCGGCCCACCACACTTCCTCCCTGCCCATCCATTTAACCCCCAAAAGGGTTCGAGCGACCATGAAGGGAGGTAACGAGACAAGCCCCTAAGCCCTGGCCGCCGAGTGGGCCATAACGTCTCGAACCTATACTTAGGTGCTCACCTGGACTTCGCGGACAGTCCCAGCAGAAGAGCTTATCCAGTAGGCTAAGGTACTGTTGGTATTTGACGGGGTGAATTAGAGTCTCTTATAGTTATTGACTGACAGCAAGCGTTGGGAAAATAAAAAGCCACCTCTGGGATTCGAACCCACGGTCTAACGATCTGATAACCGCGAGCTTAACCGCTCGGCCATTTCAGAGACACCTCTTCACTCTCCATAATAAGGAGATAACAAAATCATTAATGTTGCTGTGTGAAGACTGAGTGATTAAATTGCTACCGTAGTGTATCATGTAGCAAAAAACAGTCATACACACAAACAATTTTCGTCAACATTAAATTTTCTCCCTTACAGCTTCTCTTTACTATTTTTAAATGACCGCGCATAATAATGGGCAAGTCCCCGAACCACGTCAATTCATCTGTCTGCATGTCCGAACTCTTTCCTAGTATTGCGTGAAGGACCTGCTATCTTTACCTTTTCTTGGGGGTTCTCTCGTTTCCTAGACTAGCATGAAATGACAACTGAATCAGGAACCCACTCGTTCTGTTAAATAACATGTTGTGTTGTGTGGTGGATCTGATGTTTGGTACGTAGCTCTTCTGATACATTGCCCTGTGAAGAGAACTTGTCACAGCAAATTCCATCTCTATAAAGATTTGATTGAAGAAACACTTTTCTTGTCATAAATTCATTTTCAACATTGAAGACTTTAAGTTGTCGTATTTTTAGTTGTGTGAAATGTTGATGTGAATACATCAGTGAGCTTCTTCATAATAATACTTGCATTTTCTCATCACTTACTTTTTTGTAGTGTCCAATGTTACAATAAAGCTTTCTACCCGGGATAGTGTCACAGTTGTGCTCATGATGGATACACTCGTTAGCATGGGAGCAAAAATGGAAATGAAACACCCTTTGAAAATATTGAAACAGAAGTTGGAAATAAGGGTAATTGAGACAAAAAGGTGCATTTTGAGGGTTTGATTGCAGCTATCCTTTCCAGAAATACTTGCAAATTCAGATTGTCAAAGTGTAACTCGGATAATGATGGAAGATGGGTTGTCAGTAAATATGCACACTTTATGATAACGTCACCCGGGCATCGACTAGTTTTGACTGAAGTCGGGATTTCTATGACGTCTTCGCTATTGCATTGGACACATATCGAGATCGCGCGCCGTTACTTGCTTCGCGCCTTCTCGTGTCCACAAATCCCGACTTGAAGAACCTGCCTCAGCGAATGGGCTCATCTAGCAAAAGTGGAAGCAGCCATCCACATCGCCGTTGTTGTTTTTACGTCCTTCGTACCTGCACTTTAATGAACGAGCCCACAAGTCTGACTACTTATATTAATGGAAATGCCGTATACATTATGCATGATCATGTCGTACATATGCAATTATGAATAACTACATATATCATCGACGGGTCCGATTGGCTTATCCATCAAGTCGGACTTAACGGTCGAGTTCGGGCGACACGTTCTTGACACGGGTTTCTTGTTCTCGCGCTCGAACGGCGGGAACACGACTCAAGAACACTGTTCTCAGAACAGGATCACACACCACCTCCTCGTCAGGGTTTTACAGGAAGACACGGAAAAACTCGTGAGATTTTGATTTTTGAACAGCTGCAAAAAATAGAGAGATGGTTTACAAAGTTGGAGACGATAGGAAGTTTTGCAAAATTAACATTAATTATTTTTCACAACACAGAAGAGAATGTTCCTGTTTGAATAGAAAAGAATCAACTCTGGAATAGTTTACTACGATATGGACGCCGCCATGTTGCTTGTCACTAACTACCAGCGATGACCAATTGTTCGTTCCCGGCGTTCGAGCGGCCGACCCAAGAACGACAAATCAAGCTGTTCATGGACAAACGAGAACAAACCGCCTGAACTCGGCCACAATGTACCACAAAGGCTATCAAATGAGGGCGCCTTATCAAATGCGAGCTGCTGGGCCGAGCGCAAAGACCGTGTAGTGCGTACAGGCAAGGGACGGCTGACTGGGGAAGAGCAAAGTAAGTCCGACTTGATTCAAGTCTAGGCATCGACTACCAAACACTAAGAGGGAGCCGGGACCCAACGAGATTTGTCCAGCATTGCCTGAATTGGTTCAAGGTTGTGTGTGTGTACATGCCTCTCAGGGGATGTGTTGTGTAGCAGCGTCGTTTTAAGAAACACAGGTTGAAAATAGGAAGCTATATCTTAGCAATATCAATATCTTTTTTGAATTGTGTAACCATGGCAAATTCTGATATCGGGTTGGCAAGTCCCATGGGTACAAGAATATAAAGGCATTCTAGGGTTGCGATTTCAAAGCACAATGTGTACATTGCAGAATTATGTTTGCAGGAGTGCATAGTTTACGATGCACCATAGCATTTCGCAGGCTATCTGTAGAAAATACAGTTGTTTTTTAAACATGGAGTGTCCATGTGGGTCTGGACATACCATAAAATCGCGTGGGATTTCTGTTTTTCAGTTATTCGGTCATTTTGTCGAGAAATACAACGGTGATCCATGAAAACCGTTTAAACAAAGAAGGGGAGCTACTAAAGTTCTTTAATTAAACTAATGAAATATATTGTGGCTCACCGTCGGCAGTGCGCCTTGAGTATATCGCGCGCAATCCCTATCATTAAGTGCGTGCTACGCGTTCTCTTGGGCGAGGATGGAGATATGCACTCATGCCAATGCTTGTGTGCAGGCGTGGCATGCATAGTGTGGACCCCTGCACAAAAGAACTCCACATAATGTAGGGTAGGATGGCGCAGTGTTGACTCGCACATGTTCACACAATGTTTCCCCCCTCTCTGAAAAAGAGTTTCAGAGGCATTTTGGGGTCAAGGTTATCGTGGCAAAATGAAGCGGAAGAGTCCAGGGAAACATCATCAAAAATCCAGTTCGAAATAGTTATCCTAGTTAGAGGAAAAGAAGCATTTTCCTCAAGTTTCCTTAACCACGGAAGAACAAAGGAATGTCTATACTTTGTATGTAAAACGGGTATGGGCGATGTTTTGAGGGTGAAATCGGCGCATTTGATAATCCTATCAAGTTAATGTCAATTCGAATGGCCAAATGCCGAGAATGGTTCGCATGCCGTAACCAGACCTCCCCCCCCCAACACACATCAAACTAGGCATGTGTAAACCCAGATAATCCTGTACCAAATTGTTGGAACACTTGGCAAAAGCCACACGCGCTCCAGTCCCCACCCCCGGGTCAATGTTGTCATGTCTGACCAGAGCGCAGACCGCACGCATTGACTCATCATTGTGTCTACCGTGTCGTTTGGCGTGCTTTCTGGCGTTGTGGACAACGAAAATGCTAGCCGACTGTGAAGTACAGACAAATGTATATTTGGGCAAATTGTACAAGAAAAAAGCAAGGTAATTTTTCATATTTTTGTGCGTGTACACTTACATCTGTTTTGCAGAAATGCATCGTAGACAAAGCACCATGGCACTGTGCAAAATTGATGTGTTTCGTTAATGTGAAGGGCCCAGCTTTGGTACATAAACAACTTACGGTGTCCAACATGCCGTTTTAACAATCTACCAGTTGTTTCGCTATCCAATGTCTTGGTGGCGCTGTGACGGAAACACAGGCCGTCAGCTAATCGAAATCCATTTCCGACAACGGAAAACCATCTTGAAACCGACTTTTGTTCACTTGTATTTTCGTATTCGAAGGATTTTGAAACCCATTAAACTGACACGTATATGAGAGCGATTCATTTAATTTTCACTCTGATCGTGATTACATGAAGAATGTAACACAGATTAACTGGAAATATTTCTGCTCGTCTTGTACTGACATGTAGCGAGTGATAGTATCCGTGGCGTGTTTACGTTTAGCGGACCGTACGACGTGTTAAACCACACAAACTGGTGACGTATCCGGCGTGCTACACGTAACCGTTATTGTGCGAAAGCTCCCTCATACATGATCGATAGTTCACTGAGTTGACTGGCCAGCAATAATATGAACTACAAAGCTGTTATCTTGTACACCAAAATAATGATCTGAAATGAAAAAAACATAAAACAAACAATTAAAATGGTAATGTCAACTTCCCGAAGAACTTGCACTGCAAAAACCAGGGTGTTAACCGGTCTTATCAGAGGACCATGCCAACACTTTTCACCAGTGTTAAGATTTTGGTGTTATTACAATTACAAACACTTGGTGTTGCAGAGGTACATGTACTGTGCTTGCTGAGCCCCGCTTCCTCCAACTGCAGGAAGACAGAGCACATCTCCACTCTGTTGAAAGTGCTCAATTTGCCGTCATTCGCAGTTTGGTAGGACATGGTGATGACAGTAGGAAGCCCTGCAGAGGCGAAACGGGAGGAAACACAGACTGTTTCATATCCAAACAATTAAACCAGAAGGAGAAGACAAGTAGTAATTCAGCAATATGGCTCCAAAACAGAATCCACCCGAATCAATTTTTCTCCTGAAAGCCATGCATCAGAGTATGGAATCCGTCAATACAATATTGCTTCCCCTTCAACCATGTTTTTGGAACATTATAGCAAAATTTCGTTTCTGATCAAAACGTTGACCATACTCTTTAAAAACAACATGTTACTTGTATTCCCTTATGGAAGTTTTCTGGAAGATCAGATTTCAAGTGCCAAGGTGTGGTATTCCTATACGACCTATTCTTTCTTTTACGAATTCTTCCCAGCATGAACTAGCGAAGTAGTTAACGGAGTTATTGCGGCCTGTATTTGACATGTTATCCGAACATGTCATGAAGGACTATTTTCGTACACCGAACGAATGCGGGCATGCACTATCGAATGCACACCAGCAACGACGTGTTCCCTTTACATTGTCAGGCTACACGCATCACTCAAAGAAACAATTCAAATCTGCGCTTGGGCGTTATATTGTGGCGTTCCTTGCGCAACCTTACTGTCTGAACCTGCGTTGCGTGCCCAAGTGATTGTATGTCCTGTAAGATCATGTCACACATAGAATGGATCTGGTTAGTTAATTCGTGGAGGAAGGACACAGGAGGAGTTTGAATTGCCAGGGCTAAGTTCTGGCATGCCCGGTATGTCCACAGCCAGAGTATGTCCATATAGCCAGAGCGTAGCGAAAGCTCGCTAACGCACCACCTGTTTCACAACCATACACCCCCATTGTACCCCATGATCATCGCCGCAGTTTTTCGCTGACAACCTGCATCCCTAAAACGTTGTGTACTGCAGTATAGCAAGTTGAATATTTATGCCATCGTTGGTGCTTGGTACGATCTGACTACAACATCAAATTAAATACTTGTTAGCTAGTTGCTTTTATTAGGCTGTGTACCGGAAGTGTTCATGTGCAGTTGTTGCCCTTATCAAACGCTTTCGTCTGGACTTATTTTGGGAATAAATAGCCAAGCTATTTATAAGATTTTGTGTTTTATTTGAATTAATTTTTATTACGCAGTTTACACAAAAGGTATTTTATGAAATCTCACTATCACTCCTTGTGATGGAACAGCGCATTGTGTTTTTCGTGAACTTAACTGTCCTGAGGTGGTCAACATGTTGTTGGTCAGTCTTAGCCAAATTCGTACAATGACTTTGAAAACTGATAGGCCTATTCTGGAGTAACAAAATAAAATTACAAACATTGCATGGATAATGGAAAAGTGCATCAAGATCTTTAGAAAAATTATTCACGAAAGCAAATGTGAGTCTATTGTTAGATATGTTCTTTCTATTTCCGTGTCACTGCGATAGGTTGTAGTTCATTTAAAAGAAAACACCGCAAATATTGCTAGGATATTACTGGCCCCACTTGTCTGGCTAAGCTGCGGGCAGTGATAAGGCATTTTGGGGATACATGTATTTACTTTTGTTTGTCTAACTATGCAGCGATGATCACCGAGCACTTTGATGTGCTAGAGTTGTAACTCCTTCTGTGTTCCTCCTCCAAGGTTAATTGAACAACTCCAACTGGAACATCACTCAATTCTGGTCAGGCAGGTGTCAGAGAGGCATCCAATCAAACAGCTTTTCTATCTGTCTTCTAAATGCAGATGAATTTTGAACTGATGTGATGTTACATGGAAGCTGATTCCAGTCCAATTGTAGGGAAGAATGTCTGTTAAAGGCATTTAGTTCTTGTCGAAGGAACTGTTAGCGATAGAGAATTGTGCGATCTTGTTTTCTTAGTGTTGACACCCCTTTTGTTGAATTTCAGGTGGTCGTCAACTTGCAGATCTACATTATTGTGACCTATTTTGTGTAGCATGACTAGTCTGTTAATACGTCGTTGCTGACAAAGTGCTGGGAGTTGCAGATTTTTTAGCACGGCTGTAACTGAGCTTTCTCTACTGTAAACATTAGTGATGAAGCGAGCTGCCCGTCTCTGAACTGCCTCCACTTTCTCTATTTGTATTAAGTATGAAAATCCCATACTCAGCTGCAGTACTCATTATGAGGTGGAACCAGGCTCTTGTATGCTTGAATCTTCATTTTTGAGGGTCATTGCCAAGGTTACGACGAAGAAAACCAATCATACCATTTGCCTGCCATCAACCTGCTAAACAGACTCGCTAGCTTCCCAAATACAATGAACTGTAGCCAGAAGTTGAGATTCACAAGACCTTTTTACTCTAAAGCCATACTGACATTCTCTCTGAGTACAGAAAGGGTCAAGATGTTTTATAACATGGCATGGCTGTAGATTATGCTCGAGTACCTTGCAACATGCAGAGGTTAGGGAAACAGACCTATAATTAGATGGGTCAGAACGACTCCCTTTTTTAAAGATATGAGCAATATTTGCCATGGACCAGTCAGCTGGAACAAAGCCGGTCAGCAGACTTTGAATATCTTTGTAAGCCAGGAGTGATTTCTGTTGCACATGTCTTCAAAACAAAAGGCTGGTTTTAGATAATTAATTGAACAGCTCCAACTGGAACATCACTCAATTCAGGTCAGAGGGTGGTTAGCAATTAAACTGAAGTGAAGGGTTCCCTGGGGGCCACCACTTCCACCGTCCTAAACATACTGTATCCGACATGATCTTACAGGGCATAGGATCACTGGGGCACCGTAAAGATGCTGTTAACTTCAACAGAGAAAGAAGCTTTGGATCAAACGCCTCCACACCATACAATCCCATCGCCTGAACATCCAAGAGGGGAACTACTAATTAACACTCTTTTTTTCCCTCTCCTTGTCTGCAAATTATATAACACCCCCGGCCGGGTCCAGTTCGTCCCATTGTATTTTTCTTTGATCACTTCCTACCTTACATCCCTTTGTTGCTCAACCATGCCTTTCACGCAGTCCCCTTATCTCTTGCCCTTTTATCCAGCCTGCACCTTTCTTGACCGAGCATTCGTTCATGTTTGGTTGATTCCCGGTTTGGTTGTCTGTCCTTTCTTCTTGTCATTTTGCCTTTAAGAAAGATCATGCTAGGATCTAAACGTCAGGACCTCCATTTTTTTGATCTGTATTTTAGGTCACTGTAGTCAGCAAGCAATTTGGTGCAGTTTTGTATTACATGTACATATCTCAAGATATGAGAACCATAGAATGAAAAAAAATGGTGCACTCGCCGAAAGTCCAGCTGATATGCGAATGGCGTAGAATTTAGTAGGCTGTGATGGTGTCGATAAAAATCAGTTTATGATATGTCAAGGATCAATACTCGATTCTTGAGGTGAGCAAAAACATTAAGGCGGACTGTAGAAAATTGCACTTCCCAACGACGACAGTGTTCATACCACCGTGGTCTTTTAGGGTTAAACATCGATCAGCTTATTAATATTGCCTTAAAAACGCCACGCGTGCGTGAAATATTGCTCACAGAGGGAAAACAATTTTTGAAAAGCCATAAATGTCTATTCTGATGTAAAATTCGGCATGAATATAATCATTGATATTATTCTGTATCATAAACACCCCCCTCTGTAGTGTACGTGGGGACACCCCTTGCTTTTCAATTTCCGAAGGCCAAGTGGTCATCGCCCCCACTTTTTGCCACCCCACCCCCAATTGGAGGCACAAATTCACGCCACTGGATGTAAGCATGGAGCTAAATGCACAAGATACATGCCGTAAGATAGTCCCCCAAACCTTGGTCTTTGAGGGTTAAACATCAGGTCTTTGTATTTCACGTGTGTGAAATTCGGAATGCAAGGAAGTAATCAGCTTAAGGCGTACGGCGTCACTTCTTAGCAGTACAATAAAGCAGAACATGGAGTAAAGGGTTAAGCCTGCACATGGTACCGTTGTAATTCAGATTGACCAAACACTTCGAATGCAAGGAAATAATAAAGTGTATTTACAGGATGCGGTCACTACTCAGCACTGTACAATAAAACCACGTAAGGTTATACAGGCCTACGTAGGTTACCAACAGTATTGAATGAATATTACGGAACGTAAGAAAATAATGAGGCTTAGGTAGGGCACGGTCACTATACTTACTTCTTTTCCGAACCCCACATACTCAAAAAGAGATATATCCATGTTGCTACCGCAAACCTACTTAGTTTTCTACTTACAGAAGGTACATAGAAAAAGAGCGTAAGTTTCAAAAGGGTACCGTAGTTAAGCCTGGTTTCCGTATCGACGGGAGAAACGCAGAGAGCAACGCAATCAAGACACAAACTGCAACGCAGACATAGAGAAACGTGTCAAACGGAAGTGCCGCCACAAACGTAAACCAGCCCCAGACGGATCAGCAAAGTTGAGCCCGGCTCAACTTTACCGACTGTCTGCGCTGCGTCAAGTCGCTGAATAGGCCTATTCAAATACACACGCTGGCATGACGGGCGTACAGCGATGTTCCTCTCGCTTAGTACCACTCATTTGGGCCATTTTCTCCTAAATGGTAGTATATGCATCCCCAATCGTCCACATCTTAGCTGACCATTAACAAATTACATCAAACTGGAGTTTCAGTTTGGCTTGAATTGACAGCATTGCCACCTGAAAAAAGGCATTTATTTGGCAAGATTTCCAGAGATTCGGACGCCATTTTGTTTAATTTTTGGGGGGTGAAATGACGTCGCACAGCGTTTCTTCCGCCACTTTCTGCTTTTTGACGTCTTGCAGACCCTCTGCGTTACAAACAAAACCAGACTTTATTCAAATTAACAAAACGTTTGACACAAGGAAATAATCAGGCAATTATGCAGGGTACGGTCACTACTGCCTTAGGAGCTCAACAAAACAGAACGTAGAATTAAAAGTGATTGCATTGAGTACCGTCAGCAATCATATACCTGTTAAGTTTGTACATGAAGCTTGCGTCGGGTCTAGAAGCGAGAAAAGCGAGGCAAGAAATGGAGAACGGTGGACAGATGAATGCCCGGATTAATAACGAGGTTAGGACATTTATTTTGAATGCATATTGCTTCCATGGACCCTGATGGGCTTTTGTGGTCAATCGTGTCATTGAAAACACTGATCAACAAGGCGCACCTGCCGAATTTTAGCTGAGAAGAAATGATGCTCAATATATTAGGAGAAGGGTTCGGAATGTAATGACTAAAGATAGATGAATGGAACAAAATCACTAAACCCAATGCGCTGAATATCATGCCCATCACTAGACTAGCCAGCCAGGGATGAAGCTCAGTCCACGTACGTGGCTTTCAACGAGTCGTAGGTAGATAACGCTATCACCAGTAAATGTGCAGGGATATTGGAAGTAGTGGTTTTTCGTTTTTCTACCGTGGGCCAAATGCGTCAGGCAGTTGACGATCAGTATCCGGTCAGAATTCAGGGCAGACAATAGAGAGCACCTATTCAGAACGTGTCCATACATGTATGTGTGCTACGGCTGACGAGGTGCAATTATTCACAAGTGGACTGTTGTCACAGAACTCAATAGGTTCTGAGCCCAGCTTGACATTACGCAAGAGTTTGTGGCAGTTTAGCCTCGAGTAGGACACTCAGTCCTGTGCAATTTCAAGTCGCAAGACTAATGGCCCAAAGCAATCAAGACTTGGCCTCAATTAGGGCAAGAAACGTGCAAGTAAAGTGTACATGGAGCTAAGTAAGGCATCTTGCAGACGTCATTGCTCGTCTGAATAAGACTAACACGAGCAGGATATTTAACTAAAATGGTGAAAGCACGCGGCATGGTAAATCAATGTCAGACGGCGCAGTGCTTGTATTTTTTGGTCACAGAATTTCAGGCCCTTTACAAATCCCTCAAATGTGACCGGATAAAGGAGAAGCTCAATTTCAGAGGTTTTAAAAATGGCTGCTAGCAGCGTCTATTTGCGCACGTCCCCTTTTGAAGTTGTAAAGCCGTATATAAGAATATAAAGAAACAATGTTAATTAAGAATAAAATTAGAGATGATAAAAGCCGAATACCGGACAGAAGGAAAAACTTGTTCATGGCCTGGTTCCTTATTTGTCACAGTAATATCTATATGCGGCTATAATTACAAGATAGAGGGGACAGAGAGTAAAACAGATACAGCTGAACGTCAGACTATTAAGCAACGATTCTCAATGTCATCAAATCTTAGGAATGAACCGAAATCTAAATATGACTGCTTCATTATTAAAGATTTGAATGTACATATAGATATGTGACAAACCATATACTTCTAAAATCTAGTATTGGGATGAATTTATTCCAGAGCAAAAGGCCTTGGTATGTAACTTTTTCAAGAAATATTGTATTTCTTGCCTTTGCAATGTGTAACGTGACCGCTGATCCAGAATTACATAAGTGGATTTCAGTATTCCTAAGAAACAATGATTTGATTTTGGGAGACAGAGGATTGTTTTCAAATTTAAACATAAAGATACCTAGATAAATATTTGTATAAGTTGAAAATTTATAGAGTGTTCAGTTACTGGAGCAGGAGTTCAGTATGGGCTCTAGGACCAAATTTTATAACCCGTAGTGACTTTTTTGTAATATTAAATTATAATAATTAAAAGAGATTAACTGGGCTTTTCCCCAAACTAACAATCCATATTGAAGACGGGGCAAGGCTAGGGTATTAATAAATAGAAAGTAGTATATTTGTTGGCAGTTATGTATTTCAGCTTGCCCCAAATCCATAGTATACGTGAAAATGAACCTGCTGGTACTGTAAATTCCATGTAAGACCTTCATCAAAAATAGCACCAAGAAATTTGAAGGAACTTCCTTGACTTATTTTTGAATTTTAACGTACACATCGGTATGAGTATTCCTAACGGTATTAGAGAAGAGCATGTAACACGTATTTTTTCATTGATAGAAAACCGATTACTTTGGAACCAAGACGATATGTGATGTACAGTATCGACTACTTCTTTGAAATTGTTATGATTGATTAACATATTAGCATCATCTGCGGATAAAACAGTGGACGCCCAACTTAATTAAAGAAGTAAATATGTCGTTCATATAAATGAGAAGAAAAGAATAAGGCCCAGCTGATCCTTCTGGGGATCCTTCTGGGGCACCTCAGCCGATAGGCTAGGAAGCTTCAAATGCAAAAGACTTGAACCGTCGATGTTCATTGATATTAAGATGCACGGTTCTGCTAGTCAGTCCTTTGTTAGTGAACCGTCGATGTTCATTGGTATTTAGATGCATGATTCTTCTCGTCGTTACTTTGTAAGCGAACCATCGGCGTTCGGTGATATTAGGGTTCTCCTTCTCATTCTTTTGTTAATGAATCGCCGATGTTCATTGATATTTAGATGCGACGGACGGGTTCTCATGGCCCAATCTTTTCAAATGAACCGCCGATGTTCATTGATATTTAGATGCAATGATTCTCCTCGTCGTTACTTTGTAAGTGAACCATCGGCGTTCAGTGACATTAGGGTTCTCCTTCTCATTCTTTTGTTAATGAACCGTCGATGTTCATTGATATTTGGAGGCGACGGTTCTCCTCGTCGTTACTTTGTAAGTGAACCATCGGCGTTCGATGATATTAGGGTTCTCCTTCTCATTCTTTTGTTAACGAACCGTCGATGTTCATAGATATTTAGATGCAATGGTTCTCCTCGTCGTTACTTTGTAAGAGTGAACCATCGGCGTTCGGTGACATTAGGGTTCTCCTTCTCATTCTTTTGTTAATGAACCGTCGATGTTCATTGGTATTTAGATGCATGATTCTTCTCGTCGTTACTTTGTAAGAGTGAACCATCGGCGTTCGGTGACATTAGGGTTCTCCTTCTCATTCTTTTGTTAATGAACCGTCGATGTTCAATGGTATTTAGATGCATGATTCTTCTCGTCGTTACTTTGTAAGAGTGAACCATCGGCGTTCGGTGATATTAGGGTTCTCCTTCTCATTCTTTTGTTAACGAACCGTCGATGTTCATTGATATTTAGATGCATGGTTCTCCTCGTCGTTACTTTGTAAGAGTGAACCATCGGCGTTCGGTGACATTAGGGTTCTCCTTCTCATTCTTTTGTTAATGAACCGTCGATGTTCATTGATATTTAGATGCATGGTTCTCCTCGTCGTTACTTTGTAAGAGTGAACCATCGGCGTTCGGGGATATTAGGGTTCTCCTTCTCATTCTTTTGTTAATGAACCGTCGATGTTCATTGATATTTAGGGGCGACGGTTCTCCTCGTCGTTACTTTGTAAGTGAACCATCGGCGTTCGGTGATATTAGGGTTCTCCTTCTCATTCGTTTGTTTACGAACCGTCGATGTTCAATGATATTTAGATGAGACGGACGGGTTCTCATGGCCCAATCTTTTCAAATACCTGTCGATGTTCATCAATATTGGAGCCCCTTTTACCCTTATGGCCTTTAATGATTAAACCGTCAGTGATTCTTATTTGATGCAATGTGTTGGATACCCTGTCCTTTGCAAAATGGCGAAAGATACCAACGCAGTAGGTACTGTGCATGTTGGGAAGTTATCAGTCACAAGGAAATAATAATGATTGAGGTCTTGTTGTTTAGTAGTCATGAAACATGCTGAACAACTTTCCACTTTATCAACAGTGTATGACTCGACAACAAAGCAGCAGAGGCGGCGAGTAAGAGATGTTACATGTATAGTGAAATAAGAAAAAGTGTCCAATGATCAAAATGACAATTTAGCGATGATGCATGCTGGACATTACATTTTGCTGAAAGACGCAAAACAGCACCACTTCAATTTCAATGACTTTATTTTAGTATCTCTTTTAGAGTGAAAACCCCGCTTTATAACTATAATTTGATAAAACTGTAAGCCTCAAGATCAACGAACCAGAGATATCACGTGGGCCTATGTTCACCCAGTACTGCCGGTGCATAATAATAATAATAATAATAATTGAAAATTTATAATGCACCGTTTCCATAAAAATGATCGACGGCGCAGTCCAAGTTTACGTAAAAAAATTGATTTAAGAATGAAAGGATATGGATAAATGAATATGGATTATTGAATGTCACTGCGCTAGTACCCAAACCGCAGTATGGGGATACGTCTGTCCCGCCAACAGGGAGAACCTAACCCTGCTGGCATCGGTGATGTCTCGATCTTTCCCGGGGACAGACGCCTCTATCAATTTACATGGGATTGTATGGCATGACAGCCATAATCTGGTCCTGTCTCGTGCGATACAGCTTCGAATTTTGATCAAATAAAAGAGGCAGCGGTGGAGAGCCGTGTAGCCAGTGTTCGATACTTGTGCATGCCATAGTCTCACATGAAGACGCTGCACTGCGTGTTGCCAACATAGAGTACAACAGGAACCGTTGAAAACATTTCTTGTAGGGGCTTTCCTGAAGATATACCTTACATATATATTTGCAATGGACGTTTGTAATGACACACATGATAAAGCCAAATGTGCAAAACTTTTTTAAAGAGATATTGAGCTAGCTCACGCTACAGCGTCATTAGAAGTGAGTATCGTTCCTTGACGTGTCATAAACTGATTTTTATCAGCACCATTAAACCGTACTAAATTCTACACTATTCGAGTAGCAACTGGACTTTTGGTTGAGTAATGTATTGCTCTGACAGAATAAAATCACAGCGCGCTTAAAAACTTTTGCAAGCTAATGACCATCGGGATGGCCTTTAGTACAACGCTGGCTTCATTTATATGTTTCACATTCTTGTGAAAAACCCGATTGCAAGAATATCGTGATTTGTTTCGCACGAAGAGAGGAAATAAACGAATTTCACTGCTCGAAAAAGGCTTCTGCATATTTGATTACATAAGATCATTGACTCAGAAAATAATCCATCAAACGTCTCATTTCCATCACAAAATCTCACTGGCGTTCCAGTGTACGACCCTGAACAATAAGCCAAACTAAGTTGAGGAAGGAAACATATACGCAGTTTCGTTCCACATAACTGCCAGGTCCCAAGGGTCATACATGTTGTACCTGGCTAAAATGAGATGCCTTTCATCTCTGGATATTTACCCGAGGATCCATTTCAACTTTGTTCCCAAAATTAATTACCTGGGTTACTAGGGTATGAAGTGAGACTGAATCAAATTGTACACCACGCCTGAACGTCATCAGACGGTGCTTGGTATAATCGGACCAAATCTCATTTGCTAGCTTATCATTCCACCATGATGGTGAATTTCGTTAAACGCTTGAGAACGAGCATGCTGAAAACACACAAAGGTCTGCTTCTCAGACTCAAACTAACTTGAACAGACCAATCTTCTGTGTCTCTAGACAGATACACCATAGGACCCATCTCTATGGATACACAATCCCAAATGTACACGGCTTTACGTGAGCATTATTATATTGTCGCACCGGTTTGTTGTTTCGAAGTAGCTGTCAAAAAGAAATAGCTGTCTTTGAACAGGATCAAAACGTCAGGCTGCGATACATTTTCTGTTATGTGAGACAATTGTTTCAATTGTGTAAAACTCAGATGGAAAGATATTTTTAAAATCACCGCAGTCACCGTGAACATTATTTTCAAATATCACATTTCCTCTTTTGACGATGTCATTGTTTTCAGTCCTTGTGTCTGTTCTTGTATTTCTGTCTCTTAAAATTTTCCTTTTTTAAAAGTTTAGTCTTTTTAACAATACCATATTTACAATCAAATTTACAGTTTCACAAGGAATCTAAACAAATTTGTAATCCATTTAATAGATAACGTATCAAACTTGCACCCCTACAGTACCAAACCTTTATGAAAATTTGGCCTGTTATCTAATGAAAATGAGCCGAGTTTTTGAAAAGCCACACTTCACAAGCTGTATTCAAACAATATTCTTTTTGGCGCTCAGTTTTTAACTCGTACACATTTCTGAAGCTAAGCGTTGAGCATTGCATATCCACGTACCTAATGGTAGGGAATTTACTGTTGCGCATGCCTCCAGAACAGCTCTCAGAACAAACATGAATATTCACGATGGGTTATAAAGAGAACGGTCACAGTTGGGTGGAGCCTTTCGTGAAGAGTTTCTCATTGGGTGACAATAACGTTCGCAACAGTTTAACGTACGTTCAAAACGAAGGAATACGAGTGGACCAGTACATAAGCATGCCTTTTCGTTATTAAATTCGGTTTTCTTATACCTGCGTAACCACAGCATGCCACAGCTCAGCATAAATGACGTGGGCTTAACGAAGGTCAGGTCTATGAAGTGTGGCAGACACAACAGGAGGGGCTTTTGGAACTGGATAGTGGTACTGCCCATGCAATCCGACTGTAGTACACATTTCCACGAGCGCCTTCCCATTTGCCATATTTTAATGCAATACTTCCTGTGATCAGACCCAGAGAAAAGGGTAGATTTCAATGTGCAGGGGGAATACTCGATCCTTCATTGGCAAAGGGTTTCGGCAGGTTTTACTTCCGTTTCGATGCACACCAGATGGAATATTATACGAGTGCCCAAGCAAGTCTTTGAACAGCCTGCGTCTCACTCTGACAAGTCAAACCTTATCCATTGTGGCTTCAGGTGTTTCAGTCTAAGCCTTAAGAATTTTTTCTCACTTGTTTTTGTTTGTTTGTTATTTGTTTTGGGTTGGGGATATCCCGTCTCGCATCATTTCAATAGATTTAAACGTAAGGTATACCCTGGCCATATTTCCTGATTACTTGCAGTGCCACAACAGTCTCCCCGAGAGTGTTGTAGGTCTCTCTCACAAGGACATTACCTCCCTCCTTCACCGCCCTTTCTATCTGCTCTTGTACGCAGAGCGAATCAAAATTTTATAGTCAAATGAGAGGAGTTTCGCGTGAACAATGGGCAGCAAAATCATGCAGATTATGAGATTTAAGATTGTGAATTTTTGGTTTCGAACACTTCATCTCATTAAAATGACACAATAGATCTCGTCGTTTTGAGTTCAGTCTCTGTCTTGATTGTGCACTTTGGTTGGAAACACTTAAAAGAAATAGCTTCGTTGATAGAAATTTCAGTGGAAAAGATCGTTTCGTAAGAGGTCATTTTGTAACAAGTGGAACAACTTTAATGTAGTTCCATGTTTGAGCTTGTACAATGAACGATAAGAGCCCTATTAATTAATACACTGTGTGCTTGCAACCCTGCAATCCTTGATTAAAGTATTTCCATTGTTCTTCATTCCTGATAACAGGTTGATTCTTTTATCATGGCATTGGCTTCTGCTAAAGTAGTTTTGAACTAGTATCAGATCATTTTGTAGAAAGACCTATAAATACATTAACTCCGAAATCATCTGTTTTAGATCCCATGCCGAAAAAGTTGGTTCAGTTATGTTCACACCAAGTTACACCGGTCACTACACAAATAATCAACAATTTCAACTTTTCGTCCACTTCTTAAGAAGCAGGGTTTTGATCGTAACGTTCTGAATAACTACAGACCTGTTTCCAATTTACCATATATTTCTAAGCTCATTGTGAAAGTTGCTTTGGTTCAGATAAATTCGTACTTATGACAAAACAATCTGTTTGCTGAGTGACAGTCTGCCTGCAGGGAAAACTATAGCACAGAAACTGCACTTGTTCGAGTGCAAAATGACGTGCTACGCTCACTTGACGAGTAGAATGATGTCATTCTCGTTTTACTTGACTTGTCCGCTGCCTTCGACACATTTGACCACAACATTTTACTGCACAGGCTGCGTACAAGGTTTCAGGTAGCTGGTAGTGCATTTGAATGGTTTAAGTCGTTAGATGCATCAGGGACGATGTCAGCTCACTCCCTTTTTTTAAAACTCAATTCCTTCCACCAGTCGACTTTGGCAGTTTACTAAATCTGATCGACTTCAAATTTGGCAGACCTTTGGACAAGGACGGTCCAGACGAAATTTACATTGAAAACTTATTTACTTTATTTATTATTGATTTTTGAATAATTAATTTTTCCGATAGACTTTGCATAGATTGCACACAGTTTTCGGATTGTCCTATATCAGGCTATGAGGGCGCTATTGCAGAATTACGGTTACGACTGCCTGGGGTTTCAAATTCAACCGAGAATCATTGCCAGAACGAAAGAGAAATCAGAGACTAAATTTTCCCTTCCGTTCGATTGCAAATATACCCAAGAGTCAAATTATCAAATAATAAATCATAAGGTTTTTCCAGTTTAGACAAAAATCACGTGAAATGAAATTGAAGGAGCAGTTTTCCTGCACACGTGTTTCTAGCGCATTGACTTTGTACACGTTTTCAAGCCACTATTTGGCCAATTTTCAGAGGTTCGATCAACATCAGAGTTACAGACAACAAAGACCCTGATGAACGATAAGAGCCCCATTAATTAATACACTGTGTGCTTGCAACCCTGCGATCCTTGGTTAAAGTATTTCCATTGTTCTTCATTCCTGATAACACGTTGATTCTTTTATCATGGCATTGGCTTCTGCTAAAGTAGTTTTGAACTAGTACCAGATCATTTTGTTGAAAGACCTATAAATACATTACCTCCGAAATCATCTGTTTTAGATCCTATGCCGAAAAAGTTGGTTCAGTTATGTTCACACCAAATTACACCGGTCACTACACAAATAATCAACAATTCATTGCAATCCGGTATTTTTCCACAGCTCCGTAAATCTTCAATTTTTTGTCCACTTCTTAAGAAGCAGGGTTTTGATCGTAACGTTCTGAATAATTACAGACCTGTTTTCAATTTACCATATATTTCTAAGTTCATTGAGAAAGTTGCTTTGGTTCAGATAAATTCGTACTTATGACAAAACAATCTGTTTGCTGAGTGTCAGTCTGCCTACAGGGAAAACTATAGCACAGAAACTGCACTTGTTCGAGTGCAAAATGACGTGCTACGCTCACTTGACGAGCAGAATGATGTCATTCTCGTTTTACTTGACTTGTCCGCTGCCTTCGACACATTTGACCACAACATTTTACTGCACAGGCTGCGTACAAGGTTTCAGGTAGCTGGTAGTGCATTTGAATGGTTTAAGTCGTTAGATGCATCAGGGACGATGTCAGCTCACTCCCTTTTTTTAAACTCAATTCCTTCCACCAGTCGATTTTGGCAGTTTACTAAATCTGATCGACTTCAAATTTGGCAGACCTTTGGGCAAGGACGGTCCAGCTGAAATTCACATTGATAACTTAATTACTTTATTTATTATTGATTTTTGAATAATTAATTTTTCCCATAGACTTTGTACAGATTGCCCTCAGTTTTCGGATTGTCCTTTATCAGGCTATGAGGGCGCTATTGCAGAATTACGGTTACGACTGCCTGGGGTTTGAAATTCAACCGAGAATCACTGCCAGAACGAAAGAGAAATCAGAGACTAAATTTTCCCTTCCGTTCGATTGCAAATATACCCAAGAGTCAAATTATCAAATAATAAATCATGAGGTTTTTCCAGTTTAGACAAAAATCACGTGAAATGAAATTGAAGGAGCAGTTTTCCTGCACACGTGTTTCTAGCCCATTGACTTTGTACACGTTTTCAAGCCACTATTTGGCCAATTTTCAGAGGTTCGATCAACATCAGAGTTACAGACAACAAAGACCCTGATGAACGATAAGAGCCCCATTAATTAATACACTGTGTGCTTGCAACCCTGCGATCCTTGGTTAAAGTATTTCCATTGTTCTTTATTCCTGATAACAGGTTGATTCTTTTATCATGGCATTGGCTTCAGCTAAAGTAGTTTTGAACTAGTATCAGATCATTTTGTAGAAAGACCTATAAATACATTAACTCCGAAATCATCTGTTTTAGATCCTATGCCGAAAAAGTTGGTTCAGTTATGTTCACACCAAGTTACACCGGTCACTACACAAATAATCAACAATTCATTGCAATCCGGTATTTTTCCACAGCTCCGTAAATCTGCAATTTTTTGTCCGCTTCTTAAGAAGCAGGGTTTTGATCGTAACGTTCTGAATAATTACAGACCTGTTTTCAATTTACCATATATTTCTAAGCTCATTGTGAAAGTTGCTTTGGTTCAGATAAATTCGTACTTATGACAAAACAATCTGTTTGCTGAGTGTCAGTCTGCCTACAGGGAAAACTATAGCACAGAAACTGCACTTGTTCGAGTGCAAAATGACGTGCTACGCTCACTTGACAAACAGAATGATGTCATTCTCGTTATACTTGACTTGTCCTCTGCCTTCGACACCTTTGACCACAACATTTTACTGCACAGGCTGCGTACAAGGTTTCAGGTAGCTGGTACTGCATTTGAATGGTAAAAGTCGTTGGGGTTATGTCAGATGCATCAGGGACGATAACAACTCACGTGACAAAACTTTGCAAATGAGCATCCTATGCGTTATGGCGGATTGGTGAAATACGTAACCTGCTTGATCAGAATTCAGCTGAGAAATTAATCCATGCTTTTGTCACTTCGAAACTTGACTACTGCAACAGCTTACTCTTTGGTCTGCCTGATTTTGAACTGAGGAAGTTACAACTCATTCTAAATTCAGCCGAGCGTCTTATTACTAAAGACAAAAAATGGAGCATATAACACCGGTGTTGAAGCTTTTCATTGGCTTCCTGTACATAAACGTTTGGAAATTAAAGTTTTATGTCTTGTGTACAAGATTATACTGGGACGGCTTTAGCCTACCTTTGTGAACGAATACATGCCAAAACTGATGTACGCTTACAACAGCCACTCAGTAAAACAAAATATTATGGGGACATATCTTTTTCAGTGTATGCCCCTCGTGTATGGAATGCGTTTCCAAAGGCAGTTCGATCCGCTGGAAGTTTAAAACCAGCTTAAAACATTTTAAAACCAGCTTAAAAACTCCCCTCTTCCAGAATTACTTTTCAGCAATATAGTCCAAGTTTGCTAACTAAGAAGCCTTTATATTTCATTTGGTTGTATTTGTGTAATTCCAAAGTTTTGTATTTATGTATCAGCATTTAGCCTGTTTATGATATTGTAACTATCTTTCTTTTTAATCTTTTTAAAGGTACGCTGTATTTAGTGTACAGCGCTTTGTGATGTCATTGACATGGAAAACGTTTTTAAATAATTCATATTGTTATTATTATCCTGACTTTGGGCTTCATCAAAGGTTCATCTTTTTATTAGCTGTTTCGGCAACTACCGAAACAGCTATTGCTTTTCTGATTTTCGTCTTGTTAGCTTTTTCGGCAACAGCCGGAACAGCTATTGTTTTTTTAATTTTTTTTGGTGGCTTTTACGCAAGTTTCGTCCACCAACTAGAGAGGGTCTGTGAAGAAAATTGTGCTAATGACGTCATCAGATGTCACGTGACATGGCATTTAATTCGCAAACTTGGAAGCCCTATATCTCCTGAAGTAAAACTCCCATTGAGATGAAACTTTGCAGATATTTAGAAGGAAATTTGTGATACACGAAAATTAACGTCAAGGGATGATGACGTCAATAATTTTGAAGTCACGTGACATTAAACTCCTAAAGTGATTGTCCCAAAGGGTTGAAACTTTGCAGATATGCAATCACGACGACGAATCACAGAAAAGCCCTGTGTTCTGTTGCAAAAAGACATAGAATCTTTCGTTTTCACTCCCTTTTTTTTTAAACTCAATTCCTTCCACCAGTCGACTTTGGCAGTTTACTAAATCTGATCGACTTCAAATTTGGCAGACCTTCGGACAAGGACGGTCCAGACGAAATTCACATTGATAACTTAATTACTTTATTTATTATTGATTTTTGAATAATTGATTTTTCCCATAGACTTTGTACAGATTGCACACAGTTTTCGGATTGTCCTATATCAGGCTATGAGGGCGCTATTGCAGAATTACGGTGACACCTGCCCGGGGTTTCAAATTCAACCGAGAATCACTACCAGAACGAAAGAGAAATCAGAGACTAAATTTTCCCTTCCGGTCGATTGCAAATATACCCAAGAGTCAAATTATCAAATAATAAATCATAAGGTTTTTCCAGTTTAGACAAAAATCACGTGAAATGAAATTGAAGGAGCAGTTTTCCTGCACACGTGTTTCTAGCCCATTGACTTTGTACACGTTTTCAAGCCACTATTTGGCCAATTTTCAGAGGTTCGATCAACATCAGAGTTACAGACAACAAAGACCCCGATGAAAAAAATGTGCTAAATTTAGGACGATTATCAATATTTATTTCAGCCCATTGCCTTTGTACACATTCCAAGCCACCATATGGGTAACTTTTAGAGGTTTTTATCAACATCAAAGTTACAGACAACAAAGACCCTGGTAAGAGAGTTTTGCTAAATTTATGACCTTATGATGACGTCATCACCTGTTTTTAAATTGATTTTTGGATATTTAATCGTCCCCTATAGGTTTTGTACACATTGATTAATCTGATTAATCTGAATTAATACTTTGATTAATCTAAAGTATTTCATTCAATGTACACTTGAAGTCCCTAATGAAGAGAGGCTCCCAAAGAAAATTTGTCAACATGGCATCATCGGGGGTCATGTAACATGAGATTAAAGCTGCAATTTTCTCCATAGGTTTTTTTTACACGTTTTTCTGCTACGCAATTAATAGTATCGATCTCATGAGAGTAGTCCTGAAGTTTGGCTGAGAATTACTATGAGAACGAAAGAAAAATCGGGGTTTTTTTCGTCTTCGTTCGATTACAAATATATCGAAGAGTCTGAATATCAAATAATATTTCAGATTTTTTAATATATAAATGCTAATCAGGTGATATGACATTAAAGGTGCAGTTTTTCTCCATAGGTTTGTGCACGTTTTTCTAACGTCTAAGACTGGTGCACTCATACATCTAAGTGGCTTTGTATTAAGAGCATAGGTAGTCCATCTACCCGTGGGGCTGTCAAAATAAATTCGTCACGGTGGCGTCATCAGGAGTCACGTGACATGAGATTAAATCTGCAGTTTTTTCCATAGGTTTTGTACACGTTTTTCTGCTACGTAAAATTATCGATTTAACGAGAGTAGTTCTGAAGTTTGGCTGAGAATTACTATGAGGATGAAAGAGAAGTCGTAATTTTCTTCGTCTTTTTTCAAGTACACACTGACCCAAGAGTTCAAATATCAAAAAATATTTCGTAATTTTTCTTTAAGTGTAAACGAAAATCACGTGATTTGACTTTAAAAGTGCAGTTGTTCTCAATAGGTTTTGTGCATGTTTTTCAAAATGAAGACTTTGGCACTGTTATCGATCGGAGTTCATGTTTGGGGCACACACTAAGGAAATGCTAGAAAAGGTTCCTGAACAAGTTCTCATAATGACGCAAGTCACGTGACATTAAAAAGGGTAACTCCCAAACCACTATATCTCGTGGATTACATGTCCGATTGGGTTGAAACTTTGTGTATAGCTCGAAGGGGAAGGGTTGTAGACAAAGATTGACCTCATGTGATTCTGACGTCATCGGGCGACAAGTCACATGACATTAAAGGGGAACTCTTCAAACCACTATATCTCGTGAAGTACATGTTCGATTCGGTTGAAACTTTGTGTGTGGCTGGAAAGGGAAGGGTTTTAGACCCAAATTGTTCTGATTTGATTCTGACCTCATCTGTTGACAAGTCAAGTGACATCCAACTTTAAAAAATACAATTCTTGTAACTGGTATCACATCCACTCGTGATGACGTCATCAGTCTAAGAAGTCGTATATGTTATCTTTAAGTAAATATTATAATTTTTAAGCAGTTGTGAGAAGCTCCTCAAAGCACAAAGCAAAATCTCAACTGTGAGAATAATATCACGTGACAAGTCATATTAGATTATCTTCTGAAGTGGACATCCAATTGCATTGGTTGAAATTGATAATAAATTAAACTCTTTCAGGGTATAGGTGACGTCCAGAATAATAAATTGTTCATTTTTACTCTCTCATACTTTCTTAAAGGTTTTTTCATCACAATTGCCAATACTTAGTTTGTTGGTGAAACAGTCCCGAAACAGCTCCGTGTTTGTACTTGTTTACAAACACTTCTATCTAGTTTTATTTTATTTTTTTCCGGTCCTCGGCTTAAACTTAGCGTCAAGTTTTGATACGCAGTCTGAATCTTTAGGTTCGAATACGTCTTTGTTGCAGATGGCCGGAAAGGCCTTGAGCGTACTGGGTTCGTCGGTCACTTCTCTGGCGATACGTAAAGCCTGTCGGTAAACCCGCTCCAGGTCCCTCTCCCGGCCGACTTAGGCCAGCTCCTCACGGAGAGCATAATACATGTACAGAAAAATAAGTCCAAGTTTCAATTTATTCAGTTTCTCAGGAATTTAATTACTCGGTTACTTTAGTATCTGGTTCTTTGAATACCATCTAAGTTTCGAAATACGTATATGTCTCTGAATATCGAAACTCCTAAATGCCTCTTTTTTAAAAATATCTGAAATTTAGTTAATTAGTTATTTGGTAATTTGTTTGTTTGGTATTTATCTGAATTCTGAAATACGTATCTATTTTTCAATACTTATCTTTTATGAATATGAGGATTTCTTTAACACTCCAACTCTAAATGCCTAAAATTCTAAATAAACCCACTGTAAATAACTGAATTCTGAAATGATTTACATACTTTAGAATCTAGTTTTAATATTATTTACTTATTTTGTCTGGCATTCCATGTATAGTTCTAATAATATAATATCTAAATTGCTATAGGATTGGGTATGGGGATGGATAGGGTTAGGGGTGGGGTTAGGATTAGGGTTTCGGTTTGCGTTAGAGGTAGGGTTAGGGTTACGTTTAGGGGTTAGGGTTAGCGTTAGGGGTGGGGACGGTTAGGGTTAGGGGAGGGGTTTGGGTTTAGGGTTAGGGGTTGGGTTAGGGGTTAGGGTTAGCGCTAGGGGTTAGGGTTAGGGATGGGGTTAGGGTTAGGGTTAGGGTAAGTGCTAGGGGTTAGGGGTGGGGTTAGGGTTTAGGGTTAGGGTTAGGGGTTGTGTTAGGGTTAGGGTTAGGGGTGGGGTTAGGGTTAGGGTTAGGAGTTAGGGCTAGGGTTAGGGGTGGGGTTAGGGTTAAGGCTAGGGTTAGGGCTATGGGTAAGGGTTAGGGGTGGGTTAGGGTTAGGGTTAGGGTTAGACGTTAGGGTTAGGGATGGGGTTAGGGTTAGGGGTTAGGGTTAGGGGTTAGGGTTAGGGGTGGGGTTAGGGTTTAGGGTTAGGGTTAGGGGTTGTTGTAGGGTTAGGGTTAGGGGTGGGGTTAGGGTTAAGGCTAGGGTTAGGGCTAGGGTTTAGGGTTAGTGGTTAGGGTTAGGGGTTGGGTTAGGGGTTAGGGGTGGGGTTAAGGTTAGGGTTAGGGGTAAAAGCTAGGGTTAGGGGTTAGGGTTAGGGGTTGGGTTAGGGCTAGGGTTAGTGCTAGGGGTTAGGGTTAGGGGTGGGGTTAGGGTTAGGTGTTAGGGTTAGGGTTAAGGGCTAGGGTTTAGGGTTTGAGGTTGGGTTAGGGTTAGGGTTAGGGGTTAGGGTTAGGGTTTGAGGTTGGGTTAGGGTTAGGGGTTAGGGTTAGGGTTTGAGGTTGGGTTAGGGTTAGGGGTTAGGGTTTGAGGTTGGGTTAGGGTTAGGGTTAGGGGTTAGGGTTTGAGGTTGGGTTAGGGTTAGGGGTTAGGGTTAGGGTTAGGGGTGGGGTTAGGGTTAGGGTTAGGGGTTAGGGTTAGGGTTTAGGGTTAGGGTTAGGGTAAGTGCTAGGGGTTAGGGTTAGGGGTGGGGTTAGGGTTAGGGGTGGGGTTAGGGTTTAGGGTTAGGGTTAGGGGTTAGGGTTAGGGGTGGGGTTAGGGGTTAGGGTTAGGGGGTGGGGTTAGGGTTTAGGGTTAGGGTTAGGGGTTAGGGTTAGGGGTTGGGTTAGGGTTTAGGGTTAGGGTTAGGGGTTGTGTTAGGGTTAGGGTTAAGGGTGGGGTTAGGGTTACGGGTGGGGTTAGGGGTGGGGTTAGGGTTAGGGGTGGGGGTTAAGGTTTAGGGTTAGGGTAAGGGGTTGTGTTAGGGTTAGGGGTGGGGTTAGGGTTAGGGTTTAGGTTACATGTGGGGATAGGGTTTAGGGTTAGGGTTAGGGGTGGGGTTAGGGTTAGGGTAAGTGCTAGGGGGTTACGGTTAGGGGTGGGGGTTAGAGTTAAGGGTTAGGTTAGGGGTTAGGGTTAGGGGTGGGGTTAGGGTTTATTGTTAGGGTTAGGGGGGTGGGGTTAGGGTTTAGGGTTAGGGGTGGGGGTTGTTTTAGGGTTAGGGTTAGGGGTGGGGTTAGGGTTAAGGCTAGGGTTAGGGCTAGGGTTTAGGGTTAGTGGTTAGGGTTAGGGGTTGGGTTAGGGGTTAGGGTTAGGGGTTGGGTTAGGGCTAGGGTTATAGTGCTAGGGGTAAGGGAGGGGGCTGGGGGTTAGGGTTAGGGGTTAGGGGTTAGGGGTGGGGTTAGGGTTTAGGTTAAGGTTAGGGGTTAGGGTTAGGGGTTGTGTTAGGGTTAGGGTTAAGTGTGGGGTTGGGGTTAGGGTTGAGGGTGGGGGTTAGGGTTAAGGTTAGGGTTAGGGTTAGGGGTTAGGGTTAGGGGTGGGGTTAGGGTTTAGGGTTAGGGTTAGTGGTTAGGGTTAGGGGTGGGGTTAGGGTTTAGGGTTAGGGTTAGGGGTTAGGGTTAGGGGTTGTGTTAGGGTTAGGGTTAAGGGTGGGGTTAGGGTTAGGGGTGGGGTTAGGGGAGGGGTTAGGGTTAGGGGTGGGGTTAGGGTTAGGGGTTAGGGTTAGGGTTAAGGGCTAGGGTTTAGGGTTTGAGGTTGGGTTAGGGTTAGGGTTAGGGGGTTGTGTTAGGGTTAGGGTTAAGGGTGGGGTTAGGGTTAGGGGGGGTGGGGTTAGGGGAGGGGTTAGGGTTAGGGGTGGGTTAGGGTTTAGGGTTAGGGTTAGGGGTTAAGGTTAGGGGTTGGGGTTAGGGGTTAGGGTAGGGTTAGGGGTGGGGTTAGGGTTAGGGGTTGGGGTTACGGGTTGGGTTGGGGGTTTAGGGTTAGGGGTTAGGGTTAGGGGTGGGGTTAGAGTTAGGGTTAGGGGTGGGGTTAGGGGTGGGGGTTAGGGTTAGGGTTAGGGGTTAGGGGTTGTGTTAGGGTTAGGGTTAAGGGTGGGGTTAGGGTTAGGGGGTTAGGGTTACGGGTGGGGTTAGGGGTGGGGTTAGGGTTAGGGTGGGGTTAAGGTTTAGGTTAGGGTTAGGGGTTGTGTTAGGGTTAGGGTTAGGGGTGGGGTTAGGGTTAGGGTTTAGGGTTACATGTGGGGATAGGGTTTAGGGTTAGGGGTTAGGGGTGGGGTTAGGGTTTAGTGTTACGGTTTAGGGTTAGGGTAAGTGCTAGGGGTACGGTTAGGGGTGGGGTTAGGGTTAGGGTTGGGGTTAGGGTTTAGGGTTAGGGTTAGGGGTGGGGTTAGGATTTAGGGTTAGGGGTTGTGTTAGGGTTAGGGGGTGGGGTTAGTGTTAGCGGTTAGGGTTACTGGTGGGTTAGGGGTGGGGTTAGGGTTAGGGGTTAGGGGGTGGGGTTAGGGTTTAGGGTTAGGGTTAGGGGTTGTGTTAGGGTTAGGGGTTAGGGTTAGGGTTACGGTGGGGGTTAGGGTTAGGGGTTAGGGTTAGGGTTGGGGTTATGGTTTAGGGTTAGGGTTAGGGGTGGGGTTAGGATTTAGGGTTAGGGTTAGGGGTTTGTGTTAGGGTTAGGGGTGGGGTTAGGTGTTAGGGGTTAGGGTTACTGGTGGGTTAGGGTGGGGTTAGGGTTAGGGGTTAGGGTTAGGGGTGGGGTTAGGGTTTAGGGTTAGGGTTAGGGGTTAGGGTTAGGGGTGGGGTTAGGGTTTAGGGTTAGGGGTTAGGGGTTAGGGTTAGGGGTGGGGTTAGGGTTTAGGGTTAGGGTTAGGGGTTGTTTTAGGGTTAGGGTTAGGGTGGGGTTAGGGTTAAGGCTAGGGTTAGGGCTAGGGTTTAGGGTTAGTGGTTAGGGTTAGGGGTTTGGGTTAGGGGGTTAGGGGTGGGGTTAAGAATAGGGTTAGGGGTAAGGGCTAGGGTTAGTGGTTAGGGTTAGGGTTAGGGGTGGGGTTAGGGTTAGGGGTTAGGGTTAGGGATGGGGTTAGGGTTTAGGGTTGGGGTTAGGGTTTAGGGTTAGGGTTAGGGGTGGGGTTAGGATTTAGGGTTAGGGGTATGTGTTAGGGTTAGGGGTGGGGTTAGTGTTAGCGGTTAGGGTTACTGGTGGGTTAGGGGTGGGGTTAGGGTTTAGGGTTAGGGTTAGGGGGTTGTGTTAGGGTTAGGGGTTAGGGTTAGGGTTACGGTGGGGGTAGGGTTAGGGGTTAGGGTTAGGGTTGGGGTTATGGTTTAGGGTTAGGGTTAGGGGTGGGGTTAGGATTTAGGGTTAGGGTTAGGGGTTGTGTTAGGGGTTAGGGGGTGGGGTTAGTGTTAGGGGTTAGGGTTACTGGTGGGTTAGGGGTGGGGTTAGGGGTTAGGGGTTAGGGTTAGGGGTGGGGTTAGGGTTTAGGGTTAGGGTTAGGGGTTAGGGTTAGGGGTGGGGTTAGGGTTTAGGGTTAGGGTTAGGGGTGGGGTTAGGGGTTTAGGGTTAGGGTTAGGGGTTGTTTTAGGGTTAGGGTTAGGGGTGGGGGTTAGGGTTAAGGCTAGGGTTAGGGCTAGGGGTTTAGGGTAGTGGTTAGGGTTAGGGGTTGGGTTAGGGGTTAGGGGTGGGGTTAAGAATAGGGGTAGGGGTAAGGGCTAGGGTTAGTGGTTAGGGTTAGGGTTAGGGGTGGGGTTAGGGTTAGGGGTTAGGGTTAGGGATGGGGTTAGGGTTTTTAGGGTTAGGGTTAGGGGTTAAGGGTTAGGGTTAGGGGTGGGGTTAGGGGAGGGGTTAGGTTAGGGGTGGGGTTAGGGTTTAGGGTTAGGGGTTAAGGTTAGGGGTGGGGTTAGGGTTAGGGTTGGGGTTAGGGGTTAGGGTTACGGGTTGGGTTGGGGTTTAGGGTTAGGGTTAGGGGTTAGGGCTAGGGGTGTGGGTTAGGGTTTTAGGGTTAGGGGTTGTGTTAGGGTTAGGTTTAGGGGTGGGGTTAGGGTTAGGGGTGGGGGTTAGGGTTAGGGGTTAGGGTTAGGGGTGGGGTTAGGGTTTAGGGTTAGGGTTAGGGGTGGGGTTAGGGTTTAGGGTTAGGGTTAGGGGTTGTGTTAGGGTTAGGGTTAGGGGTGGGGTTAGGGTTAGGGTTAGGGGTTAGGGGTTAGGGTACAGTGCTAGGGGTTAGGGTTAGGGATGGGGTTAGGGTTAGGGCTAGACGTTAGGGTTAGGGTTAGGGGTGGGGTTGGGGTTGAGGTTAGGGGTTGGGTTAGGGTTAGGGGTGGGTTAGGGATGGGGTTAGGGTTAGGGTTAAGGGTGGGGTTAGGGTTAGGGCCAGGGTTAGGGTTAGTCTAGGGGTTAGGGTTAGGGTTATGCGTTAGGGTGGGGTTAGGGTTAGGGTTAGGGGTTAGTGCTAGGGGGTTAGGGTTAGGGGTGGGGTTAAGGTTAGGGTTAGGTGTTAGGGTTAGGGGCTAGGGTTAGGGTTAGGGGTGTTTTAAATTTAGGGTTAGGGCCTAAGGTTAGGGGTGGGGTTAGGGGTTTAGGGTTAGGGTTAGGGGTTAAGGTTAGGGGTGGGGTTAGGGGTTAGGGTTGGGGTTAGGGGTTAGGGTTACGGGGTTGGGTTGGGGTTTAGGGTTAGGGTTAGGGGTTAGGGCTAGGGGTGGGGTTAGGTTTAGGGTTAGGGGGTAGTGTTAGGGTTAGGTTTAGGGGTGGGGTTAGGGTTAGGGGTGGGGTTAGGTTAGGGGTTTAGGGTTAGGGGTGGGGTTAGGGTTAGGGTTAGGGTTAGGGGTTGGGGTTAGGGTTTAGGGTTAGGGTTAGGGGTTGTGTTAGGGTTAGGGTTAGGGTGGGGTTTAGGGTTAGGGTTAGGGGTTAGGGTTAGGGATGGGGTTAGGGTTAGGGCTAGACGTTAGGGTTAGGGTTAGGGGTGGGGTTTGGGTTGAGGGTTAGGGGTTGGGTTAGGGTTAGGGTTAGGGGTGGGGTTAGGGATGGGGTTAGGGTTAGGGTTAAGGGTGGGGTTAGGGTTAGGGCCAGGGTTAGGGTTAGTCTAGGGGTTAGGGTTAGGGTTATGCGTTAGGGTGGGGTTAGGGCTAGGGTTAGGGTTAGTGCTAGGGGTTAGGGGTGGGGTTAAGGTTAGGGTTAGGTGTTAGGGTTAGGGGCTAGGGTTAGGGTTAGGGGTGTTTTCAATTAGGGTATAGGGCTAAGGTTAGGGGTGGGGTTAGGGTTAGGGGTTAGGTGTTACTGTTAGGGGTTAGGCATTGGGGGTTGGGTTCGGGTTAGGGGTAAGTGGTTAGCGGTGGGTCGGGGTTAGGGATAGTTGGGTTAGTGTTAGGGGTGGGGCTGAATAGGGTTCGGGTTACAAATAACAGAAAAGTTACAAAACATTGAGTGCAAACACAAAGCAGTAACAGTAACAGTAAAAAACTAATAAAGAAAAGATTAAAATCTAAAAACAAGTAGCGCTAAAATGACATTGTAGCTGTTCAGAGAGGACTCTCATTTGCTGTTTTAGGCCATTCCGTTCCCATGCTGTTCGAACAAAATATTTGAAAGAATAGTTTTAGCAGAATGGATAGTCAATTTCACAAAGTGAGATTATTTGCCTACTCTAAATGTCATTCTTTATATGAATTTGTCTAAATAATTCATTCACCATTTTATTGAAAGAAAAGATTGCTATAAACAAACTGAGTAGCTATGGTCGCGCTGTAATCGATAATGTATAAAGTATATGTAATTGCAATTTTTTTCCTTTACAGCCAAACTTCAAACGACTAAGAAAACGTACTAACTGAACATTCTGAACCCTCTCTGAACACTCAATGTTAAAATTTATATTACATGTGTACAGCTGAAGCAAAACAGCTACATCGGCTCTCACACTCTCTGGCACCATTGAGTTGAATCCTGGATTTGCAGTCCGAGAGTGCCAGCATTACTGACCTCAGATTCTAATAATTCAAGGTTCATAACTTTCTGATCATGTTGACACCATCAACATAAAAACTGAATACACGATGCAGTTACAGAAATATGAATGAAAAATGAACGAAATGCTGGATACTGTTTTTGCAGAAATAAAGGTCGCTGAATTATTGACATCTGGTCAATGCTGAAAGGATGACCAGGTGCCTACGTGGCCTTTTCTTTTCTTTCCGTTTCTTTGGAGCGATCGCCATTTACAATTTCCCAGGGCCGGATGTAGGATTTTCCCAAAAGGAAGGGGAGTGAACTAAATCAGTAATGGCAAATGCCCGTGACGTGGGGTCCGGAGCCATTTGTATTCTAGGCGATCTGTGTGCAATTTCAGGCAATACGACCCTCCTCCTTTTCCTCTCCCTCCCTTGTCAAGTTTTTTCTTCTTCATTTACTTATTTCTATATTTGTAGTGAAAAAGGGGTGCCGTGCGCCCCCCTCGTCCCTGCTTCCATGGTTAGCAATATTGCTAACGACACTTTGGGCGTCCTTAATATGCACCTTAAAAGGAGTTTACTCTTTTCGATCATTGGACATGAATTTTGCGAAAATCGAACATACCGTTCTTGCGCAGTACGCATTTTTCGGGTCAGCCAAAAATGTATACTTTCTCCCCTGCGGTGCTCATCAGTGTACCATCCGTGACGCAGGCTGGCACACCTTGAACTTCAAATGACAGTAACGACAAAAACATGCGTGATTGAGCACAAACTTCTCATTAATTTTGTAATGATAAGGCGTGTTTTACATGCATGTCAAGTTTCCAAAATATCGAGTAAAGCACAGCCAAATGGGGGGGGGGGTTCCGCCATCCCGGCTGTGAAATGGGCTAAAAATGGTGTGTGATCCTGTTCCGAGAACATTGTTCTTGAGTCGTATTCCCGCCGTTCGAGCGAGGGAACAAGAAACCCGTGTCAAGGCGGCCGCCAGAACTCGACTTTAAAGGCTATCAAATGAGGGCGCCCTATAAGGGTTATGTGAGCTGCGCTGGCCGCGCGCCGGCGAGCTGAGCAACCTGAGCGCAGCTAGCTAGCTAGCTAGCGCGTAGTACAGTGCGCGCGTACCGTACTTGTTGGAGGGATGGCTGACAGGGGAGGAGCAACGTAAGTTCAACTTGATTCATGTCTAGGATAGGCCTAGCCTGCAGTGCGTGAAAATTGCCAACTCGAGGATAACTTCTCATGATTTGTGTCCTAGCAATTTTCTCTGTCACCCGTTCTGAATCGTAGGGCACGAGACTGCCGTACATGCCATTGAATCTACACGTAACCTGCTTCAACAACAGTATGATCCCCATGTTGCTTTTACTTAGTAGAGGTAGAACTATATACAAACTTCCAAAAACATATTTTGGCTGTTTTAATTGTGCCAACTTACGCTTCCACCACATTTATTTGTGCAACCAAATTTCATACATGCCTTCTTGGTGAAGTTAGAATGTCAGATGGGAACCTGGGGGAGGTTTATTTGCCCTATAATCCTCATTAAAATGGTGAAATTCTTGAGCATTTTGCCCATCCTTACAGAAAATCACCAGCATGAGTACATGCAACTGTCAGCTGTGTGATAGCTTGACCAGTCGAAACACAGCTTCCATCTTTTCCCGTCACCCACAGATGAAAGCTGCACTATGATTGGTCCAATTAGCTTCCATTCCAGTGACCACACAGTGTCACAGGTCAGCTTTCATTTGGATGGGGTCAGGAAAACAAAAGGAAAAAATAGGAGCTGTATTGGGAATGCGAATGGTTAAGCGATCATACAGTTGACAGTCATTGAGAGTACATGCTGCTGATTTTCTGGAGTGTGAGCAAAGTGCTCAAGAATTTCACCATTTAATGAATAGGGTAAGTGTGGGTATACCCGATCGGGGGGGGGGAACCCGATCAGCCGTGATTTTTTTTCATATAGAATCACGGCTGATATAACAACACTTACCCTAAGTAATGAATAAACCTCCCCATCTTACAATCTAACTTCACCAAGAAGGCATGTATGAAAATACTGGGGTTTTTTTCAGACAAGTCCCTCAGGTTTGTGCGCAGGGGCGTCAACTTATGTCCATAATGTGGAACCTTTTCCACGTCAAATTTAGCAGGGAACATACACAAGCACTAACTTAGAAAACAGAATTTTTCAGACCATTGTCATAGGGTATGTGCACAGAGTGTCAAGTGATGTCCATGCAACTTTTTCCTCATCAGGGGCTGTTCAGCTGATGAACCATGGACGTATGAACCGACAAGATGGTTACATGTACATTGCAAACCATACAAGTTATTGAGGGTCCCTGTGAATGTAACTGTGATAATGATGTCTTCATTCAGTCCTTGCAAATGCACCATGGTGCCTTGAGCATTACTTCATGTAATGTACGTGTACTGTAAATTTTCATTTTGCCATTTTCAGGGCATTATGGGAGAATTGTGATGTAATTTTAAGCATTAACCCTCCTATGCTGAAGTCACTCTTTCGGTCACTTGGTAAACACCTCAAAGAAGCACAGCTGTGTCATGTTATGCACTGCACCAACATGCAAGAGAGTGACCTTGGGCACTTGTGCATATTTGTGCTGTAAAACTAAAGGAGGGTTAATCATTAGCTTTTTTAGCAATGACATTTTACCAAAATCTTTTCTGGCTATTTTGCTGTCGGTCAAGTTTTGTTTTCTAAATGTTAGCTCAGTTGGGATTGAGTTGAATTTTGTTGTGATCAGTTAAGTGCACTTTTAAAAGTATTATTTAGACCAGTCTAGTTGGGATTTGGCTTGTAGTAGCATCTTAGCTTGTGATTTCTGGTCCATTACAGCTGGAAGAGTGACGTTTTCATGGTAACACATCTCAAGCAAACATGATGCAGGGACTGAACATCAGAACCTGGAATCGGCTTCTTGTTGCCGCCGTGCTGGTCCTCTTTGCTCTGAATTTATGGCTGGTGAGGACGCTTCTGAATGGTACATCAGGTTGGTGAGGATTCCTTTGCTCTTTTAAGCACAAGACTTGCCTTTGTCATTTGTTACATTACGTGAAAAGCTGTATAAGGACTGTTCCAAATCCTCCCTGACAGAAAAGCAAAATTTGATAATTTCTGGTCAAACTGTGAATGTGTCATTTGTGCACTTAGATTCAAGGTGCCTGTCGGAATTGTTGCTAATGTGCAAACTGTGGTTGCAATCTTGAGAAATTTCCAAGGAAAAAATTGCCTTCATAGCAATGCATTAATAAACAAAAAGGCGCTTTTAGCAAAAATCTTGGCTGTTTAAAATTTGCCAGTGGAACCCAGTATGTGTCATACATGTATGTTTCAGTCAGTTAAATTAAATTTGACGAGGCAGAGTGAAAAATTAATTAGTTTCTCATGCCAGTCCACTTTGTTTTCCCTGTCAACCATTTGTTTGGTTTTAGGTTTTATTTTGATTCAGAAGGTAATTTTTATGATTGGTAGTTCCTTTGAAAATATATACACTATACATGTAGCTAAGAACTAAAGTTCGAAACTTGTACTCAGATTGCAGAACAACTAGTGAGTGGCTTCAGGAAATCCATCGGCCATCTTTGAAGATATCTGCCATCTTGAAAACAAGGAAAAAAGACCTGTGACCTCTTTTCAAAATATCGAATTAGACATATTTTCCTGGCCTAAGTATCATTTGACAGTGTTCATCACTTGTTCCTTTGTGTCAGATGTTCAGTTACTGGAAAGGACAGATACCTTCAGAAATGTGCACGCTAAAGAGCCGGCATATCAGCAGGTATGTTTCTGTTGGGCGTCTTAGTAATGCGTGCAAGCCGGAAGGAAAAAAAACACATGGAACTGTGAAATGAAATGTTGCTTTTCCAAACAATATATTGGGGGAAAAATTACCATTGGACTAATCGGGGCTCTTTAATTGCTTATTGTGTATGTGGGTCTATCCAGCGACGTAGCGAGTGGGGGGGTGTGGGGGATGTTGCACCCCCCCAATAATTCTTTTCAGTCGGCAAATAAAGGGTCAATCAGCAAATGAAACTGAAATTGACGTCATGAATTATTGACGTACATCGACCAGTCAGCAAACTGACCCTGGCACACTCCCCCCAAAGAAAATGCTACGCCGCTGGGTCTGTTGTTTCCAATGATGACGCTGCCCCTAATGTAGTACTGATCTCGGCTGCCTCTACCTCGTCATACGTGTGCTCACTGATGACTTCTTAGTCCACTCAGAGAGGCGAAGCTGCAATTACAGGTATTGCACATGTGGTCACCACCCGGCAATGCAGCAAATGCGACGAATGAGCGTCAAAGATTGCACCTTGCAAAGTGATGCTGGTATACCACATGACACGGTGTCACAAAGTAGCATGTAGTACACTACATGTGCATTTCATAGATGGAAAGTATATGTACACATGTTTATCATGATGCTGCCTTTTTATCTTACCCCAATATACCAAATGACAAAAGTGATGCAACTTTACATGTTGTTAAAAGGAAACAGACTATTTTTCCTTCCAGCCTCAGTTTGGTTACTCTGCTTTCAATGGTAGAAAAACAAAATGGCTGCCCCATGATAAAGGTCTGTATGCTTCAGGGTCACACCCGGTCTCATAACAAATGCTCCATCAACTATTTTGGCATGCAGTGGCTTTGTTTTGGGATGCAAAAAAAGTCACAGCATCTCCAGGTTGTATGGCCAACTGAGGGCACAGTGAAAGAGAAGGGAAGGTGTTGGGTATGCAGAAATATACATGTACCTGTGTTTAATTCAAATGCCTGTGGCTGAAAGAAATACATGATTCTATGGAAATTTGTGCAGCCACTATTCCAAGGCTTCCACATCCGCCTGTGCTGCTTGTAGTCACAGCCATAACTTTTCGACATTTCCTCCATGTGTGAGTTATTTCTTAAGGGCTACTTATGGCTTGTCTTTTACTTCATTTGTCTTGCAGGCTCAGTTGTCTACAGACTCCAAGCCACAGCTGTGTTCCAGTTCCACGCACATTGACAGGAATAAAGCTATCGTACTCGGCCATCGCAGACATACAAAAGGTAATAGTAATCATAGGCTTCTCGTCAGACCCTTACACCGTGCCGTAGGGGACCACTGCCATATTTACTGACTCTTTAACAGTTTTGACCTCTTGAGAGATATCACCTGTACATGTACACTTGCCTTAGCTAAGCAAATTTATACAGCCATTAGAACGAAGGAACGTGAACTTTGGATTTTAAAATGCTGGAGTAACACCCTAAGAAACGATGGAAAGACAAGATCCAGGAGGACCTGAGGGCCCTGAGGTTACGGCCTGAAATGGCGCTGGACAAAGACAGTTTGAGACATGCAGTAGGACCTCCTCGGCAAGTGAAGCCAACTATAGGGAGGACCCGTCCAACCCCTGCTTCTAGGGAAAGTAGAACGTAAAACTGAAGATGATGATGATGGAATAAGAGTGGCTCATTCAAATATGAAAGAAAACAAAGCACAAATAGGGATCACAAACACCAAAAGCCAACTGTGTCTCTCTTAAAGAGACTGAAGACGGGAAAGCAAATAAATTGTGCTCATCAGACCAGTCAAGAGCAAGTGAACTTCAAGTCAAAAGATATTGAACCAAAAAACCTAAAGAAGAGTAATGATTAACTATCACAAGCACAGTTGTACATTTGTTTGAATTCCTCACCCTCTTTTCCGCAGTTTGAAATGTCAGAAAATTCGCAAGTCATCGACTAAACATAACTTGCAGTTTGGACTGTGCCATCATCTGATTTTTAAATCTGTTTTGCAGATTTCTTGACAATAGGAATACCGACAGTCAAGCGACACCAGAAGTCGTATCTTCAGGAGACTCTCAACTCGATCATTGAGAACACCAGCGTCGAACAGCGGGCATCCATCACCGTCATTATATTCGCAGCCAACTTTGACGAGGAACTGAACCACCGCCTCAAAGATGACCTGGACTCCACCTACCGCAAGCATTTCAACTCAGGCTTCATGCAGCTCATCGCTGCCCCTCGCTCATTTTATCCTTCCTTGGACAACCTGAAGCAAAACTTTGGCGACTCCAAAGAGCACGTGGCGTGGCGAGCCAAACAGGTCGTGGACTTTGCGTTCTTGTTCAGCTACTGCCAGGGTCTGTCCGAGTACTACCTTCAGCTGGAAGATGACGTCATCTCCTCACCAGACTTTGTCCAGTACATTAAAAATTACCTGGATACAGTGAAGCATAAAAAATGGGTAACACTGGAGTTCTCAGAGCTGGGTTTCATCGGTAAGCTCATTCAGTCGAGTGAGCTACCGCGACTGACACAGTTCATGCTCTTCTTTTACGAGGACCAACCAGTTGACTACTTGCAGCAATATTACAATCATTTGAATGCTCAGGAGGGTACATTTAGACATGCCCCTTCGTTGTTCCAGCATATTGGCACAAAGTCCTCCCTGACAAACAAGGAGCAGGAGCTGATGGACCGTTTCTTTGAGGACAGCGTCAGGAAATACAAGGGCGACAACCCGCCGGCCGTACTGTTCAGCAGCATGGAAGTCTTTGGCATGTACGTACCCCAGCTTGCCTACAGCTCCAAGCCTGGGTACTTCTGGGGTAAGACTCCCATCACGGGAGACTCCTTCCTGGTTACCTTCGAGTCGCCCGCCCAGCTTTCCAGAGTCATCATAGAAACAGGGTCGGAGAAAAACCCGGAGGATTACTTGCGGTCGGGAAAGCTTGAGGCTAGCCCGGTGGTGATCTCTCAAAGTTTAGATGGAACACCACGATGCGCGGATTATCGTTCCATCGGTATTTTTGCTGATGGGAAATTAGATGTCAGTAACTTAGAAACAAAGCTGGACTTCAGAACTAAGTGCATGCAGATTACTGTCACCAAAAGTCAACAGCAGTGGCTGTTAATCAAGGAGATAGCTGTATGGGTCCGCAAGTGATCAACCATACATGTAAAAAGGTATGTTAAGTTATTTCGTGATGCACAAATGGTGAAGCATCAATATCACATCCAACTATCCGGAAGCTCTTGTCTCATGTGTCATCACTAATCAAACTTCAAAGGGTCGCATGTTTTCATCTTCTGGGAATGCTGCCTCTAATCTCAGTACATCATTCTTTTGAATTCATATGAATGTAAATATTGTAGCAGAAGTTGCTGAGAGCCAACACAAATAGAGAACCGACGTGTGACGTCACTATGAACCAGAAAGTGCAGTGCAAACGAATGGAGTATGAACACATTTTGGTTCACGCGCTGGTTCTCGTGCTGATGCCTTCAGTACTCTATTGTGGATATTCCATCCCTTTCCAATGTCACTGATATATTTTGCGGTTATGCTACGTAGGCAAGCAGTCAAACATATACTGTTGTACATGTATTCCATTTACTATTGCATGTCAGGGTTTCCCTCGCCTATTCAAGTGTGAAGCGGCCCACCTCACTGATTTTAGTGACCATAGAAGAAAAAGTAAAATAACTTACATGTAGATATTTTGGAATAGATCAGTTTGAAAATGCACAGAATGGTAAAGAGGCACACAGAGTACAAGATTGATTTACGTTAGAGGAAAAATTAGGAGTAAATGTACTACAAGCATTAGTAAAATTTGTAAAATT